>NC_088336.1:17726250-18085000 GCF_036884655.1 Musa acuminata AAA Group | reverse complement strand
ATAATATATTTACTATTAAATGTTCTATTCTCATGATTTTAAAATATTATATATAGGATAGGATACATGCTCACCTAAATAAAGGCTTATACTTACTGTGTAATGACTCACTATGGATCCTATTTTGTAGATAAGGATACTAGTATCCTATCAAAGTGATTGGGTAAGAAAGTGAGCGTATACAAGCTCATGCCAATGTAGATGATGACCTATATGCTCTTTATGCTAGTTACAAGTGTCCTGCAATCCGATCACATGAATAATGACATGTATAACATGTTGCATAACCTTTATTATTATTATTATTATTATTATTATATATTTTTTATTTTATATTAGATAATGAATATATTATGATATTCTTAGATCTATGCAATGAGAATTAAATCATGATAAGATCATGATAATAAAACTAATTCACCTTTAAACATAGATCATAAATATTTTTTATTATAGGTTACTCGAAAAGGAAATCGAGATAACTAGATAGACTGATGTACTATATATCCGTCTATATGATTGAGGTAGTTGGTCTCATAACTACTTGTGTGGGGATACTAAGGATATAGTGCATATGCTCATTAAAGAATAAGTTCACTGAATGATCCGTTTATAGAGTGCTAGTTGGTTAATGATACCTCATCGTTAGATAGTAATTCCGTAGTCCTAGTTGTATATTTATCCTTAGACTTGAGACATCAAAGATGCCCTATTTGAATTTTTCACTCTTTGATACCGGATTTATATGTTTGAAAGTTTCAGATCTAGCATAGTCAGTCATCGGGAGTTATAGCCAATCTTACGAGGGCCATTAGGTGTTAATAGAGGATCATCCACTCACGATATCATGAGATGAATATCTTATATTTTCTTACCCGGGCAAATCCCTAGTCAAGGTCAATCGGATTGTGATAAATATGATAAGTGTGAGATTCCGATTAAGAGAGAAAGAGTTTTCCAAGAGAATCTGATTAGAATGAGACTTAGATAGATTTTGTATAGGCCTGACTGTGCCATGCCTAGTATATGATTTCTGAGATATTAGATAGATGATAGACTATAGATACATGATAACTAAGGACAAACAAGTCCAATGGATTAGAATCTCCTATACCATTTGGGGATGATGAAGTAGTAGTTTGGTATTTGTAGTTGATAAGTTAAGTAAATTATTATGGAGATAATAATTCACTGAGCTAGAAGAAGTTTTGATACGTACAACCAATGGCCAGCACGGTATTGAGCCTAGAGGGTCACACACATATGATGGATAATGTAATGAATATAGGATTAGATATATGATATATGATGCGCCCTTGTTTTAATGGATCCTTGGGAGAGACCCAATAGAGCTTAGGATGATTATTAGATGTAGATCCAATATCCATTAATCTAGGGGTTATTGGATGGAGATCCAATATCCAAAATAAAGGATCCATTAGGGTTATAGTTAAAGGAGGCTCTCTATAAATATGAGTTGAGACTAAAAGGGATTATAAGCTAGACCCTATTGCGGCCACCTCCTTTATCTTCTCCCTGCCCATTCCTCCAACCAACTGCCCCTTTTCTAGTATGAGAGGACAATAAGAGGGATCGATCTCTCCTTGGTTGTTGTGGTGTGGTGGTGCGCGAAAGTGAGGAAACAATGTGTTGTGCGAGGAGGTGAGTTGTTGCCATATCGACTGTGTAGATCACTGCTAAAGAGGAGTTTGCGATAGCTCCTTCATCCACAGACTGAGATATATAGTTTTGGGGATATTTGATCTCCCCTATGTGAGAATGTCTCAACCACTTTATGCAGTGTTTATCACTTTCGAGTCTTACGCTCTTGATCTTCGCATGACCATTCAATAAATCTATTTTTGGGAAACTAGTTTTTATTTTTCGCTGTACATGTGATGCCCTCTGTGATTTCCCAATACTTTATGTGTATAAATTTTGGACATGTTATGCTATGTTAGATGGAACTAGTTGGATATGTTATGTTTAGATTTTTTTTTTTTGGTTAGATTTTATAATTTTGTGCAGGCATCAAAATCATTATGCATGGGATAAACTATATTGTTTTGTTTAGTACATTAGCAAAATTTAATTTTAAGATTATATATCTTCTACTATATTTATATCGATAGTAGTAACGAGGATATAGAAATGTTGCATCATACCTTAGTCGGGCATAGAAAGTTTAGATAGAACTAAGAGTAGGGTGTTACACATACTTCCCTCTATGTACTATAACAATATTAACCCTTTCTAATGTAGTCCAAAGTGATCTCTATAATTTATCTTATTATAAATATGTTATACATATTCAATCATAATATATATATATATATATATATATATATATATATATATATATATATATATATATACAGTAATATAAATAGGATAGTAGAGACAAATAACTTTAATTGTGTAAGCAAAAAAATTATTTATAATATCTAATCAAATATACATCACTACATCTTTTATGGGTTGCTCACAAACCCAATCATAAGAATGTGTTTTCAAACACTTTAGATTATAAGTCCTAAGTGAATGGATCAACAATCAATATAGTGGAACCCAAATTCTTAATTAACATTAATTATTTCTGAACTATTTTATCTAATTATCAAGTACTTTATGTTAGGAACGAGTCGACACTAAGAGGTGGGGTGAATTAGTGCAGCGGTAAAATCACGGATTCAAATCTTTTCGTTTCGATTAGAACCGATTCTAACGAAAACCATTTTGTAAAGATCTTAATTTGAAAAACGTTCGTAAATGTATTGAAAGCAATAAGCAAGTAAAGTGGTTTGCAGTTAAAGTAAATTGCTTAAGACAAAACACAAACCAGATTTTATAGTGGTTCGATTGTCGTGACCTACATCCACTCCGCCGATTCCTCTTCCGTCGAAGCCATCGGCATCCACTATCGATTTTCCTTCAATAGGCGAAGACCAACCACCTTTTACAACTCGAGTCTCCTTTTACCGGGTTTAGGAGATAACCCTTATACCCCCACTCACTCCTTTCTCAAACTATTTTAACACTAAGAACTTTGAGAGGAGTTCACACAAGATTACAACAGCGTTTCTTTCTTTTTCACTCTCAAGTCTTATGTATTTTAACCAAGGATGAGAGGGGTGTTTATAGGCTTCAAGTTGATTTAAATTCTTTCTCTCTCAATCCGAATGACCCTGGCCAGGGATTTGTTTGAGCAATAACACATGGGATATTCCTCTAATGATACCGAGAGTAGATAGTCTTCTATCGACACTCAATAGTCCTCGTAAAGTTAGCTGCCACTCCCGATGATCGATTGTGCTAGTTCTGGAACTTCCAAGCCTATAAGTCAGGTATCAAAGAATAGAGTACTCATATATGATATCCTTGGTATCTCAAGTCTAAGGATTAGGTAAACCATTGGGACAACGGAATCATTGTCTGACAATGAGGTATCATTAACCATCCAACATTCCGTGAGCGGATCAATCAGTGAACTAATCCTCCAATAAGCACCTGCACTATATCCCTAGTGTCCCCACATGAGCAGCTATGAGATTAGCTGCCTCCATCATGTGTACGGGTATAGAGTATATTAGTTTGTCTGGTTATCTCGATGTCCCTCTCGAGTAACTTATGATCGGGATTATTTATAATCTGTGTTTAAAGGTGAATCAATCTCAGTATCGTGATCTCATCATGATCTGATTCTCATTGCACAGATCTATGGACATCACAATATATATATATATATATATATATATATATATATATATACTTGACCTAAAGCCAATCACCTATGTATTTGATCTCCATCAGACCCTTATGATGCTCAAATACCATTTAAGACAATGACTTTGTTAGTGGATCTACGATGTTATCTTTGGATGGAACTCTTTCCACTATTACATCTCCTCGGGTCAAGATCTCTTTAATTAGGTGGAACCTCCTCAGAATGTGCTTAGACTTCTGATAAGACCTGGGTTCCTTTGCTTCAGCAATCGAAGTCCATAACTAGACCTAAGCAACCTACATACCTCATCTAGGCAGTCCTTGGATATGAATCCCTCAAGTTATATCATATATACCTCCTCTTCGAGGTTGCCATTGAAGAACACAATTTTCACGTCCATCTGCCAGATCTCATAATTATAGTGTGCTACAATAACTAATAGAATTCAGATGGATTTTAGCATGACTATGAGTAAGAAAGATTCGTCATAGTCAGCACCTTGCTTTTGATGATATCCCTTGGCCACTAGCCTTGCTTTATAGGTCTCTACCTTTCTATCTACTCTGATCTTCTTATTGAAGATCCACTTGCAACTGATGGGTACAATACCCTTGGGTACTTCAACTAGGTTCCAAACCTTGTTGGAGTACATGGAATCCATCTTAGAATTCATGGCTTCTGCCACTTCTCAGAGTCTATATTCGTAATAGCCTTCTCATGGGTCTAAGGATCAATATCCTTAAAATCCTCTCATCTAATATGTCCCACATATCTCTCAAGTGGATGAGATACTCTACCAAACCTACGTAAAGTCAGAACTTGTGTGCTATATACTTGAACAGACTCAGGCTATGGAGTGATGCTTTGAGTTAAGTTCTCCAACCTTGCTCAACTCTATCACGCTCCCACTATCTTCACCAAGAATGTGTTCCTTCTTAAGAAACACCGCTCTTTTGGCTACAAAGATCTTTTGGTCCTCGGGATGATAGAAATAATACCCACAAGTTTCTTTGGGGTATCCCACAAACTTACACCGCTCCATCCTGGATTCCAACTTATCGGGGTTATATCTTTTAACGTGGGCAAGGAAGCCCCAAATTTTAACAACCTTAAGATCGGGCTTCTTCGCTTTTCATATCTCATATAGTGTAGACACTACCGACTTAGTTGAAACTCTATTCAAAAGACAAGCTGTGGTCTCTATGGCGTATCCCCAGAATAAGATTGGTAGGTCGACGAAGCTCATCATGGATTGCACTATGTCTAACAGTGTACAATTTCTCCTTTCAGATATACCATTGAGCTGAGGTATATAAGGAGGTGTATATTGGGATAGAATCTCATGGTCTTTAAAGAATTGGGTGAACTCTGTACTCAAGTACTCACCCCCTCGATCTGATCGAAGAGTTTTGATATTCTTTCCAGTTTGGTTCTCCACTTCATTCTTATACTCTCTGAATTTATCAAAGGCCTCAAACTTATACTTCATTAAGTACACATATCCATATATTGAGAAGTCATCAGTAAAAGTAATAAAATAGGAGTAATCACCTATGACATAAGTTGACATGGGTCCATATACATTACTAAGTATGAGTTGTAGCAGCTTAGTGACTCTTTCTCTTTAGTTCCACTAAAAGGAGAGTTAGTCAGTTTTCCATGAAGACAAGGCTCGCAAGTTGTATATGACTCATAGTCAAATGGATCTAGATATTCATCCTTAAGTAACTTTTGAATCCTTCCTTCATGGATGTGACCTAGCCTACAATGCCACATGTATGCACTATTTACCTCATATCATTTCCTCTTAGACACACTTATATTCATGATATATGGAGTAGTGTCTAGCATAAATAAATTATTATGCAATGTTCCTCTCGTGATGATCTCATCATCTAATAATATTGAACAACTATTGTTCTAAAAAACTAATTTATATCCACTAACTATCAAACATGAAATATAAATAATATTTTTAATAATAGAAGGAATAAAATAATATACATCCAATACAATAGTAGCTCCACCAAGCAAATGTAGGGTGACTTCGCCAATAGCTACTACAACAATTTTTACTCCATTGCCGTTCATTTCGCCTCTCGCAAATCTCCTAGATTTTGTTAGAACCTATAATGAATTACAAATATGATAAGCATTACGAATATCCAATACTCATATGTTATTATAAGGGTATGATAAATAGAGATTGATTATGAATGTACCTGAAGCTTCTCCAAGCTTCTGTTTCGCCTTCTCTGTAAGGTACTCTTTGCAGTTCCTCTTCCAGTACCCATTTTTGTCGTAGTGGAAGCACTGACATTTGTTCTTTGCCATGTCCTTTTAGTAACATTTGCTTTACTTGGTCTGCCTTGCCCTTGCCTTCTTAAGGGACTTTTCTGCCTTCCTTTTCTTTTTGGTCTCACCAATATAAAGAACTGACTTCTCTTTCTTGATAGTACTCGCTACCTCCCTCAACATATTGAGGAACTTAGAGAGAGTCACCTTAAGCTTGTTCATATTAAAATTCATTATGAACTGTGAAAAGAAATCTAGTAGGAACTGAATCGGTTATCCTCTACAATCATTCCTAGACCTATGAGTTTCTCTATCCACTTAATTATCTTTTAGACATGGTTCTGAATCGGTATCCCCTCAGTCATTCTAGCACTGAAGAGGCTCTTTGATACCGCATATCACTAAGTCCTTCCTTATTCCTCAAATAGTTTGCAGACATGTAGAAGAATGGATCTAACATCATCTTTTCATGCTACCTTTGTAACTCAGGAGTCATGGAGCCCAACATGTAACACTAAGCAAGAGTGGAGTCATATATGTACTTCACATAATGAGCGATCTCATCTTTGCTTGCCCCTGCCTCAGGCATAGGCATCACCATAGTGAGCGATCTCATCCTTGCTTGCCCCTGCCTCAGGCATAGGCATCACTGTATCAAGGACGTACGTGATTTTCTTCGCCATGAGAACAATTATCAAGTTGCAAAGCCTATTGAATCTCGCATTTTGATGATGAAACCAATTAATAAGTGTTTATGATTTGATATGCATTTTGAGTGATACAGGAAGCTTCGATCAAGGAGAGATAATTGAAGCTGGGAGAATTATGTTAGGTCAGAGCAAACATGTCAGAAGATTGAACGTCGGGCCGGAGGATCGATCGACCTATCAGTAGAAGGCTTCAAGCCATAAATTCAGGCATCGGGCCAAGAAAAGTGGATATTGCGCCAAGGATATCGGAGTTGCAGAGATCAACTGGCCGATTGGGCAATAGGCCACAAGAGAGGATGATGTGCCGAAGAATCGGACAAAGCATCGATGACCCAATGACATGCCGGACAAAATGATTCAAAGCTTTGTAATAATTATCTAAATTGAAGTTGTTTTTATGTATGCGGGATTAACTATGATAGCAAGACATAGAGCAAAATGAAGTTCCGGAGTCAAGAACATGATTTCGTAAGGAGTTCGAGAGTTCATCAGAAGTCCAAACGTTCGAGACACCCTCAGCACGTAAAACGGAAGTCTCCGGCAGACTTCTAAGGGGGATCGAGATCCAATCAAAATCTTAATGTAACCTCTAGGGGCTTGACCAATCACACTAAGCCCAAAAGGTAGGCAACTCTTGCCGATCACGGTCCATGATCATCCATTCACAACATATATCATATATAAATATCATTATGTAGGACTACTAGATAATAATAATAGTTAATTAAACTTTTTAATTAACTAATATTTTTCTTGAAATTAGGGACATGCAAGGAATTTTTTGAATTATGAGAGGTATTTTTGTAATTTAGATAAAAAAGGATAGAATTCGAAATTTCTGAAATTCCGAAGGGTAAAACTATCTTTTACCCAAAAACTCTAACCCTCTTTCCCTACTACTACATTGTGGCCGCCACCACCTTGTTGGTTGCGGCCACTGTAGGAGGTGGGGCGGGGGCACCACCTTTGCCCCCCGATGGCTCGCCCACGAGTTGCGCCGCCCCCTGTGGGCAGGCATCGCTGCGGGTGGCTCGCCCGCGGGTGCTATGCCCATGGGTGGCACTGCCCCTTACAGGTGACCGTAGCCCCCCGCAGGCATCGCCCTTACAAGCGGCTCACCTGCGGGCAAGCGTATCCCCTGCAAGCGGCTTGCCCGTAGGCAATGTGTCGCTTGCCTACGGGTGAGTGTGGTGGTTTGGTTATGGGCATGGCAGCCTGCTTGCAGGCGCCTTGCCCGTATGCGCAACCGTTGCATGCATGCAGCCTGCCTGTGGGGCCCTTCCCACAAGCATCACCATTGTAGAGCAGGCCCCTGGCCACCTGCACGCAGGTGGCTAAGGCTGCAAGCAGCCTTTGGCCACTTTTGCGAGGGCAGCAACGGTTGCTGCCCATTCTCGCCTTTGCGTCAACTATCATGACATTAAAAACTTTTCCAAAACATAACACACGTAGTTCAAAATCAATCTTTCACACGAACAACCTGGCTCTGATACTACTGTAGGGAATTCTAGGGAGCGACATCACATGCATAGCAGAAGAACAAAAACTAAATATCTCCAAATTTTTCATAAATTGTGTTCGTCGTCGTGCGAAGATTGGTGCGTAAAATTCGTGAAACTTAAAACTATGCGTGAGATAGTTGTGTTACTTAGGAGAATTGTATATCTCTGAATCCCTGCAGATCTGCAAGAGAGGATGAAGGAAGTTAAGCGCCCTCCTCTCTAGTAATGATCTACATAGCAAGGCTGCGACGACGCTCCTCAAATCTCTATGCCCATTGTTTGAGGAAGAGAATGGGAGAGGAGAATAGGAGGTGGTAACTAAGAGAAGCTCTAACCTATGAACCTTTAGTTCCCTCCTATTTATAGAGACTCCCTATTAACTTAAACATAACGGATCATGTCCTATTGGATATTAAATCTTCATCTAACTACCCAAACTTCTTAAATTAGTGGATCTCTATCCAAGAATCTCTCATAGGTTCTTATTGGATCTCATCCATAGGATCCAAGAATTCAAGGACTTATTGGATATCTAATAAGATAAGGGCTTCGATATCTCATATCTAACCTCTACTCGTCGCAATGCCTACGATATTTGTGTGACCCTCTAGGCCCAATATCGAGTTGGTCGTGAGTGTATACCTTCATGTGTGATTTCGCTTGGCTTCATTCCAAACAATTCAAAACTATGCATCACAAGATTGACTTTAGACTCTAACTCTACTTATGCCTTCATATGTGATTTCGAATATATACCAAATATCGTATGCAGTTTCGCATATAGAAACTCAATTAAATTTATTTTTATCTAGAGTACAAAACAAAGCGCTCATCACTTTAGCATTCAAAGAAAAAGATTTCTTCTCTAAATTATTTGATCCGTTCATTGGATTAGAAGACTTTTGAAAATCACTTTCAATAATATTCTATAAATTTAAATCGATAGAAAGCAAGAAAACTCTCATTCGAGTTTTCAAATAAGTACAGTCCGTCACATTGAGCATGGAAGGACGAATAATAGAGTGACCCACTAGATTATAGAAAAAAGTCATCTCTCTTGGGTGTTAAACCAATGGAGAGAAACGTGGCTTTGATACCAACTGTTAGGACTGTATCGATACTAAGAGGGGGGGAGTGAATTATTGCTTACGTAAAAATTATGTCGATTTGAAAACTTGTTCAATGTAGAAAAATCATTTTGATAAAGCCCGTATCGGAAAATGTTTAAGCTTGACTTCAAGTAAATATAAAGTGAAGTAAGCAGTTAAGTAAGCAGTAAAGGAAAACAGTACACAAGATTTATAGTGGTTTGGTCGTCATGACCTATATCCACTCCCGATTCCTCTTCACTCGAAGCCACCGACTTCTACTACCGATCTTCTTTCTAATGGGCGAAGATCAACTACCCTTTTTAATGATGTAAGTTAGTCCTGCATCACTCAAAATGCAGATTAGATAATAAACTCATCAATTGATTTCATCATCAAAATTCGAGATTCAACAATCTCTCCCTTTTTGATGATGACAACCAATGGATGATAGAGTTTAAACTAAACTCCCCCTTTCAATATGTCATAATTTCAATCATGAATTAAATGTAATACATCTTATCAAAATTTCATACATTATGCATTATTATAGTTTCATATTATCAAAATGTAACATGCATAATTTTATAACATTACAATTCATCATCACTTCATGCATGATACCAAAAATAGATCAACATCACTTTGGGAATAATATACATGATACTAAAGCATTCATCATTTCATACATGATATCAAAATTAACATCATTTTGAGCATAACATACATGATACTAAAGCATTCATCATTTCATGCATGATATAAAAAATAACATCATCTTGGGCATAACATAACATCATTTTGGACATAACATACATGATACTAAAATATTAAAATTTTAACTATTTATCACTCCATGCATGATACCAAACATTCATCATTTCTCCCTCTTTGTCATTAACAAAATAGAGAAATGTTCAACAAATATTCGGACCATGTATGTAAGTTTTACATCACTTTAGAACATACAAGCTAGCAAGTTAAGCAAAGTAGCAACTTTTGAGATGTGCAATATAGCAACTTTTGCTTCTTGAAATAGGCAAGTTAGCAAACTTTGCTTCTCTTTTGAGATGAGCAAGCTAGCAAGTTTTTTTCTTTCTTTGCAAGCTAAGAATTTTTTGCAAGTTTACAAGTTTTTGCTTCTTCTTGAATTGTGCAAGTTCACAAATCTTTCTCTCTCTTTGTAATTGTCAAAAAAAAGGGAAGAATATAATGTTGTATTTTTTTTTCCTTTACATCAATTTTTAAATCATGACAAATGAGATATCAAGAAAAATTTACATCAATATTTTAATCATCAAAAATGAAAGATCAAGTCATGAATACCGAAAGACCATAAGCCATTTTTAATATATCTCTTCTTTTGTAAATAGAAGGAATAATAGAAAATGATCTTGATTCAAAAAGAAAACTCAAGTTATAAAAATCAAGAAATCAAGATCATGATCCAAAAAATGTCTAAGAAAAATTTATGCATTTAAGAGATTTTACATGCCTAAGTTTGACATTCAAGCTAGCAATTTTGGTTCTCTTGATATGCTAGCAATTTTCTTTCTCCCCTTGTCATTGTAAACAAGAAAGAAAAGAGTGGAAGAATACAATGGTATAATTTTTTGTTTTAGATCAATGCTCTACTCATAACATAAGATTTACAACCATAAATACAAAGGAATTATACATAATGAAATCATGTCATGAAAGATAATATCAAAGATCATATGAATACCAAAAGATATGATTTATTTTAACAAATCTCCTCTTAAATAATCAAAAAGAAATCTTAAGAGATCAAATTATAAAAGATCTTCAAAGAAATTTTAAGTCATGAATTCCGAGAAATCAAGAGAAAATTCATGATTCATTTGGATAAATATTCTCTTTCATATAATGTAAGAATCATACAAGAATAAAGAGTAAGGGGTCTTTATTTATATAAAGAAAATCTCAAGTTATAATTATGAGAATTCAATATCATGATATAGATAAAATTCATTCAAATTCAAATCATCAAATCATCAAAATCACTTTCAAGAGATTTAAAATGACATAAATAGATTCATTAATCTCTTATTGAAAACTCGATAAGATTTTAGGGATAGAGACATTTTCAAGAATAATGCATTCCCCTTTTTTATGTATTTTGATTTATTTCATATAAGTATGTCTTTGTCTTTTATACCAAACAAAAATATGCATCATCGTTTAAAACTGAAAAACAAGATTTATCATAAGAGTCATTAAGATTAATAAACCATAAATCATAAAAATCATTATTACTTCAAATCATCATGCATCATTAAATCGTCAAGCATGATTTTATTAAACATAAGATATTTTCAATCAATCTCCGATCATGACTCTTATTGGCAAGAATCATATTTAAAGATTTGCTATCAGTTTTAAATTTTATGATACTCAAGTGGTTAACAAGCATTTATGATACTCATTTTTCAAATTTTCAAATTTATTAGAAAGAGAAGGATGGTCCTTTTTAAAATAATTTATATTTTTTACCAACTAAATTATATTCATCAAATAAATCATGAAATACATTAACTAATTCATCGTAAAGTAAATATTATTCATTTGAGTCACTTACCTCGTCGTTGAGAGTCATTAAGGCGTAGTTCGCCATCTTGCCTTTGTTGATTTGCTCCTCATCTTCGGGTATACTCAATTTATCCCATGTCTCCTTGAATGTTTTCTTCTTCTTTAGCAACTTCTTCGATTTATAGCAAGTTATTATGTCATTTTTAAGTTTATTTTTAGAATTATTTTTTTTCATGAACTTTTTAAATTTTTTTGTCAAAAGTTCTATATCATCATCACTTGAGCTTTCGCTTAAGTAGTTTTCTATTGTTCGAAATGTCAAATCCTTCCTGTTCTTTGGAAGGTAGTTCTCATATTTATCATGTTCGATATAAGTTATTTTATAGGTTATTAAAAACCTGATAAATTCTTCAAGTGAAAAATTATTTAGGTCATTGGCTTCTTATATTACCATTACTTTTGGATCCCAACTTTTTGGAATGGATCTTAGAATCTTGTTTACAAGTTCAAGATTAGAAAAATATTTATCAAGAGCTTTCAAACTATTGATAACATTCATAAAATGAGTGTATATAACAATAATAGTTTCTCTTGGCTTCATTCGAAATAATTCAAAACTATGCATCAAAAGATTGACTTTAGACTCTTTAACTCTACTTATGCCTTCATGTGTGATTTCAAGTGTATGTCAAATATCATATACAGTTTCGTATATAGAAATTCGAATAAATTCATTTTTATTTAGAGCATAAAACAAAGCGTTCATCGCTTTAGCATTCAAAGAAAATTTTTCTTTCTCTAAATCATTCCATTTTTTTCATTAGATTAGAAGACTTTTAAAAATCACTTTTGATAATATTCTATAAATTCAAATCCATAGAAAGCAAGAAATCTTTCATTCGAGTTTTATAATAAGTGTAATCTGTCCTATTGAATATAAGAAGATGAATGATAGAGTGACCACTGTTAGGACCATATCGACACTAAGAGGGGAGAGGAGTGAATTAGTACTTATGTAAAAATTACGTCGATTTAAAAACTCGTTCAATGTAAAAAAACTGTTTCGATAAAGCCTATATCAGAAAGTGTTTAAGCTTGACTTAGAGTAAATATAAAGTGAAGTGAGTAGCTAAGTAAGTAATAAAAGTAAGTAACAAAGGAAAAGAGTACAATGGATTTATAGTGGTTCGGTCGTCGTGACCTACATCCACTCTCGATTCCTCTTCACTCAAGGCTACCGGCTTCCACTACTGATTTTCTTTCCAATGGACGAAGATCAACTACCCTTACAACTCTTTCTTCTTTTCATAGGCTCAGGAGAGAATATTTACACGTCTCTTTTTTAGACCTCACTTCTCCCTTAGAAACCTTCTAACTTTAAGAGGAAGAGACTCACTAACTTTAGAAAGATTACAACACTTTTTTTTCAAGTATATTTTCCTCCTTTTCTACTCAATTTCATGCTTTTCTAAGTAGGAAAGGGTAGAGTATCTATAGACTCCAAATAACTTCAAAAATGAAGCCAAAAAAGATCTCATATCGGGTTTCCCAAGTCCTGGTGGTACCACCACTTATGTTGGGCGGTACTATCACCTAGACTGGTGGTACCATCACCTGACATAGTCTGGAAGACTATATTCGAGTGGTACCATTGTCTAGTCTGGTGGTACCATCGCTTGAGACAGTCTGAGAGATTGTGTCTGGGTGGTACCACTGTCCAGTCTGGCGGTACCACCGCTTGAGAAGTTAGAAAAGTGTGCTCTTGACTTTTTTAGCTTATAGGTGATTTCACCTAACCTTGGATGATTGAATAAGCCTTCTACTTGGCCCAAAATAGTCCCAACTCAAGCCCCAATAGGTGACCTAACTATGACTAATTAAGATAATCGATTACAAGACTAGAATTCTATATTGTCCGACATGTCATTAGTTCATCCGACGCTTCGTCCGATCCTTCGGTGCATCATTGTCTCCTTTGGTGCATCGTCCTCTCTTTCGGTGTATTGCCCAATCAACATGTTAACCTCCCGCAACTTTCAATCTCCTTGGTGTAATGTCCAATCCTTCGACCTGATGCCTAAACTCATGTCACAAAGTCCTTCTACCGGCACGTCGGTTGATCCTCTAACCAATGTCCAATCTTTTGACATGTTCACTCCGGCCTAACGTCCGATTTTTCCTACTTTAATCAATTTATCTTTTCTGATCAAAGTTAGTCCTACATCATTCAAAACGCATATTAGATAATAAACTCATCAATTGATTTCATCATCAAAATCCGAGATTCAATAATACCGAGTGGATGATCATCTATCGACACTCAATAGTAATCGTAAGGTTAGTTGTCACTCTCGATAATCGGTTGTGCTAAATCTGAAACTTCCAAGTCTATAAGTCTGGTATTAAAGAGTGAAGTACTCACACAGGTCATCCTTGGTGTCTTAAGTTTAAGGACTAGATACACTACTGGGATGACGAAATTATTATTTAACAATGAGGTATCATCAACCATCTAACATTCTGTGGGTGTATCGATCAGTGAACTCATTCTCTAATGAGTACATGCACTGTATCCCTAGTATATCCCCATATGAATCGCTTTGAGACTAACCACCTCCATCATATGGATGGTATACAACACACTAGTCCATTTGATTATCTCGATATTTCTCTCGAGTAGCCTATGACTGGGATTATTTAGAGTCTGTGTTTAAAGACAAATGAGTCTCATTATCGTAATCTCAATATGTCATGATTCTTACTGTATAGATCCATGAACATTATAATATATGCAACACGTAAGATAAAGTGATAAATTACCAATAAATAATAATAAGTAAAATGAGTGTGTCATGTTACACGTGTCATCACTCAATGTGATTGGCTTAAAGGGCACCTATGACTAGTAGTCACCTCTCCCTTTGCCGATGACATAATATCATTGCTCACGGTGAGGTCACCGCCCACAACTGACTAGTGATAAGCCCACTAGCCATTATCGTCGTTCCCTTTTCCAGTATGTAATTATTGGGAATCACAACCTACAGCATCTAATTGACGTTGATTGCAACCAACAAATGTCGTAGTAGTATTGTTGTAGTTGCCACAGGTAGTGGCACTACTACAACTGCCTATGACCAAGGCAAGTCGATCGTCGCAAGGTTGCTACACACAAGCAGTCCAACATGTGGCTATCGCTGCATATGACTGACTACCACAGGAGGCCACCACCCTCAATAATATTGTCACCGACAACAAGCTGTCGATAGTGATTAATCAATCAAACACGATGAACCTCACATCATTTATAAGCAATCGACATGATGGACTAGATAAGAAAGCTGATCAACAACATAGATAAATCATTCAAGCATTATATAATTAAAAGCAGATAACATATTTTTGCAAGCAAATGGTGTTAACAAATAAATCTAAATATAAAATAGATCTGATATACCTTTATGATCTAAGATATTTGATTTTAAAGCATAACTTCGATACCAAATTTTAAGCATAAAAATCATGATTATATCAAAAATTAAAATCAAATATACAATACGTACCTTTTCAATGCTACTTAAAAAGTCTTTATCTGATCTATAAATGCACCATTGTCAAATCTGAAAATTACAGCAATATAGATTTACAAATAGAACTAAACTTTCATTCTCCTGTAATCTCAATAAATAATATTTCACGTTAGGAGCTTTATCTTGTATAAGCAAGTAAGAGTAAAAGGTCGATGATAATTAGAAAAGTCAATCTCATCAATGTCATCTTATAAAGATTCCTACCATAATTGGACTTTCTTTCTATTGATCAACAATCATAATTAAAATCGAATCAGATTTATAATATATCTTATCTAATTAGATAGAGCCACATGATCTAACACCTCATTCTCCACCATCTCCTTCTCACCATTTATCTAGAAAAACTATTACACTTGAGTTACATTTGGGTTATACTCATCATAAATTTAATATAAAAAATATTATTTTAAAAAATAATCATCCTAAATTCATATAAAAATTTAAAAAAATGATATTAAACATATTACTATCTTACCCTAGTAATTCCGAAAAAGTTTGGATAGATTTAGTTAAAATTCAAATAGTTATACTCAGATCACAATTCAACCAAAAATATCTTATTTCAAAAATTAATTACCCTAAATTTATAAAAAATAAAAAAAATATTAAATATATTTTTATTTTACCTTAATAATTTATTATTAAAGAAGTTTGGATAGATATGGTGAAAATTCAACTAGCTATACTCGATTCATTCAACCCAAAAATATTATATTTAAAATTTATTTATCTTAAAATCATAAAAATTAAAAAAAAATTAAATACCTTAAAACTCATGTACAAATAGTCTTGAAAAAATTCAGATTGATTTGATGGTTCATTGATTATACTCGATGGGACTCGATTGAACCGTCCTACCCCAAACGATGATGCTCAAATTAAATGTTATGGCTTTAAACAAATTAGTTCAACTATATTATCAAAAAAATAAAAAAATGGTAAAAATTAATTATGCGGGTATCATTCGGTACAAAGTAATTACTGAGATTTTTCTGATAAATTACCCATAAATATTTAGGGATTTAATTTGCAATTTTGCCTAAAATATATGAGGATTGTGTGTAATGGGTGACGCAATGAGCAGCGAATGCTTCCCTTCTTGCGGGTAGGCATATGTCAGCGCGCGCGTCACCCGCCACGAGTTCCGGGGGCGCCTTGGATACGGCGGCCGAGACTGCCGCGGCTACCGACGGCTATAAATCGCCTCAGGGTCCCGGCACCGGCCATGGTGGCGAGGATGGCGACGGACGGCGGAGCTGAGAACCCAGCCCGTGATCCGGCTTCCAACCCCAAGGTGGTCATGATTCGAGGACTCGTGAACGACGATGCAACAGGTTGATCTTCTTTGTTCTTTCATATTTGGATATCCTTCTTCAAGATTGCCCTTTCCATCTCGATCAGTGCTGTCGGTGATTCGAGGCTCTTTGTCACCAGATTAAAAAAAACCCCTTTTGTGGGGGTTTTCTCACCAAGAAACTATTTTTCCCTCACTAGGAGACCTTATTTTGGGGGGTTTAACTATGATTTATGCGTTAGGTTTAGCATGGACACTGCGGATTCTTTTGGACCGCTGTTGTTATGCCGAAACATTGACACCTACAACTGAAGCCACCGGGGCTGCGGGGTCTCAGCACAAACTTGACTTGATGGGATAACTTGCTCATTATCAACCTGACCATAATTGAGTTCTTTGTGGGGTTAATAATTAAATATCGTGGTTCTCTCTCTGTTGACAGTGAAAATGAGGATTCTTGTCCTGTATCGCCTGCGGGAAGACCGAACCATGTAAAAGTCCAAGTTATCTGTGCTTTGTCCATCGTTACTTTGTTTTCTGTTTGATCGTGGATGTGGTGGTGGACCTTTGATTGTTCTACCAACAATCCATTCAAGAAAACCTCAGACGACAAATGCATTTAACAGTAAAAAGAATATTACTGGGTTTGATCTCAAACTTTGACAAGCAAGTCTTGGTGTCTATGTTGGTGTTATAACAGAGTCCTACTCTTGTTTTTATCTATGGCGGTAGCCTTCATTTTTGACATGGTTGTATGACTCAGATATATCATCACTGAGCTTTAACTTCAAATCTGTTCCCAACTTCTAATACAATATGTTTCAACCTAGTAAAAGCTTGACTTCCCACGCAGTAAGTCTGAAACAAAAGAGGACCTTTTCGTGATGCACTATAAGGTCAGACTTGTACAACCTGGAACAATGCTCTAATATTTGTCATAGGTTTTGTAGGAAGCTAAAAAAGTGACATTAGAGGTTTAAGGCATTAGTATATATATATACATGTCTATATATGTTGAAATACTTATTTTATACATATTTTTCTTTCTCTTAATATCACTTAGTCTAGAGCATGGTTTGCAGTACCGGTCCGTACCGCCCGGTACAGGCGGTATGTACCGGTCCGATAGACTTTCGGTACGCGGACCATATGTTACCGTTCCGACACTGTAGCAGTACTGTAGCACTGTATCACTGCTACAGTGCTCGGCACGCCTGAATATACCGCTCGGTACACCTGGGTGTACCGAGCGGTATACCGTACCGTACCGGTACCGAGCCCAGATCGAAACTCTGGTACGATACGGTATTACGAACCTTGGTCTAGAGTACCTTTTTTAGTTCCTTTTTTCAGGACACTATAACCTCATAATACAAGCATCCTTTTGCTTGTGGTATTGAATGCACATTTTTTACTTTATTTTTAAAATTAAGTTGACATTAACTTTTTGGAAGTTTAATGAATTATAGAAATTGAAAAGGAAGTTTTTTAAGTAATTATGTGAAATGCAACTAAGACTTGGACAAATATGTTGCCAAACAACAGCAACTAATGGGCTTAAAACTCTGTTGATGTTCCTAAAAGTTAGAACAACATATATTATCTTATAATTGTGTATATACATAGCATACAAGGAAGTTGTCTGTTGGTAAACTGGATGTAATATTAGAGCAGACATCTTAGCACCATCAACGTTATGATTTTCCTTGATCTTACTCAAGTTTCTGTAGATACCCCAAATGGCATCATAGATCGATAGCATGAATCATGTACAATTCTTTACTAACCATATGTTTCCTTCACTATATTCAATATGTACAGACTGTATATATTTAAAGATGTAATGTGAGTTTATTTACATAAATGGTTTTTAATGATCAGATGGCTGGGAAAAATGCTGGGAGGAAGGACTGACCCCATGGGATTTGGGACAGGCAACACCTGCAGTTTTGCAACTTGTTAGAACTGGGTCTCTTCCAAGAGGCAGGGTTCTTGTTCCTGGATGTGGCAGTGTAAGGCCTATTTCCTTGTATAATTGGCATTAAGTTCCTAGAAGGACATTCTCTGTTCAAATTTGATATTTTGTCACACTTTAGCTATAGTTTTGTTGATTAATTCAGAGTAGAACATTTCCCTGAAGCTCTTGTTCTATTAGAATATCCTAATGCTTACAAACCAGACAAGGATATCAGGTTATTTTTTAATTAAAAATACATTAGTTTTACTAATGGAAATGATGTTGTATATATTTTGTACAAGAAATTTGGAAATTCTGTGTGCTAACTGTGGTAGCATATATGCTAATGTCCCTGACCATAGCAGTCTGCACTCTGCAGAAAGGAGCTACTGATGGTGTTATTTATTATCACGATCAGTAAAGTTAAATGGAACCTTTTTCATCTTGGAAATTGATTCTTATCTGTTTGGGTTACATCTCATCTAGATCTTCCAACTGCTAATTTTCAAAGTTAACAATTTGAACTTAGCTGGTCTAGTTTTAATGATTGAAGTATTTCTTTTGTTCTTTAAATATAGGGGTATGATGTGGTTGCTATTGCTGGCCCTGAGCGCTATGTTGTAGGCTTGGATATATCAACTAGTGCTGTTGAGAAAGCAAAAGAGGTATGTTTTTGATAAAGAGAGTAATATAATACTAATATAATATGGGTTCAGCAACTTATGCATTCAGAGCCTATTAAAGTAGAGATGTTTAAATTGAATGCCCATGCTTTGATCTGGTACTTTGCAATAAATAATAAAAGTGAATGAAGTTGGTGGAAAATGGGAAAAGCATGTAAGATGAAGGAAAATTAAGGAAAGATCAGAAGCTGAAATGATAGGGTAATTGGCTAATTTCTATTTACTTATGATCCTGACAGATATTGTGCTGTATATGTATTTTATGCTTTTTGGCAATCATCTTACTTCAATAGAAGTTACTGAGAAGAATGGAACTGCATATTTATACATTCAAAAGCACAAAAATGCAATAGCCTTGTTTCATTTGCTCAAACAATAAACATCTTGATGGAAAGATGATTTGCTTGTGCCTAAACAGCCAAAACATTTGGAACATGCCTTCCTTTGTCAATTGCTCCAAAGCTTTGGTCTTCTTATGATAGATCTTTCAAGTTTGAATTTTCTTGTAACTGCAATTTCAGTTGTCTTCCTCTTTACCAAATGCAAACCAGTTCACCTTCATGGCAGCAGATTTCTTCACTTGGCAGCCAACAGAGAAGTTTGATCTTATCTTTGATTATACGTAAGTCTTCAGAATCATGTTTATATGTCAATTTGTTATATCCTTCCTAGAGGAAGATCATATTTCAAAATATAAATGGCAGATTCTTTTGTGCAATTGACCCATGCTTGAGGCCAGCCTGGGCACAGAAAATTCAAGAGATTTTAAAACCTGACGGAGAGCTTATAACACTGATATATCTGGTGAGGCCTTTTTGTATTTGTGAATGATGGAATTTATGAAACGCAACATGCTTTGATGTATACAATGACCATCAATTTTTATAATTATGACCCTTCCATTTATTCTGCAGGATTTTAAGCGTCTTTCCTTTTTCCTTTTTTTTTTGTAGTAAATGACAGAATGTCAATCATCTGTTACATGTGCAGGATGTTAAGGTAGTATGACCTGGTCTACGGACTTTTCTCACAAACTAGTTTTTAGGTAGAAATCTATTAAAGAAATTCAACAGCTTTTTTCCTTTGTGTTGTGCTATAGAATACAAAATCCCTTTTCATCCATAAGGTAGAGATGACAAGGGAGTCCATTACTGGAAACTCAATTTAAACCTGGATCCAAAATTTTATTTTAGTCCTTATTTTGTATCCATTAGCATTACTGGATTGGCCATTGATCATGGATTGGTACCTGATAACATGTATAAATGTGTTAACTGACCCAAATTGTTGGTATGGATAGAATGGCTTATTGGATTTATGCAGTACGATCCCTAATATAAGGATAGAATGGCTTTTTTGTTGTGAGGCATAAAAGTACTTATTAAGATAAGAGAGAGACATCGAGAGAGAGAAATGCAGTTTTTTTGAGTTACCAATGTTCTTCATCTTCTAATGCAAAAAAAGGGTATTTTCACCTGGTAAATTGTTATATAAATTTGCTGATTTGCACTATAGGATTGAGATCCATATTTGTTAACTTTTTTTAAGACAGACTTATATATAGTGAAGTGCCTTTTTTTTAAAGGCAAATGGTAGGTAAAAGATTTTTCCATTTTATTTCGTTGAGAAAATGAAAGAGTTGATAGAGAAAATAATAAGAGAAAGAAGAGGAGAGAAAACAAAAAATAGAGGGGAAAAATGAATTCAATGTCTTCAAGCAGCTTGATCTTTTAAGGATAGAAGAAAGAATAGGAATCTTTGGAATATCTTCTTCAAAATATTAATTATATATGAAAAGTATCAATCTATCATTTTATATTATTAAGTATTCAGGTTCTTGTTCAATGCTTATGAAAATCTTTTGACCTTCTGGGTTTTCAGAACATACAGAATAGCAGCATGGCAAAGCCATACAAGGCAAACTCCAAGACACTAGAACAAAGCTGAATCTTCATGATCCAGCTTAATTAATTAGTGAGGATGGGACCTGAGGAATCTTACACCAGACATCAACCATCCTCCAGATCTCAGATGCCAAAAGACAATTAAAGTGAATGTCTATTGGGTTTAAGAGGAGCTGCAAATTTTGATCAAGAGCATCACATAACAATTTTTGGTTTCAAATGCAAGCCAAATTAAGATATTAGACATTGGAGGATCTCCCTAAATAATTAAATGTAAAAGGCTGAAGAGCAGTCCGATATTTGAAGAAATGGAAAAGAAGATAGAGGGAGATGTTCTAAGTTGCATTTTATAATCCTCGACTAAAGAATGAGTTTTAAGTTTATGGCTGTATGTTGTTTAGCTCCACAAAGTTTATGGTATTATCTGCAAAATGAAGAGAGTAAATTTTCGAGCATATGGAACAATAATTCAACAATAACTCTAGGAGTAAATATTCCTAGAATTTATTATTAGGTTCTACATTCCTATCTCTACATAACCAATTAGTTTTGACTGTGGCAGAAGTTAATGCTCAAATTAAAACATCTATTGTTGCTTGTCTGTAATCTTGAAGTAAGTACAAAAATTGTAAATTCTTATTGTTTTCATTTGAAATTGACATGCATTGATCACGAAGTTGATCTTGGTAATAGAAGGTTATTAAATGAAAGCTTCTTAAGGTGTGATGAATCTGGGATGAAGGTGAAAGCAAAGTTAGTATGTTATCCCTATTTTTAAAATGTTATTATATTTTTAATAATCTATTTTACGATATTGTAGATGATATTTTAAAATATAGTATAATAATTTTCTTTTGTTAACTTTACTATCATGGAGTGGGATTTAAGACCATGATATCTATTAACTGTATATTATATATGTTTGTAGCTGTAACAGAAGATTGTTTGAGTTACATTGTGTTAACATGTGTGTCACAGATCAGTGGCCAGGAAGGAGGACCGCCATACAACACAACTGTAGCTGAGTAAGTGTCTCTACTTGTGTAACGTCCTTATTGTACTCTTAACTTCAGAAGCACTGTGCATCTCATGTTTTTATAGCAGAAAAAAATATATATATATAAGACTTCTTTTCACTTAATGTGATCTTCAATCACTAACAATTCTCACTTGCAGCTATGAGCAGGTACTGAATCCTGTGGGTTTCAAAGCACTCTCAATTGAAGACAATGAGCTAGCAGTCAAGCCACGCAAGGTGTGCTCACATTTTATAGCAAATATCATCTTTAGTTAGACATGTTGGTATGTTGCCTGTGCGCATTCTGGATATTGGGACATGTCCAGGCTGGAGCTCATACAAGGAAGCCACTTAGGAGCCTAAATGGGTTCTTTCTTACCTGTTAATTTTGTGGGCACCCTTGCAATTGCATCCCTTCGTGGCTATCCTATGACTTAAACTTGTTAAGTCATTAAATCTCTAGTTGTAGGCAATGGTGACATCAAGGCCTCTGGTGGTGGTTGATGTTACTGTCTACATCCACACAAATTACATTTTTAGACCATGTCCTATTTATGTTTAAAGGATTGGAGTTCAGGTGGCTTCTCCTAAAAACTTGCTGAGAGAAAATCACTAGGAAGCTCGATAAAATCCTTCAAACATTCATAAGGGGACAAAAGAAAAAGGTGGCAGATGCCTAGGCAGTGGGTAAGGATATGAGTTCATGAGTTTCTTAAGTTGCATGGCAATTTAATTAACAGTTTACAGATATTAAGGCATTTATGTTGAAACTGTTGGAAAATTGTTGGACTATTTGTTTGTCTCTTTCATGAGTCAACTGTGAGCTTGTCTAAATGTAGTTCTTCATTTTGTTTCGTATGATGTAAAGTACTCAAGAGGTTTTTGTCGATATGTGAGCTAAATACAAGGTAAATACACTAATCTATGAACAAACCAGTAATCTTTGACTTTTGCCCTGGTTTGCAACTTCAATTTTTTGTTTGAAGGGACCAGCTCAGAAACTAATTTTTGTTTCGTGTAGCTTCTGAAATTTCATTACAACATTTCAGGGAAATGAGAAGCTTGGGAGGTGGAAGCGGCTTTTAAACAAATCATTGTTATAACAAGGCATTATTGGGAGACCTCAGTGCACGATAACTGGACATTGATTGTTTTCCTCCTCATACCATTCTTGGCACAACTGTTCCTGGTTTTATTAGCCTAGTATACACAAAAAAAATGAATGCGAAAGATCATCTTTAAGTTTCAATTTCATGTTGTGGAGCTTGTTATCACTTTGGAGCACAAGTTGGTAGAGAATGAATCCTTCTCATGCTGTGTCACCTGCAATTATTTCTGATTCCATACCCACTGTATTAAGAGATGTTTAGATCCAAGACATAATCTCATCTCTGGAACCTGTGTTTCTTTTTCTTTTACCTTTTGATGAAAGCACTGAAGATAACCAGTTTGAATGACTCTCCTCTTGCTGTTCCTCTCAAGCATTGGCAGTTTAGAGAGGCCTTTCAATAATACTCCGCATCTAAGAATTGAAGATGTTTCATTTGAAGAGTTCTCATCTGTCTGCCTTCAATGACTATACTTCCTAATGCACCAGGGATTTATGCTAATTGTGTGAGCTTTATACATCATGATTGTTCCATTAGCATGCAGGAAGATGGCACACATGGAGATGGATAGCACATCCAAGTGTACAAGAACCGGCCCCATGCAAAGCTCAGCCATGTCATCACTGCTGCGGCACGTCAACATGACATTGGCATGCTGCGTTTTGACTAGGTTTTGATGAATCTACAGAGCTCGAGGGTGGCAGAGCTTGCACTGTTCTTCCTCTGTATTCTGATGGCAGGATGGGTTGGGGGTTGGCTTAAATGCTTCATGGCCTCTCTCTCTCTCTCTCTCTCTCTCTCTCTCTCTCTCTCTCTCTAGACAAAGGCCATTTGAGTCAGGTCCATAATATTAAAAATATTATATTAATAGTATTTTTTTTCAGTATTATTAAAAATACTATAATATAATATACAAATATTATAATTAAATTGATTTACCTTATGGATCGGTCCATAAGAAAATAAAAATATATATTTCAAGTATTATGTAAAAAAAAAAGAGTACTACTTTTTGAGAATTATGAAGAAAATCTAAAAAGTGAGATTTTTTAGAGACTCGTCCTTTATTTTTTCTTTGTTTGATTCAGAAAAAAAAAAACACAAATTAATATTAGATCTTTATAAAAATATCGAAGATTGATGATACTCTTTTAGGAAATCTATGCCAGCCAAAGGATTTTTCTTGGTAAATCGCCTGAGCAATTATAGTGATGTCTGTTAATTTGGGGGAAAAACAATGAAATTTTCGTTAAATTGGTATTGGAAGATACCATCAACCACGCACCACCCGTTCCAATATATTTGGAGCATGTTAAATGCTTCACACCAACCTTCTTCGCCCACCGACCATTCCCTAACGAACTCTCCCGTATGGCTTCACAGCAATCTCCCATTCCTCCTCTCACTGGACGATGAAACATTCCCAAAGAACGGCTTTCTCGCACCTCCCCATCGCCACACTTTTCTTCACCCAAATCAAACCCTCGCCCTCACGCCACTCCAACTTTCCATCTTCAAGTCAACGCCCTTCAAATCCGTCACCCATTCTTCCACCATCCCCATCCAAAGTCTTCCCCGAATCCCCCCTTTTCAACCACCCCAAGTCTTCACCAAGATCGGATTATTCTTCCCCCGGACCGTTCTGTTCTTCCTCCCAACCAAAATTCTCGTCTGCCTTTTCCGAATTAGTGCCACAATTGATCCCAAGATGGCGTCTTTTCAATCCGAAAGCAGCGAGACCAGCTCGAGGTCTTGAAAGATCGAACCTTTTCGATCCGAAATCGCCCCGTTCCACCTCTCAGATCAGGTTCGTGTCGTCTTCTGCTGCTGGAAAACCACCTCAACGATCGTTTCCCGGCCCCATGACTCCAGATTCGCCTTCGCCGATCCAAGTCGTTTCGACGTTCGCGTCGCCGTTCGATGAGTCTCCCCCGCACATCGACGCGAGCTCGTCGATCAGGAAGCCGCTTAGCTTGTGGCCGGGGATGTACCACTCCCCGGTGACCAATGCTCTCTGGGAAGCGCGTTCGAGCATCTTTGAGAGGCTTCTTGACCCTTCCAAGGAAGGGCCGCCGCAGTCGGAGTTGCTGACGAGGACGCCATCACAGAGCAGGACGAACATCATCTACAACTTTTCGAGTGATTACATCCTGAGGGAGCAGTACCGAGATCCATGGAATGAGGTCAGGATCGGGAAGTTGCTTGAGGATCTCGACGCACTTGCCGGCACCATTTCTGTGAAGGTAGCCACTAGACTCGAGTCTCTATGGATATCTGGTTATCCTCTATACTTGAAATGAAGCTTGACATCGATAAGAAGAATACCAAGTGTATCCATTGCCCCATCTAAGTTTCACTTGAGGTTTGGGTACTTTGTCATCAGCAGAATTAACTTTTTCTTAGTGTTTAGAAACTATTATGATGTTTCATGGTAAAATGGATAAATAAACCATAGACAGACTTTTATATTTGTTCATTGGCAGGCAAAATCGTTATCGATTCAGTTTCTTTCTGTGAGTAGAAACCAGAAAACACTTGGAAATACATTATTAGTGTTTGCTTCCATCTTTTTTGCTTCATGGTAAAATGGCTAATCCTTTTTTGCTTCCAACTTCCAAGTAAATGAAGCTACACAAAACACTTAGAAATGCATTATAAGTCCTACTTTGATGGTTAACTCACCCATTACGATGTGTCATGATATTAGACAAACGCTGCTGTGAGAGTTGCTAGTTACAAGGATTGTTGTATAATTGTCATTTCAAGTCTACCTTTCAGTATGATGGAATTTTATATAGTAAAGGAATATAATTTACTGTATCTCTTTCTGTAATCCTGGTGTGGTTGAGGAAATTTTATGGAAAACTATATGGCTTGCTGTGTAACAATTCAGAATGCAACATTTGATTAAAGAGCTTTGTAAATTAAACAAGATCTTCCGATGTGCTTCTTGGATATAGAATTGTTATACTATTATTTACATCATGCCAAACTTGTTGGTCATTTCTGTGAAGTTTTTGAAAGTTTGATTTTATCTGAAACAATGCATTTATATGTAAGTTTTTGAAGTGCATTTGTTGCATGTGGCCAGCACTGCTCTGATGATGACAGCACCACAAGGCCCCTCTTGTTGGTCACTGCCTCGGTAGATAAGATGGTTCTAAAGAAGCCATTGCGTGTAGACACTGACCTAAAGATAGCAGGTGCCGTCACATGGGCTGGTCGATCATCCATTGAGATACAGATTGAAGTTACCCAGACTCATCAACAAGGTATTTGGAATGATTCTGTTTGATAAGCAAATGGAAATATACATTTGTAGTCTCATTTCTTTATGGGCATTTATTGGTCTTGTAGTATGTCCTCTAGTAATTGTATGGGAATATATATAATTAGGGAGGCTCATCGCTAGCCATAATCATGAACTCCTCACTTTTTTTTGTTCACTATCTGAAGTTACAAACTCCGGCAATTATCTGTCCACGAGTTCCCATATCTTTATAATGATAGACCCAGTAGCTTGCTGCCCATTTCCAGTGCAGTCTGAAAAACAAAAATTTATAATCTCGTATCTCATGAGTACTTATTTGCTTAAAACTTTGTTCTTCAAATTTATGCAGGTATCAAGCATGTTTAGTGCACTAAATCACCCTGCCTTTCCTCTGCTGACTTTCATTATGGTGCACTGTGCAGCAGATAACTCTGAATCATCAGATCCATCGGCTTTGACAGCAACTTTCATATTCGTTGCACGGGACTCGAAGACTGGAAAGTCAGCTCCTGTAAACCGCCTTTTACCGGAAACTGAACAAGAAAAGTTGCTCTTTAAAGAAGCAGAAGCAAGGGATAAAATTCGAAAAGGCAAACGAGAGGAACAGAAAAGAACTTTTGAGAATGGTGGGCATAGTTTACATGGTGATATAAAGAGGCTAAAGACATTGTTGGCAGAGGGGCGTGTGTTCTGTGATTTGCCTGCATTAGCAGCTAGAGACAGCATTCTGATAAGGGATACCAAACTTGAGAATTCACTGATCTGCCAACCTCAACAAAGGAATCTCCATGGTCGTATTTTTGGCGGGTTTCTGATGAACCTAGCATTTGAACTTGCATTTTCGACTGCTTATGCATTTGTTGGGCAGATGCCATGCTTTCTTGAAGTGGATCATGTTGATTTCTTAAAACCTGTGAGTAGCAAGTCTTACATCTTTACTGAATCTGATATTTTTTCTTTGTGTACGTTATCAAACTTTTTTCCCTTTCACTTCAACATAACCAAGGAACATCTCACTCACGATGGATGTATACAGTGAATCTTATACCTGTTATCTGTCTAATATTTGAGCACTCGACACTAGCTGTATGTGTATGCATGACACTATATGTATACATAGATCAAAATTTTGCTACACTGGAAATGACATGTTCATAGCATAATCATTTATTACACTTACTCAGGTTGACGTGGGGGACTTCCTTCGACTTAAATCTTGTGTTCTTTATACACAACTAGAGAACCCAGCACAGCCTCTGATCAACGTTGAAGTTGTTGCTCATGTAACGAGACCTGAGCTTCGAACCAGTGAGGTAAGACAATCGAAGAAGCATGTGATTTGTAGTATTCAATTGCAACTTGAATTCATGAGTAGCGTCACCTTGTCTGTGTGCCTGATGCAGATATCAAACATGTTCTACTTCACTTTTACTGTAAATCCTGATGCCCTAAAGAATGGACTAAAGATTCGCAATGTAGTTCCTGCCACAGAAGAAGAAGCCCGTCGTGTACTTGAGCGAATGGATGCGGAGGAAATATTTGCTTAACTATATACATAGGCATGTGCCATTTGAATGGCCAGACTGTCTTCTGCCAGTTCACATCCATATAATTTATGCAATAAGATTGAACACCATTTAGGAATGTCACTGTCTTTACATAATTCGACAGCAACTTATAAGGCTTTGTTACGTATAAACATTTTTGCCGCAACTTTTTTCCGAATAAAATTTGTAAAAGCAAGGAAGTAGTTTCTGAAATCAAGTTTAATTACCCCTTGTTTCCTGTTGGCAAACTTGTTTGCTGTGACCTATGGGATGCAAGATTCAAGGAAAATTAATCGCCTCATTCTCAGTATTATTTATCAATGTATTTGGTGTTGTTTATTGTTCTTTGTGTGTCATGATTCTTCTTTTAGTGTTTTGTAAATGAGAAATCTATCAATTAGGAGATCTGCAGCTGCTGCTTCTGCTGCCAATTAGAGGGGGTATGACTCCTATTTTCAGCATTGGTGAGAATCTCTGCTGCTATGTAGCCTACCAGATGCTCTAGTCTTAACTGATAGTTAACAGATATCATGTCACCCCATAAAAATATTCACAGTATATCATTCAAGATCATGTAAAAGACTAATAAATAAACTTAGTAAATCTGGATGTTATTGAAGTTAATCATCATATTTCACCTGTCTGAAGCTATAAAAAAGTTCTACATCTCATTCACTGCAGAATTGTAGATGCATAATTATAGTAACATCTTATTTAAAATCCTTAAGGGACAAAGTGTTAGGATTCAATAAGAATACATACAATGAATCTATTTGCACATTAATTTCTGTTAGTACTGTGTGTATACCTCATTAAAAGTAAGCTCTGAAGAACAGATTCTCAAAACTCAGTGAAGCCACTCTTTATTTTTCTAGATACAGATCGGAGCAAAATAGTTTTGTATCAAAACGTCAACCCCTTGAGCGGAGAAATATAATATCTTGATTTAGTCTGAAATGTGGGTAAAGAATTAGACTGATTCATCGGTGCATTACTGTTAGCATGAGTTTAAACATTTTACACCAATAATCTAAAAATAAATTAATAATCATTATTATTGTAATTGAATCAAGTTGCTAATTAAGCAAACAAGATGAGCTAACAATGGCTTGGCAGGATGTTCTAAGCTTCCAATTAGAATGGCAATGGTTTGGTTTAGCCAAATAGTAAACAAATGGAAAAGGTTAATCTTCTTCAAACAAAGTCAAAGTCAAAGTCCAACTAAGTGGGTGTGTTTAAATTATTATTTTTATCAATTTTAAAGACCTCAACAAATTTAATTGATCAATGTTTTAACATGAATTTCATCTTTATCATTTATTCTTTATAAATAATAATAAAAATTTTTAACTTGATGAATCATATCGTGAAGATTCTTTTAAGGTAAATTAATTGATCAAATGAAACCATACATAATGAAAGCAAATATATGTTAATGGTGAAAGCATAATGTTGGCAAATCTTAAATGTTTGAATGGAGCAAGTAATAAATTAAAAGCTAATTTGGCCAATAATCATAAAACTACAACATTTGGGTGTTGCAATCTTCTTCGCCAACCAACCATTACTTGTCCTAACTTTGCTCAATGGTTGGTTCCACAGTTGTCTCCTATTCCTCCCACTGCACGATGTAACCTTCCCTCTCACCTCCTCATCTCTCTCACCACAGTTTTCTTCACCCAAAGCAAACCCTCAGCCTCACATCACTCTCACTTTCCATCTTCAACTCAACATCCTCCGAATCCCTCACCCATTCTTCCATTATCCCCATCCAAAGTCTTCCCCAAATCCCCCTTTTCACCCCCAATTCTTCACCAAGATCGGATCTTTCTGCCCCCAAACCGCTCTGTTCTTCCTCCCAATCCGAATTCTTGTCTGCGACAATTGATCCCGAGATGGCGTCTTTTCAATCCGAATGCAGCGAGACCAGCTCGAGCTCTTGAAAGATCGAATCTTTTCGATCCGAAATCGCCCCGTTCCACCTCTCAAATCAGGTTCATGTCGTCTTCTGCTGCCGGAAAACCGCCTCAAGGATCGTCTCCCGCCGCCATTAGTCCAGATTCGCCTTCGCCGATCCAAGTCGTTTCGACGTTCGCATTGCCGTTCGATGAGTCTCCCGCCTCACATCGATGCGAGCTCGTCGATCAGGAAGCCGCTTAGCTTGTGGTCGGGACTGTACCATTCCCCGGTGACCAATGCTCTCTGGGAGGCGCGTTCCGAGGACGGGGCGCAGTCGGAGTTGCTCACGAGGCCACCACCATAGAGCAGGACGAGCATCATCTTCAACTTTTCGAGTGATTACATCCTACGGGAGCAGTACCGGGATCCCTAAAACGACGTCAGGATTGGGAAGTTGCTTGAGGATCTCGATGCGCTTGCTGGCGCCATTGCTGTGAAGGTAGCCACTAGACTCGAGTCTATATCAACTATAACATCTGGTTATCTCTATAGTTGAAATGAAGCTTGACATCGATAAGAAGAAAGAGAGGTGTATTGATTGACCCATCTATGTTTCACTTAAGGTTTGAGTACTTTGTCATCAGCAGACTAGCTATTATGAGTCTATATGGATAAAATGGATAAATAAACCAAAGACAATTTTTTATAATTGTTAACTGGCAGCCGAAATCATTATGGATTCAGTTTCTTTGTGTGCGTAGAAACCAGAAATCCTCCAATCCTTTTTGGCTTTCAACTTGCAAGTAAATGAAGTTACACAAAACACTTAGAAATACATTATAATGTCATAATATTAAACTAACACTTGTCAGAGTTGCTAGTTATAGAGATTGATGTATAATTGGATCCCTTTAAGCATGATGGATTTTGTATAGTAAAGAAAGACAATTTACAGCATCATTTGCTGTAATCTTGGTGTGGTTGAGGAAACTTTATGGAAAATAATATTGGCTTCTTGTGTGGAAATCATAACTTAATATGGTTTGGTGGACAAAATATTTTCTTTAGAACAATGAACCAAATGAAAGAAAAGGAGGTAATAACCTTCAAGCGACCAAGACATCCGATAGCAAATAACCAATTAGTATCTTTTTAAAAAAAATTTAAATGTACAAGTTACTTTCTGATCATCCTAATCAAGAATGTTTAATTAAACTGGTAAGGAGGTTGGTTTCATCAAAGTGAACTATAGATGATTGAATCATAACAATTATTGTTGTAATTGAATCAAGTTGCTAATCAAACAATGATGAGCCAACAATGCCCTAACAGACATCTTAGCCGAAGAGCAAACAGATAGAAACATACTCAATCTTGGAAAATGGTTGTAGGTCAATATTCTTAAAATAAAGTCAAAGTCCAAGTAGGTGGGTGTGTTCAAATTATTGTTTTATCCAAGGTCTTCAATTTTGAATAATACCGCCCAGTATGGGCGGCACATACCGGTCCGTCAACAGACCGGTAGACGGACCGCCCGGTAATATATATATATATATATATATATATATATATATATATATATATATATATATATATATATATATATATATATATATATATATATATATATATATATATATAATTTATATATTTATTTATATTTATGTATTTATTTATTTATTTATTTATTTATTTATAAAAGGTGACATCGCGTAGCCTTTTATAAAAATATTTATATATAAAAAATCTTTTATATATAAATATATATATAAGATTTTGGCAACGTCGCCTCGTTTTTCTACGATGTCGCCCCGTGGGGAGAAGAGAGAGGCGACGTCGCCGAATTTTTATTTTATTTTATAAAAATATTTATATATAAAAAAATCTTTTATATATAAATATATATATATTTATGGATAAATATTTATATATAAATATATATATATAAGATTTTGGCGATGTCGCCATATTTTTCTGCGACGTCGCCCCGAGGGGAGAAGAGAGAGGCGACGTCGCCCCATTGATATAAAGGTAGCCAGTAGACTGAGTCTATATGTTCCTCTAGTTAGGCATGTAGTTGAAATGAAGCTTGGCATCAATAAGAAGAACGAGAGGTGTATTCATTTTCCCATCTAAGTTTCACATAAGCTTTGGGTACCTTGTCATTGGCAGACTAATTTGTTCTTGGTGCTTTGAAGCTATTATGATGTTTAGAAGATGGATAAATAAACTAAAAAACAAACTTTCATATTGGAACCTATTGATCTGTTCATTGGCAGGTCAAATGATGTAAACTCAGTTTCTTTTTGTGAGTAAAAACCACAGATCCTGTCATCTTGTTGCTTGCAACTTACAAGTAAATGAAGTTACACAAAACACTTAGAAATACTCTATAAGTAGAACTTTGGTTGTTAACCCACTACAACCTGTCATAATATTAAACTGAGAATGTTGTAAACATTTCTGGTTATTGAATTCTCAGCCTCATGGTTCTCTTTCAGCAAAATGGAATTTTTAAAGAAACACAATTTACAGCATCACTTCCTGTAAACTGTGTGTGACTGGACAAACTATACAGAAAACTATATGGCTCCTTGTGTGGAATTCCATAATGCATCACTTGGTTTAAATTGAACTAGATCCTTTTGCAATTACAAAACTCTTCTATTTGCTTTTTACTATAAAATTGTTATATTATGATTTACACTATGCCAAAATTTCTAGTCATTAACATAAACTTTTTGATAATTTCATTTTATCTGAAATTTGGCATTTATATGTAAGTTTTTGAAGTGCATTTGTTGCATGAGACCAGCATTGTTCTGATGATGATAGCACTACAAGGCCTCTCTTGTTGGTCACTGCTTCGGTAGATAAGATGGTTCTAAAGAGGCCATTGCGTGTAGACACTGACCTAAGGATAGCAGGTGCTGTCACATGGGTTGGTCATTCATCCATTGAGGTACAGATTGAAGTTACTCAACAAGGTATTTGTGATGATTCTATCTGGTAAATGGAGTGAAAATATTCATTTATACCTCTGGTTCATATATTGGACATTTATAGGTCTCATTGGTATGACCACTAATAATCATACAAGAATATATAGGAAAGGACGCTCATCACCAATCGTAATCATGAACTTGTGACCCCTTTTTTCTTTGGAAATCTGGAAGTTACTAACTCCAGCAATTATCTGTCCATGAGTTCTCATATCCTTATAATGATAGACCGAATAGCTCACTGCTCAATTCTAGTGCAGTCTCCAAGATGGAAAAGAATTCATGATCTCCTATCTCATGAGTACTTATTTGCTTAAATTTTGCTATACGAATTCATGCAGGTGTCAAGCATGTTTAGTGCATTAAATCACCCTGTTTTTTCTCTGGTGACTTTCGTTATGGTGCACTGTATTGTTACGGACAAACTTCTAAACAAGGTGTTTGATGTAATGCTTATGTATGTCCGTGTCTTTTGGCATATTCATGCCTTGTACAGCATGTAAAGGGGCGGCCGAAGGCTTAATAGTCACATTTTAGTTGGGTTGGTGGTCTCTTTAGGCTTGTAAATAAAGGTTGTGTCATGTAGACACGTGCGAGAGATTTTCGGTCTGTAATGGACCATTTTACCCTTTGTTGTGCTACTGTTCAGAGCTTGTAAAGTATGTTTGTAATTTGCATTGTCTATGAAGTGTTTTTCGGAGATGTTTGCTTGTGGATTCCGATTGAGATGTTCTCTCTAGCCCGTTCTCTCTCTTGTTGGTCCTAAGGGACAATGGGAGTCTTCGGGGAGGCTGACCTTTGCGGACGGACACGTAAGGGTGCCGCACGACTTAGGCAAAACCAGCTAAGTCTGTGACAGTATGGCAGATGACTCTCAATCATCAGATCCACTGGCTTTGACAGTAAATTTCACATTCGTCGCATGTGACTCTAGGACCGGAAAGTCAACTTCTGTAAACCGCCTGTTACCAGAAACTGAACAAGAAAAGTTGCTCTTTGAGGAAGGAGAAGAAAGGGATAAAGTTCGGAAAGGGAAACCAGAGGAACAGAAAAGAACTTTTGAGAATGGTGGGCATAGTTTGCATGGCGATATAAAGAGGCTAAAGATGTTGTTGGCAGAGGGGTGTGTGTTTTGTGATTTGCCTGCATTAGCAGATAGAGACAGCATTCAAATAAGGGATACCGAACTTGAGAAGTCACTGATCTGCCAACCTCAACAAAGGAATTTCTATGGTCGTATTTTTGGGGGTTTTCTGATGAACCTAGCATTTGAACTTGCCTTTTCAACTGCATATGCATTTGTTGGGCGGACGCCATGCTTTCTTGAAGTGGACCATGTTGATTTCTTAAAACCTGTAAGTCGCAAGTCTTACATCTTTACTGAATCTGATATTTCTGTGTGTATTACATCAAACTCTTTCTCTTTCACTTCAATAGAACAAAGGAACATCTCATGCATAATGCACGCTTACAGTTGATTTTACACCTGTTATCTGTCTAATATGCAAGCATTAGATACTATCTGTATGCATGGCATGATGGTGTCTACATAGATCAACATTGTGCTCCTCTGGAAATGACATTTCATGGCATAATCATTTACTATACATTACTCAGGTTGACGTGGGAGACTTCCTTGGCCTCAAATCTTGTATTCTTTAGACACAACTAGAGAACCCAGCTCAGCCTTTGATCAACGTTGAAGTTGTTGCTCATGTAATGAGGCCTGAGCTCCAGACCAGTGAGGTAACACAACTAAAGAACATGCTATTTATTATTTTGATTATATGAATAGCTTCACCTTGTCTATGTGCCTGATGCGCAGATACCAAACACATTCTACTTCACTTTTAATCTAAATCCTGATGTCCGAAAGAATGGGCTAAAGATTCACAATGTAGTGCCTCCCACAGAGGAAGAAGCCCGTCTGGTCCTTGAGCGAATGGATGCCGATAAAATATTTGCTTAACTATATAAATAGATGGTTACCTTTTGAATGGCAAGACTGTTTTCTGCCAGTTTACATCCATATATTTGTGCGGTAAGAACACCATTTACGAGTGTCTCTGTACTGAACATAATTCGCCGCAAACTTTTCTGAATAAAATTTGTATAAAGCATAGTTTCTGAAATAAAGTTTAATTACACCTCTTTTCCTGTTGGCAAACTTGTTTGTCATGACTTCTGGGATGAAGGATTCAAGGCAATTAATTACCTTATTCTCAGCACTATTTATCAACATACTTGTGTGGTCTATTGTTCTTTGTATTCTATGATTCTTCTTTTAGTGTCTTGTAAATGGAGAATCTGTCAATTAGGAGATCTGCAGCTGCTGCTGCTCCTGCCAATTAGAGGGGGTATGAATCATATTTCCACTTCTGGAAAGGATCTCTCCTGCTACATATCCTACCGAATGCTTTAGTCTCAACTGATAATTAACAGATATCATAATCTCACCACCCATATAAATAATCACATCTTATCATTCCAAGATCATGTAGAATACTAATAAATAAACTTAGTAAATCTGGGCATTGTTGAAACTAATCTCTTTCACTGTAGATTTGTAGATACAAAATCTTTAAAGATTCAATAAGATTACATATGATCAACCTATTTGCACTTTACCTGCTGTTAGTAGCTGTGTATATATCTCATTGGAAGTAAGCTTTGATGGCAGAGACTATACAAAGCATGTCAGTGAAGTCAACCTTATTTTTCTCTAACTTGTGTACAGATAGGAGCAAAATAATCCATAAAAAAAAAAGAATCTTTTACATTAAAATCCTATTAATACAAAAAAAAAAGAGAGCTCTGATAATTCCATTTCTGCTGTCACTTCCATCTGCAGTGTGCAGTGTGCAGTGTGCAGTGTGCAGTGTCGCTCTACGACGACGACGACGACGAGCTCCCCTCATCAGAGCTTTCATGTCTCAGGGCATGAAGCCTCGGAAACGCAGAAGGCGGTAGCGTCGGGTTCATCGGCACCGGGAGATGCCGTGCCGAGGTGACGGTGGTGCGCTCGTTTATCTTGGCGACATCCTTGCAGACCTTGTCGAGGACTGCCAGGAAATCCCTGACCACCGTGAAGATCCTGAAAGGATGCGCCTCTTCCTTGGCGGAGTCGCCATGGAAGTACTCTGTCGTCTCCTTGACCAGCGACAGCGCCACGCTCTCCTGTGCCTGCACTCTTATGACGTCGTCCTCCGCCCTCTTCAAGAACCGAACCATGGCGTCGCGGAACCCCAGCCTGCACTCCTCCGCGCCGAGCGCTTCGTTCAATCTCAGGACCTCGTCGATCTTGCCGAGCCCCCCGGCGAGTCGCGCGACGTAGCTGCCGAGCGTGGCGGAGTCCATCGCGGCCGCCTTCTTGACGTTGCCCAGCTCGCCGCCAAGGCCGGCGACGACCCGGAGGCCGAGCTTCCTGCCCTCGAGCTCGTCCCGTAGCGCACCCGTGGAGCCTTCGGATCTGATGATCTCCTGGGTGACGAAGTGCAGCAGCGTGGTCCGCCCGTCGGCGGCTTTGACGTCGACTAGCTTGAGGAGGGTGTCGAGCTTGAAGGCGCGTGCATCGCCCCGATTGGTGCCGACGTTCATGCGGTTGCCGGTCTTGAGCACGGCATCCAAAAGCTTGAGGAACAACCTGCTGCTCCTCAGCTCATCACAGGCAGCCTGATGATGGCAAATCCAGTTATAATGGCAGAGAGATGCCTCAGATCCAACAAACATGAGAGCTTAGATCCTCATATGGGATCCATTTAAAGTAAGCAACGCTTGATCTATTGATCTAAGTTGATCTTAGTAGACCTGCCCCGATTCGAATCAAACCATAGTCAAAGCTATATCTAAGTAATTTCAAACAAAAACACGGAAAACTTATACTGATCATTGATAAGCGAAGCAAAATCGACTCTATATCAATCAAAAATACAAGTAGAGAGGTTGCCAATTGAAATGAAAATAAAGTTCTGTTTTAACTCCAAGGAGCTAAGTAATGTCATCATGAGTTTATGGCTGAACACTATAATGAGTTTATGATCAGAATAACTTCAAACAGAAGATGGTTTTCATGTTGTTAGGAAACAACATGCAGGACATTTGAAAGAGTCAATGCAACACAAAATACAAGATCTTAGGATTAGCCTCTTTGCTAGCAGAACAGAAACTGCAGAAAGAACCAAGTGATGTACCTCGAGAGTCTCGAAGGACTTGATGAGAAAATTGACCTCCGAATCGAAATTGGCTATGTAAAGCATGGCATCCACTCTCTTGAATGAAAATGGTACATCAAGCAATGCCTTGAGAAAAGCTTCAGCTGGTGCAAGCTTGCATGGGGAGTCATCTTTGTGTTCTTGCAATCTGTGTTCTTCTTCTGCGCTGGGAGCCATCTTTACCAGTGTTTCCAGCAGCTCAGTCCCCAAGCTCTCAGCATTGCCTGCTTTCAGAAATCAGGATTAGATACTCATGGAAATAATGTTGTAATTCTGAAGGTGTTATTTAACTTTATTGGCACAGAAAAAATGGCGAATTCTTTGAAAAAAAATCTCTCAGCATTGCCACTCTGTTTGTAATGTTTTCCTAGTGTTGTTGAAAATGCTATAACACAAAAAAAAAATTATTATTACTTTCTAGCAGTGTTTTAGGTAAATTCATAGGAAAATAGAGGAAAAAGGAATAGGTGAAAATTATTGTCATAAGTTAGAACTGTTGGTTGTGGATTCTGACAGAAAGATTTATATTCCATCATTGTTGCTCACTACTGATACCTCAAATCCAACAAAACCTATATAGTAATGCAGAGTAATCGATGGACACCTTCTGCACCAACAAGTTCATGTGCTTCTCCTCACAGAAAGATGTAATGGCATCAAGAAGTGATGCTTTGACAGGCGATTTGATTGCCATTGTTATGACCTCTAATTGGAATGAGTTACACTGAATGAGACAGTAATGGAAGAACAAGAACCAGAAAGAACTCAATAGAAGACTTGTCATTGCAGCTAAATCGAGCCAAAGAAACCTGACCTTCTTGTAGAGCATCGCAGACTTCCTCTTTGGTCGCATTCAATGCTCTCATCAGAATGGCAATGTTCTGAGACTTCTTCGGATCGAGCACCCTCTTCTCTCGCGGTGACGAAGGAAGGACCTGCCGCCGGTTGGTCTCCCTGTGTGTGGCGTTGGTTGCATTGCGGACGAACAGAGTCTCGATCATTTCTTCGTTCACCCTGTTGATTCCTCAGTTGTGTAACTCGATGAGAAGGAAAAGGGGGGAGGAAGGAAACACGGTGAGGAATCTCACTGGAAGGAGCTGGATTTTAGCTGATCCCACACCATTGCTCTGTCCGAGCTCGCCTGAACCTTGTCCCAGTGCAAAGGCTTCAGCTTTGGCCGCTCGGCTTCCTCGTTCTTCTCTGTCTTGAGCTTGGGCGGCACGAGAAGCGGTGGCTGTCTTGCCTGTGGCTGCCGGACCTGACTCTCCCAGTATCCGACCGGCGGCAGTGGGGGAGGAGGAGGAGGAATCTGTAGGGGTGGAATTCGGCTCTGTTGAGGGCCTGGGGCAGCAGTGACCACGACTGGAAGTGGTGGTGGCGGCGGCGGCGGAGCAAGTAATTCGCGATCTCGGGTCAGAAACCTCTCGGAGAGGGACTTCAATGATCTGCGGGTGGATTGGCCGGGGCTCGATCCGAAGCGCGCCGACGAACGAGGAGATGAGGCCATGTTCGACGACGAGTATGATGGCGTGCTCATTCTCCAGCTGAGGGATCCACATTTCTCCGCTGCTTTTGGGAACATCGGCCGGGAGCTCGACGCCCGCCCATAAGCCAACCTCCCGGGGCTCTCCTTCCGGGCGGAGGACCCCCTTGGCGAATAGAACTCGTCCTCCGACAAGCCCTCCGCCTCCCCGTTCCCGTACCCGTGCCGGTAATGGCGCGGAAGTGGCGGGAGAGGTCGGAGCTCCGGGGACTCCAGTTTCCGGACGGACGATCCGACCATACCGTCTGCGCCAGGTCGGGGGCCTCCGTCGCGGCGGGTGTCGACGAGGGTGCCGAGGTAGAGGAATTTGGAGGAGGAAGAAGCGGCGGAGGGGGAGGGCCTGGGTGCGCCGCCGTCGGATGCGGCGGATTCGGCGGGGACGAGTCGTTGGGAGTCGGACCGGGCGTCGTACTTGCCGGAAAAAAGGCGACGGCGGCGGCGATGGAGGAAGAACGCCGCCGCAGCGGCGAGAATGACGAGGAGGGGGAGGAGGACGGTGACAACGACTTTAAAGCTCTGGCGGGAGGGAGGGGCGGGGGCGGAGCCAGGGAAGGTGAGGGAGGAGATGTTGGCCGGGAAGGTGGGCTGTTGGGAAGGCGGAGGCGGCGGTGGGGGCGGCGGGGAGGAGTTCAACGGGAAGAACGGCTGATGCGGGGTGGTGGAGTAGGGGTACTTGGGCAAGGCGGAAGGTGACTTAGCTGGAGCAGTGGAAGGAAGAGGGAAGAAAGGCAGGTGTAGTGCCCTTCTGTTGCTGATAGGAACTGGAGGCGAGCACGACTTCGATGTTGATGGCATTGTGGCGAGAGAACTGAGAGAAGAGAAGGAAGCCAATGTTGAGGGAGCGAAGAAGGAGTGGGGAGTGTTTTGCTTATTGTCTGTTCTACTTCACAGTGTCCACAAGCAGAGCAGGTGACAGGTTAAAGGGGTATGCATGTGAAAGAGAGTAGGGAAGAAGATGAAAAGGAAGAGAGAGAGAGAGAGAGAGAGAGAGAGAGAGAGAGATGCTTGAATAGGGAAATGAAGTGAGTGTATGGAGAGAGAAGAGAAAAAGAAGCAGACAAGGATTGGAACTTTGCTGTCGTTTGAAAGGTGATGAGAAGGTGAGCAGAAATGGCTGGACTTCAAATTGGGAGGAAGAGCATGAATGGTCAATGGTATGATTGAAGAGAGTGGAGAGAGAGAAGGATATTAAGGTGAAATGATAGGGAGATCAAGTGAGAAGAAGAAAAAGTAGAGATTGGAACTTGCTGTTTTTTGAAAGGTGATGAGAAGGTGAGCAGAAATCCATGGACTTCAAATTTGGAAGAAGAGCATGAAAGGTCAATAATGTGACTGAAATAGAGAGAAAGAGAGACAGAGAAGTGAATGAGTAGGGAAATCAAGTGAGAAGAAGAAGACGAGGATTGGGACTCGCTGCTGCTCGAAAGGTGATGAGAAGGAGAGCAGAAAAAGCAGGAGTTCAAGCTTGGAAGAAAGGTCAAAAACGAGTGGGTGAGAAGAAGCCATGGCGAGGGAGCAGTGGTCACTGAAGACTCGCCTGCCTGCCAAGCTTCAGAGAAATCAAAGAATAAAGACTCGCTCTGACAGCCTGCATGCATGGCGACTAAACACGTAGGTCTTTTCCATTTCAATATTACCACCACTCGCTTGCGCATGGTTAAATGGCACCCCCCTTCTCTTCCATGTACTACTTGCATCGACTTGTTGCAGCTTCTTCCATGTGCAGTCTTCTCCTGCAAACTCATATCTTTACACATCTGCTGTCAGCTTTCTACCTTTCCCTGATAAAAAGTTTCTCGACTGACTGGAGCAATGTTGCATCATGTGATCAACAACTCTCTCTTGCTGATGTTGGCCAAGAGAGGAAGAGGCTTCATGAAGCAGAAGACAGTCGAGTCAAAGCAGGACAAAGACAGGCCGAGAACACTTTTAACTCCTATCAGTTCAATTGGCATAAACAATATAGCAGCTTGATCAATTAATCCTCGTAATCTACTGCAGCACTTTAATCCATCACATGAATGGCAGCAGAGTGCAGTGTTTATTGGCATAGTTAAGTAGCTTCAAAGGCAAAAAAGAGGTGATTAGAATCTGCAACACTTGTTTGGCCATTACAATGAGCCAAAATGGGATCTAGTCAACCTTGCAACCACTCCAATTAAACATAAAAAAAAAAGCTAGTCATAAAATAATCTTTGGCTGACAAAAAAAAAAAGGTGATTTAGATCAAAATCTTTAGCTACCAATTCCAATTGTCAGCATCAAAAATATCTTTAACAAAATTGGAAAATTATAGAAGTGATATTCCAAATTATACAAGTACACTAATTTCTTATAAAAAATATCCCTAATATACAAATTTGCATGTGGTTACCATTAATTAGATATGTGACTTCATAATCAAGCACTACATTTTTGGATCATAATAGGCACTGAGTACAAACAGTTAAATGTTAGAATTTGCAGTGATGATGTTAATAACCCCAGAGGTGAACAACAACTATGTCCACATCTAAGATGGTTTGCCTACTTGACTTTTACTGAAGAAACATTTCAGTGTCTTAGAGTCCCATTCAAAAATCAATCTTATCCCTTCTTGTGCACTGTTCCTCTTGTGTTTATCTTTCATCTGCATTCTGCATCAGGCAGATGGAATATTTCCTTCTGCAGAAGGATCAATTCTTAATGCCATCTTCTTGATAAATCTTTTTATTGTATCTTTAAATATGCTATTATTAATTATTATTATTATTATTATTATTTGGCAAATTACAGGATAATGCTCATGTGGTTGGTAACATGTTTGTTCCATCAAAAAGATAATAGACATTTTCTTTGCCTTGTCATGTCCACAATGGTATATAACATAAGACTGCTCCAAACTAATCACAATTTTTTAGGATGAAATGGTGGACCTTAAAAACATATGGAATCAAATAACAAAGAGAGTTTAGAAACAACTAAATGGTGGATGGGTGATGATTGACCCAACAAGCATATGTAGAGCCACTGCAAGCTTCATATACTAATTGAACTGCACAAGCACAAAAGTACAAATAACATTCCACATGGAAGGTTTAGTTTTGAGTAGTAGCTAATAGTTTCACAGACACAACAACAAGTGGCAATTAAGGCCAAGATCTTGTCTCTTTTGATACCTTAGTCTTCCATCACAACCTTTTGACAACATACCCCATCAAGTTCTTGGATTCCAACATTTTGTGATTACATCAAATTACGCAAACCACATTTGTTAAACCCATTCATTATAGGGCAAGCTTTGGTGGGATGTTGGGAGAGTGTCTCTGATACCTTGATGGTATATCAGGTGCTGAGAGAGCAACCTCTACTTAAATTTACCACAAAATCAATCCTCAATGTAGCAATGTATCATACTTAAAACATATTCTTAGTATAATATGAGTGTTATTTTTTCCTTGTGCCTGCAGAAATAGGTAATGCTTAATTTCACATGGAGGGGAGAGTTAAAATACAGTGAAAGAATTGTCTCAAACTTTGGAACTACAACAGAATCACTAATCGTAATCAATTAGGATGTTCATAGTGACAATACCATGCACCATTGATCAGTTTGAATGTAAATTAGGATGCTATATGCTACAAGATATCTTAATTAACATACATAATGGGATCTACCTTTGCTGTATCGATAAAGAACAGATTATAAATATGTTATCATCAACCCGGGATCATTAGACTAGCAAATATATATTTGAACAGCAGATTTATGATGTGTTGGCATGTATCACATGAATTCTACAGCTACAAGTTTAAGACAGGAAACAAACCGCATAGACATATATAGACAGTACATCTACTTAATTGATAAACTGAAACATAAAACTTAAAGTGAATTATAAAAGTCGATCACGGTTTAATACCAAACAGAAACCTGCCTATGCAAAAGGAAAAACTGGATAACAATCAAATGCGTTAAAACAAGCTGCAACCCCGATACAAGACTAGTACTTCTAAATAATGTTCACTCATCATCTTCGTCCTCATCATCATCATCAGCACCACCAGATGCATTAAGCGCATTCAATCGTTCAATGAGTTTAGCCTTTCTTTCCTCATAAGTAAGCTTCTTCAAGTTATATCTGCAATGCAAATTGAAATTAGTGAGAACATGCAGTATGTCTGCCTGGTCATGATTCCATCAGCTAAAATCTGCTGTTAGTCCAAGCAACATCAATTCAACGATGATAACTCACAAAAAAATCATGACACCCAATCTTGTTGGTTTAAATGTGATTGGTTTATACCTCTTGTGCTCCGTTGGTGGTTCTTTCGTAGATTTTATTGCACTTGGATCTGCACGAATGGCAGCATGAACTTTCTTGTACATCTCTTCGATGTCATCAGGCTCAATACCTTTCTTGATATATTCACTGAAGTGTGTCTGGTACTTATCTGGTTCATCCTCCATCAAAGCCTGGGAGAAAAGAGAAGGTGAAGGTAATTGACAATCATGGATGATAATTTTTTATAGAGAACTTGCAATTTGCTTCACTGAAAGCATACAGGAAAACAAGCTTGAGGTGTCAGATCAAGGAAACAGAAGCAAATAGCAGGTTGAAAGAAATATACATGTGCAACTATATAATGAAAGTACTCGAAAGAATATTAAAGTATATATCCATCCAACTGCATGATACGGCCATAGGTCAATACATCAACACACTGAATTTACCAGGAAAATTGTGTAACAAAATAGACATGCATGCACACGCATTCACATAACATACAATAAATAAAATATCATATGTGTGTGCATATTTACTTGATATTATGAATTTGCACATCACATCACATACATGTATATAACAAGTAACAGAAACAATATAATGTGAGAAACAATTTGCACATCACATCACATACATGTATATAATAAGTAACATAAACAATATAAAGTAAGAAAAGACTGTGAAAGCATCCAACCCTCATGTAAGAGGCAACATGACCACCAAAAATGTAATTTCTGTGAACCTCCGCATCAAGTTGCTTCTCGTCGTTCTTAAAACCAGCAAATCTCTTATCACTGTGAGGGATATCAAGTCCACCATCTAATGCTCCCTACATTCAAAATGGACCCAGTTAGTTGAACATATGATAACAAACATACAAAACAGATATATGTTGTGGAGTTTGAGAATCATATATTTAAAACTATCTTTACATATAGGACTGATAAGATTGCAGAATAAGATGTGTGGCCCAGTGCAGATGCACATATAGCTAATTAATGACATGATGATAGAGAAATATTATGATCCAGGTTTAGGTAGGATTTAATTAATGCCACAGGCTTGACCCACCAAATGATCTAGAACTAGCGACCAAAATAACCTGTTCAAAGGAGTAATACAGCTACACTAGGTTAAAATAAATGATGGATTAAAATAAGCTCTGTTTTCTGTCCTGACTTAGATAACCAGTTAATTAGCAGGATTACCAACCGAACAGAAAAGGATTAAAATTAACAAGCCAGAATTAGAATGATCAAGTCCAAATATTGAATGAAATGCAGCCTAAAAGAAAAGCTAAGAGAAGCTGAAGCATGTAATGCTATGCTTCATAATGGTCAGGAAGCAAGGAGATGTGGCGAAGAACCGTACATCTTGGGAGACAAATGGAAGATGATACTTGTTATAGACAAAAAGCAAGAAGCAGCACATGTATCATTCATGAGAATGATTACCGATTCATTAATGAACAGGAAGTCAGATATGGTGGGATATCCTACACCTTGGAGGCAACATAGGATGACAAATACATGTCATCTTTTACATACAATAAGCAAGAAACATAATAGAAATATTTTTTTCAGGAGATGATTCACTATGACAGATAACGGAATAGCTTCCATATCTTACTTATTCAACAAAATATGAAACATAAGCCACAGCACCAAGCAATGTCTTAAAATTTAGAGACAGATTTTCATCAACTTGAGAGCGACCAGGTGCCAAAAGCAGTATGTGCATGCAAATTATCATACGAATATCTATTCATATCTTACTACTCAACAATATATCGAACAAAAGGCTACAGCACCAAGCAACGTCTAATCAAGGTGAGGGCCACCAGGTACCAACAGTATGTGAATGCAAATCCCTGTATGAGACTGATCTGAAAATGTACAGAACTAAAACACAGAATCTATTAGCATGGTGAAGACAGATAATTTTAGACTAATGTGATCAATAAAGTCACCAGCTTTTCCAATGATTCAATATAACTAAAAGGTATGGCCTTTAAAGCAATGTGATACCAATATCGACACCGCTAAAACCTGTGAGGAACTATTCCAACCATGTTTAAAGTAACAATATTAAGTTGTATAGTTAAAAATTTAGCACAGAATTCTGAATGAATCTTCAATAGATCATACCTACTCAAAAACACTGCCATGCAAAAAAGATGTTAATGGTTTAATATATCACTTAAGCAGGCCATGGTCTCAAGCGAGAAAGAAAGAATGGTGTTCATTATAAGATAGTGATTTGTTTGACTTGTCATTAAGTTTAATTCAATAACTCTCATCAGGCATTAAACATACATAAGCCATATCAAAATGAAAACCTACAAGGCTAATATCAGACCACGTCAGGTTGATATTGGAACAGGATCCCACCTTGCACCAAATGCACCTGCTATTGGCACAAGTTTCCATACACATCAACCAAGTCCCTCAAAGGTTCCGGTATTCTGTTGAGTTTTTCAACAATCTGTGAAAGATGAGATTTTGCTACAATAAATTACTATATGTATTGTGAAATCCTGTCCTGCACTTATTACTATATGTATAACCAAAGTCATTCAATATTCACATTTAACAAGATATAATGCTGTTCTCTTTTATTAACATGATATATTGTGAGAAACAATACCACTTGATGGGGCCTAGTTATTAAAGGCAAAGCAGCATCCCATCACAGAAAAGAAAATTGAGATAAATTTGGAAGCACAGAAGCTCATAAAGCAAAAAATGAAATTTTAGTAATGAGAAGATAATTACCTTAAGAGCACCAAACACTCGGTTGCCAGTTGTTGTCCTCACAAGGCCAACATCAAGCAGAGCACGGAAGGGCCTCCTGCTCTCAGCAGGTTCAACAGAGAAGTCCTCGCCAGTGGCCTGACCAAGACATTTAGGCAAGTTAGACAGAAAACATTTTAGTTATATGTAAAAACAACAAACATGGAACACATACCTCTACATTCCCCTGGTATTCATCATCCATTTCAAGCATCTTCAGGACTCGCCTTGCCAGGAGAAGTCCAGTGCAATAGGCTAATCACCAACAAATATGGTTTGTTAACAACTAAGAACATGCATAAATAGGAAAACAAAAAAATATTACCTGCAGCATAGTTAGTAAGACCAACTTCAAGTCCATATTGTGGCAGTTCATGAGCATAAGCAGATGCGAGAACCAGATCACCAGCAATGCTTGCAGATATTACTTGTGCACAAATATCTTTATTACTCTGATATCATATCACGTTAAGAACTTAATCCTAATTACCACAAAAAAGAATAAAAGAAGCACAAAAAGTCAAAAACAGAAATCTTCTTTTGAGGATACAAATCGAACAACAAAACGATATTTAGGTGTATTGTATTTGTTCTTGTCCTGGTTAATCAACCTGATCCGTGCACGGTAATCGGTCTTCCCCTCTGTCCAGTCCGCAAAGACATAATAAATTACCAGCAACACTCGAACAACAGAATAAAAATTGGAAGATAAATACTACCTCTCCGTCTCTTGTATTTGACTTGATAGCGCTTGGAGTAAGCCTTCGTTTTTTGAGTCTTGACAAAGGCCTGAAAGATTGACACCATTCTTAAGTCAGGTATTCAGATATGCATCTAATGATTTGACTACAGACAGACAAAACAGAGCTGTGGATGCCACTATAACTGTGCTGTAACATTTCATCTAAGAAATGTACATTAAAGGAAGAATGGAGAAAGGGCATCTATCAAAAAACAATAAGGAGATTGAGAGCCACAACTGATAAGATGTTGCGAGTGAAGGCGTTATTATCGGTACAAGAACTCTGTGCAAAATAAGAAGACAGCTACGAGCGCAAAAGAGCCTGCAGACAATAGTGAGCAACACAGTCCAATCTTTTCGTGAATCAGCTTTGACACAGATCAACCAAGAAACCGTAGAAACTAAAAGCACGCAGCGACGGATCGACGACCACGAAGGACAAAGCAACTCAAGAAATCGTAGAAAAGAGAAGAACAGGATTGAAATGAAGAACATCGTAATACATAAATTCAGAGGACCTCCGGAAGTTGACATCCTACTGACTAGCAGAACAATTGCACTACAACTGCCGGAAATTGAAGTCTAGCCAGAGAATAGGAAGACGGAGGTAGAGATGTCCCAAGCTACGACTACAAGCCGAAAGAATTCAGATCGATTCAAGATCAGAAAATACATCTGAAGGAAACAAGTAGAGGAGCGAGAGATTGAGGCCATCTCACCATCTCTCCTTCTCCGCTGCTGCCTTCGCGGCGTCGAAGCGGAGGGGAGGGCTTATAAGGGAGACGCTGCTACTCGTTATCGAAAACCCTAGGACACCATCATGCCATCGAAAGATCCGACGGTCGCGATCGTTCTGGTTTACATCTGGCTTTGATCTGAACCCGATAGGTTTCGGATCCGGGTTTGGGTCCGGTTCTGCTGTCTGACCCAATAAGAACGAGATTTAGGTTCCAGATTTGGTTCGTAAGTACCGTTCTGACCCGATAACATAGTAATATCGGTCCGAGTCCGTCCGAATGAATGAAAAAGATGAAGATTTATATTAGATATGACAATGAATGTAAAATTATATTAGATTTCGTGAATATAAATGTTAAAGTGACACGAGGTACTAATGAAAGTAAAAAAAAGTTAATCCAAGAACAAAAAGTTAGGTTAGCAATTTGAAATAAAATATTAGAATTGCTAAACATTATGATCAGAAGAAAATAATTATTATTATTTATATTTAAAATTTGATATATTAAAAAAAAGTAAATATAAAAATGATGTAGGATTTGTTGCTAATAAAGATATTAAGAATAATATTATAAATGTAAACATATTTAGAGATAAAATTATAGTTCTAAAATTTTTGATATAATAAAATATTTTAAATGTCATTAGTACTTATGCCCTTTTGATGATCAACCAAAAGATATTTTTGAAAAAAAAAATGATACCATTCAAGAAATGTTTATAATCGAGATGATGATATAATTTGATACCATTCAAGAAATGTTTATTGTGAATATAAAAGGATATACGAAGGATTTGATTATGAGGAGAGAAATAAAGATGATGATATAATTTTAAATCTTATAATTTTTATAATTTTATAATTATAAATATCTATTATAAGAAAATATATAAATATTTAATTACTTGTAATAGTGGTAAGTAGTCAAATAAATTTTTTTTCTCATTAGAAAGATAGATAAAGGTATTTATAAGAATTATAAAATTATATTCGATGATAGTTGGATGAATCAATATATATTGATGGTATTATATATTTACTATAAAAAATAAAAAAAAGTAGTAGAAAAAATTACTATGGCTAGATGATGAAGCTAGTCATATGTGCCATATAAGCCAATTATGTGAATGATGACATGTGCAGTATGACACGTACTTTTTTTTACTTATTAAATTATTTAATATTTTATTATTTTATATTGCTTATTGTATAAATATATATTATGATGTCCATAAATTTGTACGGGAGTCAGATCGTAATCAGATCACGATAATGAGACCGACTCACATTTAAAAATAAACCCTAAATAATCCCGGTTATAGGTTACTCGAGAGAGACATCGAGATAACCGGACATACTAGTATACTATATATCCATCCATATAATGGAGGCAGTTGGTCTCATAGTTGCTCGTGCAGGGACACTAAAGATACAATGCATATGCTCATCGGAGAATGAGTTTATTGATTGATCCGCTCACAGAATGATGGATGGTTGATGATACCTTATTGTCAGACAGTGATTCTGTAGTCCTAGTGGTGTATATAGTCATTGAACTTGAGATATCAATGATGTCATGTAAGAGTACTCCACTATTTGATACCTGACTTATAGGTCTGGAAGTTCTAGATCTAACACAATCGGTCATCGGGAGTGGTAACCAACCTTACGAGGGCTATTGAGTGTCATGAGAGGAATATCCTATGTATTCTTGCTCAAACAAATCCTTGGTCAATGTCATTCAGATTGAGAGAGAGAATTCTCCGAAAGAATTCGATTAGAGCGAGACTCGAGTAGAAACTATATGGGCATGACAGCACCATATCCGGTATACGGTCTCTGAGGTATTAGATGGATGAGGGACTATAAATATACGGTAAATGAGGATATACAAGTACAATAGATTGGATTCACATTGAACGTCTAGGGATTGCGGCGTAGTAGCATAGTACGTTTGTAGTCGATGAGTTAAGTGAATAATTATGGAAATAATAATTTACTAAGTTAGAAGGAGTTCAGATATGTATGACTCACAACTAGCTCGATATTGGGCCTAGAGGGTCATACACATATGGTAGGTGTTGCGATGAGTAGAGGTTCAGATATAAGATATTTGCTAGAGCCCCTATCTTATTGGATATCAAATAAGCCTTGAATTATTGGATCATATGGATGAGATACAATAAGAACAAATAAAAGATTATTGGGTAGAGACCCACTAATCTAAAAGGCTTAGGTAGTTGGATGGAGATCCAATACTCAATATGGCAGGATCCATCAGTGTTAAGTTGACACGAAGCCTCTATAAATAGGAGGGAACCAAAGAGCCATGAGTTAGGTTCTTTTTGGTTGCCACCTCCTATTCTCCTCTCTCCCTCTCCTCCTCCCCTATTTTGGACGTGTGGAGAGCAAGAAAGGACAATTCATTCTTGATTGTGTGGTGCACGCGAAGAAGAGTTTTGAGCAATGATTTAAGGAGTATCTTTATAGCGCCTACCATGTGGATCACCGCTATAGAGGGAGGCATTTAAACTCCTTCACCCAATCTCACAAATATGTAGGAATTCAGGAATATACTATCTCTCTAAGTAATTCTTTTATGCATTATTTTTCGATTTTGCATGTTTTTATGCACTAACTTTTGCACGACGATAAGAAACTTTTTTTTAAGAGAATTTTAGGATTTTTATTTTCTAGGATTTTTATTTTCTATTCTTCCGTTGCGTATGTATATACATACCCAACATTTTAATTATCGGGTGATAGAAATAATACATATATATATACATATATATATGTATATATATATATATATATATATATTCTGAGATTTTGGTCATCCGTATGTATATATATATATATATATATATATATATATATATATATATATATATATATATATATATATATATATATATATATATATATATCACACACGTGTATGCAATTACACATTATTATTTGGATAAAAGAAATTGACAGTTCTTTTCTTTTTGGAGGGCGGGGTGGGAATCTGCAGACATTTATTTTACAGTCATTTATATGATTATATTTATTTATTTATTATATATCTAAATGATATAAATATAAATATAAATAAATAAATAAATATATATATATATATATATATATATATATATATCCAGATCATACAAATTTTTTATAAGACTATGCAGACTCATTTATTTTTTAAATATATTTAAATAATATACATTTATTTTTAAAATACATTAAAAATATTAATAAAAATAAAATTATCACATAATATTAATAAATTTTTAAAATATAATTTATCAATACTTGTAAGACATATCTAAAATATAATTTTATTTATTATTTATCAAACACTTAAACAACAGTAAATTCACTCGAACCCATTTCTACAGATACACATCAAAATTATAAATACATTTCCAAACACAGCTTCAAACCATGACGGCCAAAATAAACATCAATATATTGTTAGAAACTTAAAGAAAATTTGCAAATAGAAAGAAAATTCACAAGTTCAGTGCTACCAACACCGGCCACATGGTCAACCCAGTTAACAGAACTGGCATTTCTTAATACCTCGTATACAACAAACACTTGGTACCATGATTCACAGTGTTATACATACACTACCAATGCCTTGGATAACCCAAAATCCACCAGAAACTATTTCTTAGAGATCCCTAAACTGCAAACCACTCTCTCGGAACTGGCCATCACTTCCAAAGTTCTGTGCCTTTGATTTTGCGCTTGACTGAGGAGAGGATTCAGAGATGTTGATGGATTGCCCTTCAGGAGGTAAGCACCTTTTGGAGAAATACATTGCTATACTTTTCTGCTTCCCACCCTTGTCTGTCAAAGATCAACAAGCTAATGTTAACATTCAGTATAACAACCCCAAACTTGATACCTACACAGACCATACTGATAAAGTGGAAATTGCTTTTGAGATGCTTGGCAAGTTGATAACTTGTTCGATTCAGTTGACTGTCAGTACCTGGAGAGGGCTCGGAGGCAGACAAGCCAAGCCTTTGCAAGACATCTTTCTTAACCTGTTCATGTGAAGATAAACAGAAACCAGAGCAAAGTTTCAGCAAGTTTCGGACAATTGTCACAAGCTTTGGTACTGTAAAATAAACGAATTTACCTGCCATCGATTGTCAACAAAATCTGATATTTCCCGTATTTTATTTCTTAATTGTGACTTTGGGATGCTTGGAAACTTCTGTAGCAACACATCTACCAGCTTATTAATTCCATGCGGACAAGATTGAATCAACCTAACCTGCAGTTCAAGGTCCACAAAATAAGGAAAATTATGAAGTATGAACAATCTGGCCATACATCATTGCGATGCTTACATATTCTGGCAAGTCCTTATCAGATACAACTGGTGCAGTGGCTGCTTGTGCAGCACTTTCCTCAGGAGCCAGGGGCACTTGTTGATCCTCATAGGATGTGCTGGGATTTGTAAAGATATCTACAATGGCTCCTCCAGGGATGGCCCGCATGCAGAGAGCCTGCAAACAGACCTGGTCAACTTTTGCCTTCCCATTAAGATCCTCGGCCGACAAAAGTTTGATCTTTTCATGACTTAGGTTGGATATCACCAGTGGCTGGCTCTTTCGAAGAGCCCTTTCTGTAAAAGTGCAGAGAATCTTGTGCTGCTGCAGCAATGTTCTAAATTCCTCATTATCAACCTCTAACTTACAACACTCTGAGACTTTTGCCTCATCATCTGGGAATTCAGATGTCTCGATTTGTACTCCCTGTAAAAAAATATGGGTTTAGTTCATACAAAGAACAAAGTTCAAGCATTCTGGCTGAACATAAAATTAAAATAACAAAAAAATCAAAATTAATATAGCATAATACTAGTTTTGCATGCATGTTTTGAGATACAATTGTCTCAATCAGTAATGACAAAAGCATATTTCTGCAGCAAACTTGGGAGAAATATGCAATCTGAGTTGAAACAGGGCCATTGTCAAGAAAAAGAATTAAATAAATTGGAATAGAAAAGATAAATAACAAAAACTACAAGCTTCATATATAATTTTGGAACATTTCAGATCAAAGTGCAAACTTCCAAAAGAAATGAAAAATTTACAGTAACAATTGTAAGGACAAATGAATTTGGAAAGGAAGATCATTATGAACAGAGCAAAGCACAAACATGTATCATCGCATCAGTGTTTTAAGGCGAACCTCATTTTCAGAAAGATAACCATCAGGAACAACAAAGCTGTCTTCACTTTCGATGTCATCCTCATCTTTCAAGTTTTCAGCATCTAAAATTTCTTCTACATCTTTTTCACAATCCGAAAGACTTTCACCTGGATCCTCCTGCACAAGATAAAAAAAAACAAGTCACACTTTTGGGTCTCAGTAACATATACGAAAAGGTTTCAGAGACAAGTACCTCTTCCCATTCCTCATCACTATCAACATCATAATCCAATTCAGGGTCCTTTCTAAACGGGTGCCTTGGACCAACAACACCACTGTAGTATCAACAATGCAGCAAAGAACATGATTATCAAAACTTCAATTAAAATCAAAATGAAAAAAGATCTGCAGCTTGTTTCTATGAATAAAAGCATGCCTTTTCCTGTGCCAAGTTCCATAATATGCTGGCTTAAAGCTCTTGTCAAACTGCAACAGCTTTTTAATCCAGCTCCTGGCTGATGATGAGGCAACAATAGGATCATTTTGATGTGATATATTGCTTATAGAAGATTCCAGTTCGTCATCAAACTTATAATAGCTTGATTCACTGCTATTATTCACTTCATAAGAGGAAGCATCCTTCATTGGCGTTGCCATTTTGTCAGGAGATTCGCCTAACAAGTATGGTCTTTGCAGCTTAAGCTCCTTGATCAATTCCATCTTAGGATTACGCCGTTGACCCCAGTGGCAAGACCTATTACAGTGAGCCAACTTATGCCAGCCAGCAATATGCAACCTGCAATATTTGCAGAATAATAACACATTTGAGATAATCTTAAACTGTCTCCTTCAGCTGCAACTAAATATATATCTGATAGCAGATCCTGAATTAGTAGTACTATAGGTGCATTCAACTTTAAAACTGTACTTCCTGAAGTTTGAGTAAGGAATGATTCTAGATTCCAACTCCGTCGAACTTACGTAATTATAAAGTATCCAGAGAATAGAAAACTTCAAAAAATATAAGCTAAATTTTAAAGAACAAAGAAAAAATAAAGGTTCTCTGATGAACCTGCAAAGGTCTTCCATAGACACACTATACTGCTGAGAGAAAGCACAGTCCATTGATGATGTAACTGCATTAGTTATTCCTTCATTTTTGGAAGCTGTATCAACTGATTGGCTTTTCATAGGTGACAATCTATCAGAATTATCTGAACTATTGCTACTCTTTTTACTTCTAAGAAAACATTCCATCATAGAAGCTTGCTTTTGCATGGCAAGCTGTTTCTTCTGCTCAGCTTCCTCTTTTTCACGACGCCGTTGTTCTCTGGCAGCTTCTTCTTGTCGCTTCTTATTTTGTTTTTTCAATTCAGCTTCTTCTTTTTCACGGCGTTTTTCTTGTCTTTCAGCTTCTTCTTGCATCCGCTTTCGTTCCTTCTCCTAAAATTGAGTGGGGAAAAGTAAACCAGTGAGAAAAAATGCAGACAGCCTAAATTTAGTGAGATCATGGCTAGCAAACCATTATCAAGTTACTGCCAAATTTCACAACCAAAGAAACTGTCTAAAATTTCTGAATCTAAATACACACCAAGATCAATTGATGGCTTCAGACAAACATATCTTCAGCAAGAACTTACCTAATGAGGCTAAAAGTCCAAATTTAAGGTTTTTTCTGGGTTCCACGAGGCTATGCCTCTATGTTGCACATAACTCAAGCCCCAATATTACACTAACCACTGAATCATGAAGCATACATGTTTTGACCTGGATGAACTCAAGAAGAATGGAGTCTTAACAGTTTAATCCAGTCACATAATAACGAAGATATTGTAGTGCTTGTCATATTTAACGGTATCATATACAAATGAAAAATGACAAATCAGGGTACAAATTTCCATAATGACTAAAAAGGACATGATTTCTTAAGTTCCATAAATGAATACAAAAAATGTTTGCTAATTTCTTGTGAATGTGCTCTTATTGCAAAGATGATTAGTACTGAGTATGGTATATCTAATATGATACTGACAATGTAGTTTTAGGTGTTTTTATTTTGCTTTTTTTTTTTATGAAAATCAAATTCAAAAGGCCACTAACCATAAAATCCAACTACCAAAAAACCTTAGTTTTAGGTATTTTTCTTTTGCTTTTTAAAAGAATCATTTTCAAAAGGCCACTAACCCTAAAACCCAAAAACCAAAAACCACTTTGGTGTTAAACCTTGTTGATAAGCCACATGTAATTCAACATACCATCCAATTTGGCATAATCCATTTGTGCTGCTTTACTTGTTAAAATGCCAATTGTCCTGTGTCTAAAACAATTGTTACAAGTACATCTTTCTATCAAACATTCAAATTCTGGATGTTAAAAAAAAGTAACTTTTTCTAGAGAAGGGGTCAAAATGTGTAAAATTTCAAACATCCAGACATCAAAAAAGAAATAAAAAGTTAGAAAACTAGAAGTTTACTAAAAAATTTAGTTGGATTGGCCTCCAATAACATATATGTAGACTATCTGAACCAAGTACCAGATTAAGCTTTTCGACTCAACATATTCATGAAACAGACAGATATATTCACATGAGAGGGACTAAATCAATTTGAAATGTACAATCAGCTCTGAATTTAGCCTAATACAGTGGCAACCTTATAGGTCGGACCAAGATTGAGCTCATAATTAAGACAATTAGCTTGATTTTATCTAGATTGATACATTAGTCAATTGAACTTTCCTGCCATCATGCATCAACAATTTTAAAACCTTAATTTCCATCAGTATATGTTTGCTGGATGTTCTCTATTGCAAAGCATACATAACTTATTTCAAATTCATAGAGTTCAAGAAAAACAAAGACAGCATGACACCATAAATAAAGAAGCAATATATCGACCCAATTAATAACACCTTAAATCCTTTACTTACTATTCGCAATTTTTCCTTCTGAAGCTCTAGATCCATTTTCTTCTTTTCCTTTTCAGCACTCCGTTTATTTTTCTCAGCTTCCTTCATTAATTCCTTTTCTTGTAACCTGGCTTCTTTGGCAGCACTTTCATGACAAAAGAATAATATTTTAGGTTAGTGCCAATTTAAAAGAAATAAGTAGTGACAATTTGAATATTCAGAAAAAAGTCAAAGAGAATGCATACTTGTCGACACATTTCTTCTGGGTCAACTTTTCAACTAATGAAGAAATCCCTTGCTTATTCAATATCTTGCCAAGAATCATCGATGGCTTCATCAGATCAGTTCTTTGGCCATCTTTATATTCAGAACTTGTCAACACAGATAATGTTGCTGAAATGCAAGATATGTATACTTTCAGCTGAAATCTTTAATGCAAAAAGAAGAAAACACTAAGATTTTGCACCAAAGATTTCATACAATTATGTGCGGTGTAGCATAGCATACTAAAACATTTTAATGCTTTAGATTCCAACAAAAGTGATATAGATAAATATATGCATACCTAACATTGTATAATGAAATGATAAAACATAATTCCCATAATTGAATGTTTTCTTTTCATGAGCATTGAAGAATGCAACAAAAAGTATTTTAGGATGCAAAGAACATGAGATAGTTAATACAACAAATGTGAAAGGGTCCAAAACATAGAAACAATGCATAATGAAGGCATTCAGAATAAACAAATGCCAAGTAATGAGATTTACAAAAAAAATCAGCAGTCATCTTAAGCATAAGTTCATCAGAAATTAAGAAATTAGATCAGGGTAAATAAACCAAACAATCCATCAAAAGGAGGACATTCTTTTGGGTACTAAGGGAGAGGACGATGAACTATTGTGTATGTTAAATTGTCAAAAATAACAAGCTCTATCTTCTGCTTGTTACGTAAAAATGCTATAGCTTGCAACAAAGATAAAACCATTTCCATGATGTGAAAGGAGTATAAATTTTGTGCTAATAGAAAAGAACTCATTGGTTTACTACTAAAGCAAGCTATATGTGTATTTCCCAAGAAAGATGAAAGGAATATTCCTTTTTCTAGAGCACTGCCCATGAGGAAAAAACACTATAGCCAACCCAATCAAGCATCTATTGGCGTGTGCATAAAAAGAGTATCCAAATCTCGCTCTGTCCTGAGTCGTTACACTGATATCTTGCCAGTGTCACGTTTTAAAGTTACATTGTAATTTAAGTATATTAAAACGATCACAATGTCTCTGCCAACAAATAGCACAAAAAGTCAAAACAACAAAGATTCTTACCACAGAGGGCAGAAATTCTCTCATGAATCTTCTTCCGAGCTATGCGTCGAATGTTGACAATGGCACGAAGAGCAGCAGAGAACAATTTGATATCTCTTGTCTGATCAACAAAATATCAAATATCAAGAGCAATTGCATTTAGCTTTCCAGCACAAAAATTTAACCATTGAGACTGCAAAAAGATAAATTGGATTAAAGCAGCCAAAGGGAAAATAATAACAATAGCAACATCATTACCTCCCAGCACCATAGGCATGACTCTGACTCATCTTCCAATACATCGGCATCCGCACTGGAAATACCATACATCACTCTCTGTCCTACAAAAAGCACAGTACTGCGAACAGAAGCCAGAGTAATCCCCTCTCTTCCCTTCAACTTGTCATAAATTTCCTCGACTAGTTTGGAAAATGAAAGACTTCTCTCCTCCAGCAAATAAGCAATCATCAAATTGTTGGAATGGCATTCACTATCATCATGTTGCAGCCCAAGACCAGAAAACTCCTTGTAATACTCAAACAATTCTTTGATTTCACGCCGGCATTCAGCTGTAAGAAATTCCTTATCATCAGAGTTCGTATTCCCATCAGTAGCAACTCTTTTTCTTTTCAACTGCTTCCCTGCCCCCTTCTGCTCATCTTTCACTTCAGTGTGGCAGTTTCTCCGTTTCTTGACATGAGAATTGTCTTTGGCCTTTCCCAAAACATGTTTTGAGCCTTGTGCTGGAATATCAAGGGACATTGAATTTGTACAATGGACTCCCTTCTCATCATGATCAGCTTTGGTTTGGTTCCTTTTTGCTTCTTCATCAGGGGTATCTTCAGGATCCATAAACTCCCCATCAAATTCAGGGGCTTTGTTGACAACGACACTTTCTTCCTCTTTCACTGGGATTTTTTCCAAAATCATGGCATCCTCATCAACTTTGGGGGGATTACATTCATCAGTTCGATCAGCGCCAGGAATCACACCACCAGTACATCCCGTTGTCATTGTTTAAACTAGTTCACACCACAACTCAAAAGAATTAAGACTCAGAATCTTAAAGGTTTCTCCTGAGATCAGCATAAAAATCACACAACGAACCACACTGTAGACAAAAATGACGGTCGCTGCCCGAAAGGAAAATTTTTTGGGGTTTTAGGAGCACAATAGACCACCCGTTCGACGCTACAGCCCTTCAGATACTCTCAATTCGACCACATTCTTGCACTTTAGTTTGAAGCGCCGCCTCCAGATCCGTACACCTAGAAATACGAAGAGTAAGATCCAACCTAGAGTTCACAAACCTTTAAGAAATCCAAAATACATCAAATCCGTAAGCGAACCCCCAAAATCCCTCACAAATCCACGGCGAGAACATGCAAACAAACCCTCATTCCCACCGAAACCCGCGCGTCTACAGAATCGAAACGTCACCTGCAAATCGATCCGAGAAATGGATAGTAACGGACATGGATCAGCTGAGATCGTTGGTTTCTCCGACGAGTAAGCGCGCGTTCTTCTCCTCTCGTTTCGCCCCCCTTACGGCCACCCTTTCCACTGTGTTCGATGACGCGACGGGGTGGGGAGGGAGAGCGGCCATCACATCGAACGGCTTTAATAACTCGCTGCGTGTGATCTGATCCAACGGACGATGTCACTCGACGAAGAGCAGATGATACGTGGACCGTCCGACGGCATCGAAATCTTCCCGCCAATGGCACCTTTTCTTCCCTCGTTACGCGAGTCGGTGAGGGTCCAATTCCCGTTATAAAACAATCAAATTGACGTATCTATCCCTGTAATATTTGAAAATAACACAATTACCCTTATGATTTTAAGAATACATACGCCTCTTTCATTAATATTCATATCATCTTTAATATTATTATCGACATAAATTAGTTTAATATTAATTGATATGAATTAAAAACATAACATACCTAATCTACCTAAAATATTATTTTCATTGAAATAATATACTAACTCTAACTTAAATTTAAATAATTCGTCGACACATGAAACTCATATTTATCGAAAGAAGGTTCATAAATATTATAAGAATCATGAATGTTAGAGAATATTTTAGTAGACATAAATGGTCGATTATCGCATACTATAAATAGGGGGTTTCTTATAACTACAAGATACTTTTTTTAGTATATACTATAAATAGGGGGTTTAGTATACATATCTTCTTAACCTTTAATATTTTATCTATGTTGTGCATTTATTAATTTAAGAATCAAATGAACCTAAATTTAAAGACTCTTTTATGAGCATTTTGTACATTGGGATGTCTTCATCCCTATAAGATTCGACAACAGAATCGGATCAATTTTGTCATATCCAACCGACAAACTTCGACTCGAATAGATTCTTCTTATTCATAATAGAACTCATCAAATTTGTCAAAACTATCGAGAGATGAAAAAGATCTTTAATTTGTCGCCGTACCATTTTGGAAAATGCTTCGTTCACGAACATTATTATCGACTAAGCTATATGTAATTCATATCCACCAAAAAGTCAAACAAGTATATCTTTGGAAGATTTATGCTGCCACGCTGACGGGAAGTCAACTTGGAATCCCTCCTTATCTGGCTTGGATTCCCAAGCCGCAGTAAAAAGACGACCTTGCTGCGCTTTAATTGCCATGCCTTCCTCTGCTCCCTCCCCCCTCGTTGCCATGCGCTATAAATCCCTCCTTCCCCGAATCTCTCGTCGAAGCAAATGCAGCAGAGGTTCCTGAATGGCATCCAGGGGAAGGTCGAATCTTGTGGGTGTGAATGGAGGCCGAGGAGTCGGAGGCCTGAACAATGCCCGCTTGGGTGTCGCGGTGGGTGAGGGGTCGGGCCTGAAGCACAACCCGGGCTCGTCGACGTATTGGACGGAGGCGGAGCGGGCCATTTTCGAGGAAGGCGTTATAGAGTGAGCATTGCCTGATCTTTTCGCTTAAGCCCGGTTTCTTAGGCGATGGACATCCTTCGCCTAGAAATATTTTATGCTGGAGTTCATGAGTGTGCTGTTTATACCATGGTTGCTAATTATGTGAGTGTTTACTCTTAATCTTGACATTTGTTCGAACATGATATCTTGGTTGCTTGTTCTTGCATCTGATTGGGTAAGACCGAAACCAAATGTCCTTCAAATTGCAGAAGATTCCGATCGAAATTGTTTCGAGTGATTGTTTTTAGTGGGACCTCTTTGATGGTAGAATGAAGTTCGTAAATTACTGGCCTTTGTTTTTGAAGACAGTGTCTTCGATTTTATCCATGTGTTTCGGCTGCTAGCTTTGTTTTTAAGAATCCATCTACGAGCATATTCCTTGAGGCAAAATTGATATAAGTTGAAGCATCTACCTTATTATACATATTTGGAGATGTCAACATGGAGTGAGCTTTTATCGACAAATGCCGGTGAGGGGTTTCACGGTAATGGGCTATTACAAGGTTATGTGTTCATCATCCATCTTAACCGGTAAAGCGAGAATTTTATCACATTTTAAGTGCCTATATCAGAGAATATATATTATATCTCATCTCTTTCATTTCTTTTACGAGGAGAAACATTTTATATGACATGGTAACCGGATGTGCAAGTTTTGGTTGCTACAATCAAATTTTATTTGATAATCTTTTACTTGATTTACTAGTCACAGTCACTGGTAATAACAGAAAATTTTCAATTTTAGTCACTACTGTCATGCTTGAGGTTTGATTATTACAACAGGATCAATTTCATCTATCCAAGTACGTTAACGTTTTTTATGCTCCGTAATGATAAATGGAAAACAAGATTCCCATAATTAATTTCACTTGCTTGCAGATTTGCTTCAGAACCGAGCATCGACCAATATGCCACGATTGCCAAGAAGTTGCCAAATAAAACAATTCGAGATGTGGCCGTGCGCTACCAATCACTGACTGTAAGTATCATAAGATGTTAGATCTCAATCCTGATCGATAAGCCATGTATGTTGCTCAAAGGTGATTTTGTCGTCGACAGGCTGTATTGTGTTTCAGTGCCATTAAACCTTGACATTTCTAGTTAGCCTATCTACAAGCTACCTTACTGAAACTATGACAAGAAATCAAAATTAAATGGAAAAAGAAAGAAAAGAAGATCTATATAATTGCTGCAATGGTAGGTCACATGCATTATGACTGGAATCTCACCTTCTGTTAGCATTTGTTAATTGATACTTGATAGTAAAAAGTTACTTACAATTCACCAGTAATCCATTCCTTGCGGTGGGCATACTCATTTCACTTTGACAACCATAAGTTGCAGACTCGTCACTAGAATATACTTTATATGCATTTAAGTTTCCAGAGATCTATATACAATCTAGCATATTGAACAGTGGTTGGTTCATTGTCCATCCAGATGCATTTACCTAGGCACAGCTGCACTGATGGACGGACAAAAATGATTTAAATGTTGATCATGCATTCCCTGGTAACAATAGGTTGATGAATGTGTGTTACCGACTTGCCGCAACTGATAGAATCTTAGCTATAAAATCTTGAATTTTGGTTCATGTATGAAGGAAGGTCATAGTTATCTAAGCTGCAGATTTTACTAGGTGATGACAGTGACTCGCCAATATCTAGATGGACGATAAACAAATTTAAACATGGTCTACTCATAGCAGACATTTGGCGAGTTTGACCAAGTCCTAGATGTTCAGCATATGGCCTTTTTAGATTATGTAGTTTCTAAATGATTTTGGATTTGAATTTCCATGGGACTATGTGCTGCTAGATTCTCCATTACCAAGACGATCTCTTAAAACCATGACAATACTTAGCTAGGGAGTATCTTTATTCACTTTCTGAGTCTGCTATGCTACTCCCTGGATATGCTCAGACAGACTTGATATCACTTGAAAGAGTATAACTCAAAACTGAAAGGAAGAGAAATATTTTGGGAGATGACAACCCAGTCAACATCTGATAATATAGAATTTTGACAAAATAATACACAGAGGCCGTGGATAAAGGTCATTCACAATTCCGACATAAGAAAATGTAAGCATCATAAAGGCATTTCCTTTGTAATTGCTAAAATATTTGGCTTTTCTGGTTCACTGCTTGTCTATCTAGGACTTTTGTGATACTTGGCAGCTAGCTAGCTAACAATTAAATATGTAATTAATTTGATTTAGCCTGATATTTAGCAGTTTGGCAAAAAAAATAGAAACATGCTCAATACCTGAAATATGTTGCTAAAACTTATTAAGATGACCCATTTGTTTTTAATCCTGTACTTGGAAGTCATTCAATCTGTTTAAGTTGCTGAGATACCTAGAGTATTGCATTCACTGACACGACAACCAAACTTTTGAAAGACCTTATTGTTTCACAGATCTTGTTTTGTATGCTTTCAATTGGATTTTAAATGTGAAAGCATATTTTCTGTGCTTGTATGTGAATTTATTTCCCCCTACTTTAGATTATACCAATTAAGAAATGCTCATCTTAGTTATTACATGTTGAATTACTATGCCAGGCATGCTAATCTCACTGCACATCTGGAATTTGTTTGCTTTGTCCCAAAAGTATTGTACATCAGAAAGCCATACACATTAATCTTGCTCTTGCATATGGAATTCTACTTTAATAGTCCGCATGCCATGCTACTTCGTTATGAAAAGTATTGCAAGTATACCAGATATGGTCCACTGAATCTTGATATCATCACTAAAAGATGCACTGAGAAGTCTTACGTTTCAGGAATGAAGTTACTTTTGCAAAGAGATTTTCTCATGTTACTGTCTTTTTATCGGAATAATGCATCGATCAACTTAATGAAAACTATCTTGATATTTATTCCTCAAGAGGGGGTTTAGATCCTTCAACAAGGCCATCGGCCCAATTGATGACAACCTGCAAATGTTCAATGTAGACATCATGGAAATTATGTCAATTTATAGTATGTTAAAATGTCGTCACGGAAATTAGAAATCTATTCTGCCTACCTGTGGATAGCGATGAGAACTTCCATAAATACTATTGGATCTTCTATTTTGAAGAAGAATTCTGTTGAACATTATATCTAGTTTTTGTTGTATGCTTTGGGGTGTTTCTGTTCCCAAATCCTTTCTTTTCGATGGACACAGAATCCAGTAGTATCGATGCTTCTATTGCTTCCAGCTCTTGTAATCATCAGGGAAGCTCCTTTTGATACTTCATATGGATCAATTATTTGGAACAGTTAAAATGCCAAGACAAGAATGTATGTTAAGATTATCTTGAGCGCGTGCGCACGCACACACACTCACGCGCATGTAATTCAAATGATATCTTTCCTACAGCGGAGGCTTCATCTAATTCAATTTACTTTTAGAACTTCTACAAATTATGCATCGGTGTATTCTGATTACCTTTTCATGTGCTTTTTGTTTTGTTGCTACCTGCTCAACTTTCCATGTAAAGGCTTTGCAGTAGCCATTTGAAACTCCAAGTACATAACGCACTGCAGTTTTCCTCCGTATAATACTTTTGACCACTTGTGTATCTCACAAAGGAGGCTTTGCCATTTCCTGACTTTGTCCTCGACATATATGCTTTCAGGCTTTAACCAAAATGCTGCAGACTTGTTTATCCGACCAGTGACTATTGTGGACAACAAAACACAAACTGGAAAGGCATTTTTCGCTTTAATTAAGGATATATACAGCTTCATATATCTTCTAATTGTTCTAACTTTTGTTACTTGTTCTGCAGGTTAAATTTTATCCTGAAGCATTGAGACAAATGACAACTCTCCAACTCTACCGCTTCATGTTAATGTTGTTGAATAGCTTGCCAACTCCATCCTCCAAACAATTTTGTGGTCTATGTATGTATCACGATGTCCGCCGTCATTTCCGATGAAAGATTAGATGACTGGAGCTGGCACATGGTCCTCTTAGCTGATAAATGATCTAAAACCATGTCCTCTTGCATCGGTTATAAACTTCTTTTCTCTTTATTGGTTCAGTATATAGAGTTTTCAGTAGATTGTCATAGTAGCTGCAGATGTATATAACCTCAATCCAACCTTCAGTGGGGCAATAAATAAAAATCTTCTCTCTTCTTTTGTTCTAATTGGCAATATCTCTTTGTTGGCAGAAATATACATTAGCTTGTTGAGGTTCTTTTTTTTTTTTCCCTCTACATCATTCAATTGTTGTAAGGATCAACTCTTTGTTCATCCTCAAAATTCTGATGGTTGTTAGAAAAATGAAGTCATCAACACCATGGCCTTTATATTTATTCTATATAAAGGTGGATGGATGAAGGTTTCATGATCATCTGCAGTTTATTTTGTTGTTTGGTTTCTCGGGGACGAAAAATAACTCAAACCCAACATAAAAACTTTATATATCAATAAATAAAGAGCATACCAAAAAAATAACATAAGTTTTTATGTGATTTGATAAATTTCTATATAAAAAATATTTTTTTAATTAAAAATATAATATAAGAAATCATTCTCATTTAAGTTAACTCACACTCAAGGTTGAAATTCATTACAAACCCTCTCATATAGAAACAAATCCCAATCTCTGATGAGCATCAAAAGTGTTTTATCTTTTTTTTTTCACCAAAACCTCGAGACTCAAAACAAATCCTAATTCTCCAATGACTCGGTTTGTTTTAATTCATAATTTAAATGTAATTATGACTTTTCATAAAATAGTTAAAACATAATTAAGACTCTTAATATAGTTACTAACCTTAACATGATTGAACTAAGGAATAGTATGTTTGATTAAACTTAAATAAAAATATATCATTTGATCTTTATTTCTAATCAATTTAATAAATACCGACCAATATGTATTGATCCGATCGAACCAATGTAATGAACCACAAGCCGCCTTTAAGTCCATTATAGCATAGATATTAATTTTCACTTATTTTTAAAATTTTTAAATGAAAACTTATTTGTTGTATAGAAAAATATAAACCGTAGTGAAGTTAGAAAGCTTCGAATGGTGATTAAATGGGTAGAAAATTCTTAATAATTTAGGACACCAATAAATTAAAAATAGAGCTCCCAAACAAAATTTCCTATGTTGGTCTTAATTTTAATTAATACTATCGCACACAATAACAAAAAACAAAAACAAAAAGAGAAAGGAATTTAAGAACACAACAAATAGAGTTAATGTCAAATAGCCCCTTTTCGGTTTCGAGGCTTTCACGCCCAAATTGGGGTCCGTACTCGGACCGGACTTGACCCAAACCCAATCGATTGGGACGGGAATAATACTCCTGTTTTAGGGGTATTTACGTCACATATGGTAAATTTTGGAAACTAGGGTTTTTCGCCGCGCTACTAAATGACGTGTCAACAGCCGCCCTCCCGGATTAGGGTTTTCCACGGAGAGGCGCAGCACCGGAAGCCAGCCGCCTTCCCCGTCGAGGCGCATCAAAGATGGTATCTTTCTCCTTCGATCGTTCTTCCCCATGCGAATCGTGTCAAATGTCGAGTCGCAACGCAGGTTTTGGTTCTGTATGCGTAGTCAGATGTATAGCGTTCCCACTGCTTCGGTAAAATGCTGGTTTCAGTTCCCATTTTGAGACGGTGGGATGAGGTTATTCTTAGTTGATGGAGCACCGACCGGTGTTAGCAGTTTTGGCCATTGGACTCATTGCATTGATGATAGTGTTATGTTGACTTGTACTGATCAAAATTAGTTCTTGGTTCTTCTGAATCCGTGTTGCTTATCCTTCTCTTGAATGATTGGTTTTGTACACATCGATGCGTTTGCAGCCGAAGCAGATTCACGAGATTAAGGATTTCCTTCTCACCGCGAGAAGGAAGGATGCACGGTCGGTGAGGATAAAGAGGAGAAAGGATGTGGTCAAGTTCAAAGTCCGCTGTGCCAAGTACCTCTACACACTTTGCGTGTTCGACCCCGAGAAGGCAGACAAGCTGAAGCAGTCTCTTCCGCCAGGTTAGATTTGCTATGCTCGTGTGTAATCCTCGTTCGTTTGTTATGAGATCGGCATTGTACTATAAGTGATAAAAGTCTAATTCATGCAAAAAATATGGCATTAATTAGGCGATCTCGCATTCAAAGATTATAATTGCCAACATCCTTGTCTGCCATAGCAATGGAGCTCCAGGGTAAAGTCAAGATTCAGTTTCCATGTTCAAGAACATTGCACATGCATCCTGATTTGAGTTTTGTGGTGTCATGATTATTTGCAAGGAACAGTCTGTTGATCTTGATGTTATCAGTAGGCAATATGTGGGCTGCAATTGAGTTAGAAATAGGGTTATACATGCAATGAACTTTAGCTGACTTTGGAACTCTGAGCAACAGCATAAGAACTTTGGACTGAGTTAGAAATAGGGTTATACATGCAATGAACTCTAGCTGATTTTGGAACTCTGAGCAACGGCATAAGAACTTTCGACGGAGTTAGAAATAGGGTTATACATGCATTGAACTTTAGCTGATTTTGGAACTCTGGGCAACTGCATAAGAACTTTGGACGGAGAGCGAACTATTGATGATACCTGGGTTTGATATTTTTTAGGAGTCACTGTTGTAAAACCTCTGTATGTTAAAGGGGAACCCAACACATGAGTCTCCTGTCAATCTGCAATTTGGGGACGATTAATGTGCGGTCTTATCCCCGCATAGAGGAAAGTTGTTTCTGTGCTAAGAGGCATTATGATATCTTCTTTCTTTCCTGTGCTATACATGCCAAATTATGTTATTCATTTATGGTTGACATTAGTCGATTGATAATTAGAAAAAAGGTATATAATAACATGCTCTGACACAACAGAGTTGTGGTGAAAATTTCCAGTGTTTCAGGGAGAAAATGGATTGATATTTGCTGATCATCTGTTTCCATGTTAAGAGTCATTATGATCTCTCTCTTTTTTTTCTGGGGCTATGTATACCAAACTAAGCCAACTGGTAATGGCGAAACGAATGAATCACAGTGATAATTTCAGTGTTTTAGAAATAATGCGAATGATATTTGCTTATAAACATTTGTTTCCATGCTAAGAGTCATTATGATCTCTATTTTTTTTATGGGGCTATGCATACCAAATTAAGCTAATCGATAATTGCAAAGGGTATATAGTATGAACTTCTAACGCATTGAATCACAGTGGTAGCTTCCACACTGTTTTACGAAGAAACCAAATTGATGTTTGCTGAATTATTTGATTAAAGTGCAAGTCGATAGTGATCCGATTTGTACAATGTTGCAGGTTTAAGCGTCCAGGAAGTCTGAAGACGAAGTTTCAATTTTGCAGTCTGTTGCTTTAGCTTTCAAGCACAAGCAGTTTGTTTCGACATGTAAGGTTTTAATTCGGTGAATCGCTTCTGTTCCAACTTTGAATGGAATTAGTGCGAGTGTTAGTGCATCGAAACATAATGAATGATATGATATGTTATGCTCTGATCTTTTTTACTCTTTTACTCTTATATGTTCAGTGAAACAAAGTAGATGTTTGTGATCCTTTAAACTGATCCAGTGACCCGAATCGGAATCTTGTTTGGATCCACGACATGCAACTCATGTGACAGGTCCCAACCTAATCGATTTGGGAAGGACCCAAAAACCCGTGGAAGACACATCAACCGATTGCGTGCGGAGCAGAGTTATCCAGAGTTGGTGAAGCTTGGGTATAACAATTGCCACCCACCACCCATAACCCATAAATTCATCGGATTTGGTTCAACCACTGACAGTAACTTGGTAGCAATGACGTCTTCATGTTAGATATGGTGTTAGATGTATAGCTTAGGCTCGTCCTTCATCTCGCTCCAGCCACCAGACCACCGATGGAGTTCAGACGGGCAAAGCAGGCCACCGATGCTGAGCAGCTGCTGCTGCCTCGACCGCCGAGGTCCCGCAACGAGCTGCTGCTGCGGCAAGCCTATCTGCGCAGCTACCAGTTCACCGTCAGGGAGAGCTTCAGCGACCGGCTGCGGAGGAACCTGAGGGAGGCCGGCGGGGTCGGGAAGGCGTTCCTTTCCGAGATCGTCGACCAGGTGTTCGATGTGAGGCTCGGGGTGAGGGTGTTGAGGTACTTCCGGTCGAGGTTGCACCGAGCAGCGATGAGTCCTGTGAGGTGCTTCACGCCCCGGAAAAGCTGCTACTCGGGCCAAGTGGCTTGATTTGTTGCAGGGAATTAGTGATGTGGTAGGCCACCAGTGTTGGTCTTTGTGTGTATGTGCGCGTTTCCATGTTCTACTTTTCAGGTCAATATGGCTAGCGAAATCTATCATTGCATATTCATAATATTTAGTGGATATTTAGACTCATATATTATCTTCTCGCATTACTATAGTGGATATTTAGACTCCAAAAACAATAACAAATAAACATTACTCAACTAGAGATATTTGATAAGTCGGGGGTGCTAAGTGGATCTATAGTGTGCTCCCATCTAATAAGAAAGATATCAATAATGTTTAGATCAGTCTAACTTAATTTGGAATTCGATAATGATGAAGGATTTCAACGTTAATTTGGAAGGCTATTATCGACTCTCCTATTTATCTTATAATCGATTTACATAAAAAATCAAGATTCGATAAAATTTTCAACAGAGATCGTCCTAATGTCTAAGTTAATAACCCGGTAGGAAGTAATTTTAGCAAACCGTCACTACCCTCATCTTTGGTAGCATGATAAGCTTTGATTAATGGGTTTAACTCACGAAAATATTTTAAATAATAAATATTTATCTTTTGTCTCTCCTGAGTGAACTGTCATATATCGAGCCGTTTTTGATACGGGTAAAAATCCATATAACTGTCACAACCGTCGAAAAGGGGCGATGGCTCGATCTCGATTTCTATCACCCGAACCATTTGGCTTGTACCTGTCTCTCCATTCCTTGCTGGAAACTAGATTCCAGCCGTTCGATCGTGATCGGACGGACGCTATCTCGGATCAAGTTGCCAACCACGAGCTTCCACGAACCGGAACGCGGCCCGAGGAAACGACGCCGAGGGGGAGGCCCTCTACGGTAATTTCACTGTAACTCACGCGCCGTGCACGTGCTATATAAGGGTTTCGTTGCCGGAGGGTAGAAATCCCTCGTCGCCCCTGACCCGAGAGCAGAGCGCTCTCCCTGTTTCACCGAAATCTCGCCTTCGCCACCCCGCTCCACTCTTCTCCCTCCTCTCGCTGATGATCTCCGGTCTCCAATGGCAGACTCCTGAGGTTAGGGTTTCTATTCGACCACTTCTTGATGCTTTTTTTTGCCGTCTTCGTTCATTTTTCGATTCGAGACCGGCAAAAAGATCTTTTGATCATCGCAACGGACAAAAGCCGTTGGATTTTATAGTTTTGTAGGGATCGCTGTTTGGTGGGCTACCTCCTGATCGAGGGTTGGTTTTCTTGTTGCTAGGGTTTGGAAATGCGCCCCCCCTTTTGGGTTTTGGCTGGGTTTTGATTGCTCGCGGTGTGACGGGTAGTGCTACGGGGAGTGCTAGCTCCATAGTGGAGGTGGAAGAGCGTTATGGATTCGAAAGGAGATGGCGCAGCGATCACGCCATTGCGGACCAGTGATCGGCTCCGTCAGCGGCCTAAGTATTTTGGCCGGCCTTATTTGTACTACAAGCCTGTGATAAGGAAGAAGATGAAATCTAAGAAGAGGACTGCTGCTTCCCAGATTGCTAAGAAGTTGCTCCGGCCTAGAAACCGCTCTGTTCAGATGCCTCCTTCGGATGTAAGAGATTATGTTTTTGGTAGTTAAGATCTTTCATATTGGAACGTTACATTTCAAATGGACCTAGTTTCCACTTCAATGTTAATGATTGTTTGTGTGGAATTGCGGATAGAAAGTTTTGGTTTTATGACAAACAAAACCTCAAATATGTAGTGTCACCTGGAAACATGGTTTGTCAAACTTCATGTTTTCCTTCTTTATAGTGGTTTATGTTTGTCCGCATGCAGTGGAAAATGATCATAAATGTTAGTGCAAGCACACATCACACACCTCAAAGGGGTGGTGTATGCTGGGTAATCACACATCATAAATGTCAGGGCAAGCACACATCTCATAGAAATTGGTGCATGCATGAAAATGCTTGCCGTTCACATTTTAGTGCACGATTTGAACTTTCTAACTGACCCTAGAAAAGATGAGACTTTTTCACCACAACCCATCAAAACATAAAATTTTCTTTTGGCTTGACCTTCATTAGGAGGATGATGGTTGACATTCGTGTTACATCTTGAAAAGAAAATGTAGTTGCTTGTACTTGATGTTGAATTGCTATATCTGATTTAGAACATGAGCAGTACATATATAATGATAGAAGACATTACACAAGATTCAGAAAACAAACTTGTAAAATGAACTTTCCCTGTTTGCCAAGACTTCTAAGGCATCTTACAGTAATGGTTTTTGTCAGTCATATGATATAGCCAAATATATACAAACTTTGGCTGTCAAATAATAACTACAAAGTGCCAAAATGCAAGTCCAGCATCTTTAATAAGCAATATTGCAATAGAAGGCCTCTTTGGGAATGAAACAATTTTTATTTATTGAAGTCATGGTTCCTTTGGGAACATCCATACTGTCTATAATTTCTTTGTTGCTGATTCTTTTAAACCAACTTTTGTAACGAGCAACAGGATGATATGTGATAAATGGTCATTATTTTCATGCTTTTCATGTGTAGTTACCAGCTTTTTCTCGGTAACCAATTAAGAACCTAAGAGTGAAACAGAGACCCTATGCAGTTAAAACTCTTGATTTGCTAAAATTTGTGATCTGTTTTAAATACACTGTCAACTTACCGGCAATAACAAGATTGTTCTTTTGGTACACTTCTTAATTTCTCTGCCTTGTGGATTTTCTGGATGCACAGGTTATTACTTTTAACTTAGATTTGCGTAATTGAGGCCAACTTTGTTCGAGTACTTGATGTTTGTTTGAACCTGAGTTCATCTTTCTTTTTGTTGTCTGCATCATAATGCTTGAAATTCTGCTTGCTTCTAGGTTTCGCTATTCTGTTTTCTTAGAGCAGGTGCAGTACATGTCCTGTCTCTCTTAGTGTATGGATAAATTATGTTCTAGTTGAACTGTTCATCTTCCATCTCTTTTCTCAAAGCATGTGCGGTATGGTTCTGCCTCTCTTTAGTTGATAGATATATTCTAGTTTTAATCTTCCTTTCTGGGTAAGCATGGTAGTAGAATGCTGTCTTCGCAAATGGTTCAGTTTTTTGTGCTATGGTGATTGATTTATTTTGTGAATCATTGGGGTTGCCTTTTTTCTTGTGGTTCTTGCTCCTCCAGGTTCAAGGATTTAATTGCTGTAGCTACAATATTAAGTTCTTTAGCTTGAGTCCCTTGAATCATTAATCCTTGATGTTTGGTGGTTATATTTATTGTTATGTCAAACCACAAAAGAGGGAAAAATTTATTGAAATGATTCCCAGAAAATTTTAGATATGTTTTGTGCAGCAGTCTGCTTGCTTTTAACATTAGGTCATACGTATTCTGCTTATGATGGTATTCTTAACACAACACCTTCTCTTTGTTTGATCAAGCATATTTCTGGTTCTCTGTCTGCTTATTCTTTGTGTAGTCTGTTGCAACAAACTTACGCCGCTCTACGAGAAAAAGAAAGATGTCAATAAACCTGGAAGACTATGAGACAGACACTTCAGGAACAGAAGATGATGATTTAATGGTATGTTTATAACCTTTACTTGTATGCGTAATCTTTACACAACTCAGTGATTAGCATGGTGCCACAGGAGTTTAAACTGTGTAATTCTTGTTTTTTATGATTTATTTTGTATTTTGATGCTAGTTCTTTTTCAGACTCCCAGGTATCGTTCTTCAAGAAACAAGGCAGAGAACAATGTTAGCCATGATGAAGTATTGGGTCCGAGGAATAAAAAGATCACAAATACTAATTCCCTTCCACGCCGTGAGGGTTTACGTCCTAGAAGATTGTTGAGTGGGGGAAGAGCACAACTATATCAAGAATCAGAAGAAGACCAGGAGAGCTCTGAAGAGCAGGCTGCCCAAGATGAGACTGAAAATGGTAATGATGCAGAGGAGGATATTGGAAATGAAGAGGATGGTGATGGGGGAGATGAAGTAGCAGAAGATGGGGATGATGAAGATGGTGAAGAAGAGCAAGAAGGAAGGAGACGATATGACTTACGGAACCGTGCTGAGGTTCGTAGACTATCAAGTGAAAAGGATGGACAACAGAGACCCCGATCCCCTCGTAGAGTACTTCATCATGGAATGGGCTCCAAAAGCAATAGATATCTAAGAAGAGGTGGATCTCGGGTACATAGACGACATCGTTTGTCATTACCCGATGATTCTGATGACTCTCTTCTAGTGGATGAAATGGATCAAGGTCCCTCTATTCCTTGGACACGAAATGGAAGTAGAAGTGGGACACCGTGGCTCTTAGGTGGTCTAGACATGCATGGTGCAACAGCATGGGGACTAAATGTTGCTGCATCTGGATGGGGTTTTCAGGGTGACAATATTGCTTCTCTAACTACAGGTGTTCAAACCGCCGGGCCAAGTTCAAAGGGAGGGGCAGACATTCAGCCATTGCAAGTTGATGAAAGTGTGAGCTTTGAAGATATAGGAGGTCTATCAGAGTATATTGATGCATTAAAGGAAATGGTATTCTTTCCCTTACTGTATCCTGATTTCTTTGCCAAATATCACATAACTCCTCCAAGAGGAGTGTTGCTTTGTGGTCCTCCTGGCACTGGGAAAACATTAATAGCTAGGGCATTAGCATGTGCTGCTTCAAAGGCTGGTCAGAAGGTTAGCTTTTACATGCGTAAGGGAGCTGATGTTCTCAGTAAATGGGTTGGAGAGGCTGAAAGACAGTTAAAACTGCTTTTTGAAGAAGCTCAAAGAAATCAGCCATCAATTATCTTCTTTGATGAGATAGATGGCCTTGCGCCAGTTAGATCTAGCAAACAAGAGCAGATTCACAATTCTATTGTTTCAACATTACTTGCTTTGATGGATGGACTTGATTCTCGTGGACAGGTGGTCCTGATAGGTGCAACCAATAGAATTGATGCCATTGACGGGGCTTTGCGTCGCCCTGGGCGTTTTGACCGGGAGTTTGTTTTTCCTTTACCTGGTTATGAGGCACGTGCTGAAATATTGAACATTCATACACGCAAATGGAAGGAACCTCCATCAAAAGAACTAAAGATGGAACTTGCAGCTAATTGTGTGGGATATTGTGGAGCGGATCTGAAATCTCTATGCACAGAAGCTGCCATCCGTGCTTTTCGTGAGAAGTACCCTCAGGTGTATACTAGCGATGACAAGTTTGTCATTGATGTTGATTCGATTAGGGTCGAGAAACATCACTTCTTAGAGGCCATGTCTACGATTACTCCTGCTGCTCATAGGGGATCTATTGTGCACTCCAGGCCTCTGTCTTCAGTTGTTGCTCCATGTTTGCAGAGACATCTGCAGAAAATAATGGAACACATATCCGATATTTTTCCTTGCCTTTCAGCTGTAGATGTCAGCAGGCTGTCTGTTCTTTCGTATAGCTCTGCACTTCCTCTTGTTTATAGGCCTCGCCTTCTGATATATGGAGATGAAAATGCTGGATTGGTATGAATCTTATAATTTTCTAATATTTTGACAGTTATGTTTTGATGGGTGCTGTGGTTAAAGCTTTTTTAGCTCGACAGGACCATGTTGGGCCTGCTGTCCTTCATGAATTGGAGAAGTTTCCTGTTCACTCGCTTGGGCTTCCATCTCTTCTATCTGATCCTAGTGCAAAGACACCAGAAGAGGCTTTGGTGCATATATTTGGTGAAGCAAGAAGAACTACTCCTTCTATACTCTACCTACCTCAGTTCCATATTTGGTGGGAGACAGTGAGTGCACAAATTAATAATATAGTTTTGCAAGATGAATTTTTGCTGATTTGCTGAATAGGATTAAGATGCATAACCATGTAACTTGTTCACTTCTACAGGCACATGAACAGCTTAAGGCTGTTTTGATGTCTCTCTTGGAGGAATTGCCTTCCAATCTTCCAATTTTACTTGTAGGAACATCGTCAGTGTCCTTGAGCAAAATGGATGAAGACTCTACTTCCATCTTTGCTCTCCGTAATGTGTATGCTTCCTCATCCTTAGAATAAACCTTTTCTTTTCTACTTATTTTGTGCATTAGTAAGACTTCAGCTGAAATGGTTGGCGTACTCGGATCCTCAAGTATAGAGAGTAAAAACAGAAGGCCTAATGTCTCCATGTCTTCTTTTACCAATAAAATGCAAAGTTGTTGCACTACCTTGCCCATTGATGATTTCAAGCAAGAATAGCAACAGTCAGCTACTTTGGTTTTTCAGCAGGAATATCATGAAATAGAGAAAGAGTTGCTAATAACTGACTAACGTTAAAATAATTGAAGCATTTTAATTTTCTGTCTATTTTAAATTGTCTGTGGTTCATCAACAAGATACAAGCAGCCAAGTTGCCAACAACTTTTACTGGAAGACAATCGGGGAGTTTCCCTATGGAAAGCAAATGAATTTAGGGAAAATTAACAATATTTTGTAGTGCTTGGATAACTCGATATATTAACAACTAAGCATCACCATATTTTGTGGTGCTACATTCACCTTCTAAAAGGAAGTGATTGACAATTTCTTCTGGGATGTGATGGAATTCACTTGCATGATCTGAAGTATAGCCAGTGATTTAAATAGGCGCTCGGGCGAGGTGAGGTGAGGCCCGAGCGCCTCGTGTGTGGACCAGGTGGCATGCTTCAGTGAGGCGTCGCCTGGGCGCTTGCTCGAACCTACGTGTCGGGTGCTTTGAGCGAGCACCTGGTTTAAATAAGCGAACCGAACCAGACTTTTAAGTTTGGTTCGATTCAATAACGCAGTTTCTTACCTCACCCTTCATGCCTGCGCGACCTCAAGCCAACCCTAGCAATGCTTCTGCCTCCACCCTTGATGCTTTCTGTCGCTGCCTCCGCCGCAAACGTAGTGGACCAAGCCTTCCTCTGTCGTCGATGAACGAGTCTGACGACCTAGCAAGAGGCCATAGCTTCCTTCCATTGTTGCTCCGTGTGCAGTTCCTTCCACTATCGATGGAGAGGACTGCAGGTTCCTTCGCCATTGACGGACGCCCTCTGGAGCTTCCGCCGCTGCTGCTGCTGCGGTCTGCATCTTCTGTCGTTGCCGCCGCTGCTGTTTGCAGCTTCCGCCGCTGTCGCTGCTGTCGTCCACAACTTCCGTCGCTACCGCTGCTGCTGTCCGCAGTTTCCATCATTGTTGCTGTTGCTGTCCGCATCTTCCATCGCCGCCGCCGCCACCGCTGTCCGCAGCTTCCGCTGTTGCCGTTCGCTGCGCTGCCATAGCTGTCATAAAGTAATCCTCCGCCGTTGCTACTGCCAGCTTCTCATTGTAACCTTCTCATCGCTGTCGTTGCCACTTTCCGTTGGTTTCTACGGTCAATGACCCTTTTATCCCCCCATGTTATTGTTAACAGTTGTTTTCTCCCCCTTTAACTATAATATACCGTTAATAGTATATATTTAATTTAATATCATATTTTTATTTAAATAATTATATTTTTTAATTATATTATATTTTTTATATTTTAATATTTCAGAGCGCCTCGGCCATCTTAGGACCTTGGCACCTTTTGATGCCTAACGCTTTTTAAATCATTGAGTATAACATATTAATGTAGATGAAATGCCTTATAATATGTTTGAGATAAATATTGTGAAACTATATATGAAATATCTGGATACATTTTTCCAGTATTTATGGCCTTTGGTGACCTTGTTTTGCTCTAGACACTAATGGTAAGATGGCAAATTCTTGTCTTATTGATTGTTGCCTGAAGTATATTCATTGAATGAAGAATTTTTAACTTGTTGAGGCCTGGTTGATTCTTTTTTTTTTTCCAACATTTTAAATATTGTCAAGATCTTGAGGGTCTCATTAACTGTATATGGTGTTTGGTTCAATTGGATCATGGATTAGTTTGAGGATCTTGAGAATCTTCTTGATCTAAAAGATTTAAAGTTCCAGAGTATTATAAACAGAGACATGCCATTTAATGATTAGATGACTGTAGAATGAAAAATGTTCATGTAAGCCATAATTTTTTCAACCAGTTAGTTCCTTATATGTTCATACAGGTAGCAGTGTTTGGTAGGTGTGGTGCAATTGAGGTTCTTTTTTCTTCCTTCTGTCTATGTAGGGAGGAGATGCCAGTCTTGTTTGTGGTTGTTAGTTGTGAAGCCGTAAGGTGACAATGGTTGTCCTGGAGGCAACATAACTGGGAGGTTGGTCACAGCAATGGGTGACATAAAGGGAAAATGTGGGCAATTTTCTGGTTAGGGAAAAATGGTTGTCAAGTTTTAGCTATTGATGACATCATGACATGAGGGGTTTTGTATGTTACTGGCACTATAAGATTGTTATGCTCCCTATAATATTGGTCCAAGCATATGCAAAATAGTTAGCAGCTGCACAACAGCAGTTGACGATGAAAAAATCATACTTTTCTTGACCAGCAAAAACAATTCATTTTGCTTCATGAGATGATGAACCCCCAATCCTTAATAGTTAGAAATTAAATTATCCAAACTTTTCCAAGATAAAAGAATTTTGAAATTAAATAAATTTGCTTTATTTTGCTGGCCTCTTTATGTTGCTTAATGTTTGCTTTGAATTATCTAAATTAGGATTTCTGGCTATTAACTCAATTGAATATAGAGTCTTGATATTTTGTTAACACCCAACTAAAAAGAAATTTTGCCATCTCTTCATACACTGCTAGATCACCTTTAGTCTACATAAAACTTTTTTGGAGCTAGTTTGATTGATTTTGCTTCACAATGAAATAATGAATTGCAGTTTGTATTAGTTTACCTTCTCGAAAGAACAGCAGAAAGTTGGAAGTTTGATTAGTTCCTGGTTTACATTTCTTATTAACAGTGTTTGGATTGGGTAAACAACAGTAAAATTTGAAAAAAATATTGAAAAAAATGAAGTTTTAGTGGAATCATCCTGTATTTCCTGTCTCGTGAAAACTGCCATGACTTCCAAAACTGGGGCTCTGAGTGAATTTCAGATCTGGAGCAGTTGATCCCAATCTGGCTAAAAACACAACATCTTTCAAACATGTCTAAAAACCTATCTGAAGCTTCTTGACTTTGTTTTAGTTATTTTGTTTGTACACTGATCTTAAATAAATAAGTTACTGTCTGGAGACACTCTTTTTATTTGCTCATAATCACATAAGAAAATAAATAGGCAGAGATAAATTATAAGTGAAATATGGCAATCCTTAATGATTGATTTTTCTTTTATTATTCTTAATTCTATTTTGTTTCATTGGATTCAATGTATTTAACTAAAATTTTTTTTGCTCAATTGCAGAGTTTATCCTATGAATGTGGATGTTGTTATTTGTGCAAACAGGACTCATTGAATTAAAAATGGATTTTAACATGATGCAATATGTTATCGGAACAAAATCTGAGGACTTTTTCCTGAGATTGTGCATATGTTCCTTGTCCAGAAAAAAAAAATCTGTGTGGATTTGTCAACTAATTGAGAAGTTTCTTTTATTAGGTATCAAGTGGATAAACCGACTGCAGATGACAGGTCACAATTTTTGGGGAAACTGGTCGAAGCTGTCTTATCTATGCAAGTTGATGAGTCAACGAATAAATTGGAAGAAATGACATCTCTTCCTGAACTCCCCAAGGCCCCAAAGGAAGTTAGTGGTCCAAAAGCTTCAGAACTCAAGGCAAAAGCAGAGGCTGAGCAACATGCCCTTCGTCGGCTGCGGATGTGTCTCCGGGATGTTTGCAATAGGTTTGTCTCTTAATTTCCTATTATGAAGTACTTGGTAATTTTTGTCTTTGGGACAAGCATTGCACTATCATGGAAAAAGAACTATAGAGTGATTTTGACATTTTTAAGCTGCAGGGTACACTAAAACCATTTAATAATTTCACAAAACAGGTACATGGTTTACTAAGCCTGATCAGGTGCCTAGGCACGTGGGAATGGTCTAATAACCAGCACCACTGCATGTTGTATCCAATTTCCATCAATACTTTAAATTAGTTACATAACCTGATGAAATGCTGTGCATATCGGATATAATAGACAAGGATTTAGTTACTGCTATTTTTGGTCCATAATTTTTCACTTTACATCAAGTTATATAATGCAAGGAATGACCTGTGTCTGGGAACTATTAGGCAAAGGCTTAATTATTGCTGTTCAGTGGCATGTAGTCATTGACCATGATGTGGCCTCATACCATGTTGATGCCAATCCCATGCAAGTAACCAGCCCACTGTTAATAAATGAGCATGAGCTGGATACAGCTTCATTCTTATTGCAGGCATATTACTGGCATTGCATGACTTTTTACATGGCCTTGCATTAATGAAATCGTTATGTGCCTGCAGGCTTCTCTATGATAAGCGATTCAGTGTGTTTCATTATCCAGTCTTGGATGAGGATGCACCTGACTATCGTTCTATCATTCATAATCCCATGGATGTGGCCACTTTGTTACAGCATGTTGATTGTGGGCAATATCTCACTCTTGCAGCATTCTTACGAGATATTGACCTTATTGTGGCTAATGCTAAGGTATCCACTTTTAGAATGTATTTTTTTTCCTTTATTAACTTGATTTTTTATTCCACTTAGTATATTATCTGGATTTGAAATTCAGAAAGAATGATATCTGATTCTGAACTTTCCCATGGGATATCTACTTGCATTAATGTTTTCCACGTTTCCAATTGTGAATGAGTTAGGAGCTTGATAAATTTGCATTCAGTTTTGATGCTTACTATTTGTATAGGCATATAATGGAGATGACTACAATGGAGCCAGAATTGTTAGCAGAGCTTATGAGCTTCGAGATGTGGTATTTTGCTATTATTCGTATTAATTGTGCTAAGCAATCAGATATCTCATTGATATTGTTAATTTTCTTGCTAAATTATTCTTCTCCTGTTTAGGTGCAAGGTATGTTGTCACAGATGGACCCAGCTCTAGTCTCATTTTGTGACAAAATTGCAGTGCAAGGTGGTCCGCTGCACTTGGCAGATGACATGGAAGAGTTGAATATTCCAGCAGCACCTGTTGTTCAACTTGCTTCTGTTACTAGAACAAGTGCCCGACTTCGGAACGTTCAGCCAGATGTAAATCTGGCACAAAGTTATGAAGCATTGAGGCGGCCAAAGAAAAATGCCGACCACGACCCAGGTATCTGGATCGTGTTATTTGTTCTTGATGAATTAGAACTATATCCTCTAGAAAATGATTATTATTTTATTGATTTCTTGTTCCATTGTGCTTGTATTTCATACTTGGATGAGAAAGTTTACTTGAAAGAAACTTGATTACATTCCTCTAAGTGTTAAAATGCTTTATTAGTGGAAAATAATATATCGTTGGCATTTCTTGCACCATGTAGTTCTGAGGATCGAGGAGGTTATATGGGGTTGAAGCTTTGGTCTAAACAAAAGGGTTCTGGCATTTAAGATCAGAATCGTTGGGGGGGGGGGGGGTGATGAGGGATTCGTCACTTATGTTTTACGGAGCTGAAAATTTGTTAATTTTCTGTTCTCTTCTCAATCTATGTTGAGCTCATATATGCTTGAATTTCTCAAGGTCTCTTTCATTGTCAACATATCAAGCCTGGGCATCATGTTGGTTGGACTAGATTAAGGCCAGTGATTTAAAAAGCGCTAGGCGCCAAGGTCCACAAACGCCCGAGGCGCTAGGCGCTCGCCCGAGCGAAGCGAGGCGCTAAAATATAAAAATATATAATATAATTAATAATTTCAAATAAATAAAAATTAACAACATTAAAATCAAAATAATATATTATTAATCTATTAACAAAAAATTAATCATCGAGGAAGCAGCGGCGAGCGGCGGCAGCAACAGCGTCGAGCGGCGGCAACAGCAGCGGTGAGCGACGGCAGCGACAGCGGGAAAGGGAAAGGGAGCGGAAGGCACGAGCAGCGAGAGGGCTCGCGGGAGGCGCGAGCAGCGGGAGGGCTCGAGGGAGGCGCGAGCAGCGGGAAGGCTTGCGGGAGGGCTCGCAGGAGGCGCGAGCAGCGAGAGGGCTCGCGGGAGGCGCGAGCAGCGAGAGGGCTCGCGGGAGGCGCGAGCAGCGGGAGGGCTCGAGAGAGGCGCGAGCAACGGGAAGGCTCGCGGGAGGCGCGAGCAGCGGGAGGGCTCGCGGGAGGCGCGAGCAGCGACAGCGGCGAGCAGCGGTAGCGAGAGCAGGAGCGACGAGCAGCGAGATCGCGATCGGGATCGGGATCGGCAGCGATAGCGGCGGCAGGTTAGGGTTGGGGGTATATCGGTTTAGTTGGTTCGATTGAACCAACTAACAACCGAACCAGACCTAAAAATCTGGTTCGGTCGCCTGGTTTAACCCAGGCGCTCGCCCGAAGCGCCCGACGCCTGGGCTCGGGCGAGCGCCTAGGCGGCGCCTCTTTGAAGTGAGGCGCCTGGACATGAAGCGAGGCGCTCGGGCCTCGCCTCGCCTCGCCCGAGCGCCTAGGCGAGCGCCCGAGCGCCTATTGAAATCACTGATTAAGGCAGGGCCAATCGACCGCAATATTTATGATCACTAGCTAAACCCAGGTTAGCTGAAGTGAGGATTCGAGTCAAAGGGGTTGGGAGAGGCAGAGGTAGGAGGGCAAAGAGGAGATCAGCTAGAGGTAAACAGAGAGGGTGTGAGCTCTGTAAAGAGATTATAGTGGTTCAGAATTAAGAGAGTAAACTGGGGAGGGAGTTTTGTAAAGAGTGATAGAGTCGGACCAATTCAATTTTCTCACATCTCAAGCTATGAAGAAACAACAAGAAATGACATTGGGAGAATAAATGTTTGACTTCCTGGTTGAGGACTTTAAGTAAGGTTTCTGAGATATTCTCGCACCTCATCCCCGCTTTCTAGTCCTCTCTATTTTTTTCCCTCTATCTCGCTCCACTATTCCACCCTCTTTCCTACTTCCTTTTTTGTTGACCTATCTCCATCTCCTCGCTAGTCCTTTTACCTCTGCACTACTCTTCAACATCGTATATGCTCTCTTCATCATTTCCATGATACCATTATACTATATATTCTATATTATTTAACATTAGTGTGTGACCCATGCCATGTCATGTAGTTGTGGGCCTTAAGTGGGTCAGACTATGTCAACTTGTGGGCCTCCGAACACTCCAGCCTGTGGATCATGCTGGCACAAAGTTTACATCTACCTCTGGGACCCTGCTAAGCATATCAAACAAAGCCAACACAAGCCATTGTACCTCCATTTTCAGGGCCATGCCATGACAGCTTGTGGGCCTTCGACAACACTAGCTAGTTTACCACTACTAATTCCTCTTCTCCTTCACCACCCTACGGGGTTTAGTGCACTTGTTCGTTATAATAGCTTGTTTCATTCATTAACATAACTCTTGTATTGTTTCCAATAAGTTACGAATTTGTGATTGGTTTGGTTTGTAAGATACTTATATGGAAGTCTGCCAATAAGTTCATTATAAATCTTGATCAACTTCCAGTTCTGTACTTATAAGAGTACAGAACCTATTTGCCTTTTGTATTCTTGACAACTGTGTCCTGCTGCTCCCCCCTTGGCGGCAACTGGTATCAATGTTCAGAATGATGAGGAATTTATTTAGCTATATTAAATGTTATTCACTTCTCAAGTTATTCTGCTTCCTTTTAACATAAATGAAGGACGATTGAGCATGAAATTATAGTTCATCGTATGGTATTGACACTGCAATTTGTGCTTCTTGTATTGGCAGGCTCTGGCAGGGATGAAAGAGCTCCTGTCGAAGCTGATTCCACGACGGTCAGTTCTTATCCAGGACTCCAAGATCCTCCCGATACAAATGGTCCATCGGGAGGACCAGAAGACCACTCCAACACTGGACTACCAGAATCATCGGAAGTAGCCTCCAGTCCACCGGCAAATGAAAACATCGTTGATGCAGTGATGACTGATACTGACATCTCCAAGCAAATAGACTCTGTGAAGCAACATTTCATGGAGCGAACTGGGGGTTACGGCGTGCCACAGCTTGAGCGGCTCTATGCCCGAGTAATTAAAGGCGTGATGGCGATCGGAAGTGAACGTAGAGAAGAAGATCGTAGGCTATTGGTTTTAGGGCATCTCTTGAAATTTGTCGAGGATGATGAAATTTTTTGAAGTAATAAGCTCCTTTGTTTTTAGCCCTTGTACATCGAGTTATTCATCAATATTTTTGACCGCTTTTTTTCTTTTACAATATGTTTGAAGTGTGCAGAATGAGCACTGGCTGACCAAATCCCGAAGCAATTTTGACTCTTTATGTGTAGTAGCTCACAGTTTCTCACTTTATTGGATAACAAGTAATGGAGGGTGAATAAATAATATCCACTAATAACGTGGATGACATTTCATCCTTCTTCATCAGCTCAACATCAATTCGGTCCAAGAAATCAACTTAGGTTGACATAACTCAGGGCGACAACATAGCTCGATTCAAGTCAAGTCGATAAGTTCATTCTCAAACTAACCAAAACACTTCTACAACTCAGCCTTTAATTCCATATATTCGAGTCAAGTCGATAAGTTCATGCTCAAACCAACTAACCTTTAATTCCATGTATTCTAATATTCTACTAACTCAACTAATGTGGGATCAATTGTCTTACTACCATTACCATTGTAGAATCACTCCAAAATAAACACATTGCCGCTAAATAAAAAATATTGACGGATGTCTCAAGATAATCTTTTCTTTCTATATTAGCTTGTTTGTCTTGTCACATCACGAAGTGTTATCCTGAAAGTTGATCATACAAACTGGTTAGGACGATTGAAGTAATTGTTTGGAGGCCTGAAGATGTGGTCTAATCGTCTCTAAGGTAATAGTTTTGATCGCAAAGTTAGCACCACTGACTAGATGACAGGTGGTATGGCATAATCACATCGGCAATGACGATTTTGACTGTTGAGATGACTAATCACGGTTAGTGATGTGGCGTGACCACCTCTAGGTTGGCAACTCCGAGCCACTGAGGTAGCTAAATACTATCGAGGTGGCTGATGACATGATTGATGACGTTATAGATAAAATATCACTGACCTTTACGTTTACGAGACCACTTGTGCTCAAGTTTATGTGTCGATGTTGAGGAGGTTAATTTTGTCTCAGTATATCGACAAGTTCATCAGGGATCAAAGGAGAGAGAGAGAGAGAGAGAGAGAGAGAGAGTTCAAATAAGAGAGCAAGAGGATGCGGGTAAAGAAGAATGAGATAGGCTTGATTTAGATTGGCATAGATGAATCGAATTGAAAACTAATTAATGACTCCTACCTACGTTAATGTCATATTTTCGTGTGTGTATTAATAAACATAAATGATTTATCGTGTATATTGAGTCTAGTAGTTGGCTTGGGGTGAGATCAATAAAGTTTTATTGTATATCCAATTTTTTTATTGAGCTGTCAAATAATTTTTTTATTAATTATTATTACTAGGACATTCGAACTACATATATAGTTATAGTGATTATCGTGGTTGAAGTAATTTTCTAAGTTGTTTGGGTTAAGATTATCATCATAATTGGAGAGTTGATAATGTAATGGAGGATGATAGCCCTCTATGTTATATATGTGTTTAATATAGAATCGAAGAATAGATTGTGAAAGAGATGAATTTTATTATTTGAGGTAATAAGTATTTATACAAGTTTTGATAGAGAGATTTCCCTCGATTAATCACCTAAATCATACATCAGTTATGGGCGAGAGACTTTGTTGAGGAAGTCTACTAATTGAATATCTTATGAACGAGAGACTTTGTTGAAGAAGTCTACTAATTGAATATCTTGTGGGCGAGAGACTTTTTGATAGCACACATGTATCATGATTTATAAAAGAATGAGATGGTAAATGATGATATCATGCAAAATTGTGAATGGCAATTAAGCCAAGAAAGGAACATTTCCTATGGTTTACGAGAAATGTTACTTCTTTGACTTTAACATTTGGTGGCTTGTGACTTTGGGGTATACCGATTAACCAAGGAACAAAAAACCACACTTAGAGGCCAATATTTCCTATGGTTGACGGAAATGTTACTTCTTTGACTTTAACATCTCAAATAAATGCCGCCTTCATCTCCACTCATCTAAATTTGTCACAGTGCATGACGAGGTTTGATGCCTTTCTTATCAACCAGTTCGTGCCACTCAAACTCGATTAGCTCTTCCAACAAGAATGCAGAACCCAATCAGATGACTTGCAAGCTAAACCCGAGTTCAAGAATGGCAGCAGCAGTTGCCATCGAGATCTTGACTGCAGCAACCGAAATGGTCTCACCGTGTTCCTACCTCGGTTGACTTTCAACACCAAGTGCACATGGTATTCTTGGATTTCTTCTCCTTTGACGGATCGAAGAACCCGTTTTCTAGTGCCTACTTGTCTTCTAAAAATGCCAAACCCAAGAATCCAAAAGCAGAAATGCTAATAAAATACAGCATTCTCTCACATGCATGCACCTGAGGGAGTGTTCCCTCGTAAATCTCGGGCTGTGTTTGCTTCGTCCTTCATCCTTCAGCCACCAACACAAACACCTTCACACGAACCCTATAAATATCAGCAGTCCATTCATCAAGCTCTCCAACACCTCCACCGAGTGTATTGGTTTCAGTAGAGGCTGCGGTGCTTTCATGGCTCAGCTCAGGAGCTTCATCGTTCTCCTCCTCGTGGTCGTCTTCGACGACCTTGTGTCGTATGGGGAAGCAGCATACAACATTGCCGATTACGGCGCCAAGTCAGATGGCCGGACCGACTCGGCCAAGTCGCTGCTCGCTGCATGGGAAGCGGCCTGCGGCTCGGCGGGGTCGGCCACCATGTACGTGCCGGCCGGGGACTTCTTGGTCGGCCAAGCCACCTTCGCTGGCCCATGCAGCAGCAGCAAGATCACCGTCCAGATCGACGGGACGCTCGTCTCGCCGTCCGATCTCGGCGGGGCTGGCGACTGGCTCGTGTTCCACCACGTCGAGGGCGTGTCGGTGTACGGCGGGACCGTCGACGGCCGCGGATCCTCCCTCTGGGCCTGCAAGGCCGCCGGACGTAGCTGCGCCGCCGGAGCCTCGGTGAGCTAATCAAGTTACACTCGCAAGCTACTTCGAATGATAAATGATAAAGATGAATCGATCGTCTTCTGCCTATGCAGTCGCTAACGTTCAGGAACTCGAAGGACATCACGATCAGCGGGCTGACATCGACGGACAGCGAGCTATACCACATCGTGATCGACGGCTGCGATGGCGTGACAGTGCAGAACGTCAAGATCACGGCACCGGGGAACAGCCCCAACACCGACGGCATCCACGTCCAAGGGTCGAGCCACGTGACGATTACCGGGGCCAGCATCAAGACCGGCGACGACTGCATCTCCGTCGGGCCCGGCACCACTAACCTGTGGATCGAACAGGTGGCGTGCGGCCCAGGCCACGGCATAAGGTAAATAAGCACTGCAAGCAGAAACCAGTGTACCATTAGCTGAGACGAAGCTGACCTGATGCGGTGGCCACAGCATCGGGAGCCTGGGGAAGGAGTACGACGAGGAGGGGGTGGAGAACGTGACGGTGAACACGGCGGTGTTCACGGGGACGGAGAATGGGCTGCGGATAAAGACATGGGGGAGGCCGAGCCAGGGGTTCGTGAAGGGGGTGGTGTTCGAGCACGCCGTGATGCAGAACGTCCAAAACCCCATCATCATCGACCAGAACTACTGCCCCGGCGACAGAGGATGCCCCGACCAGGTGAGTTGACCATCGCTTTCGCCATCGCCATCACCATCACCTACCTCTGCATCTGTTTCATCAGTTGAAGAAAAAAGGAAATAAGAGAGGAACAACGACGACATGAGTCGTGTTAAGCTAACCGTCTTTCCCCACAGAGTTCCGGCGTCAGGATCAGTGGCGTGACGTACAATGACATTCATGGATCGTCTGCATCGGAAGTGGCGGTCAACTTCGACTGCAGCGCCAGCAACCCCTGCACCGGAATCGGGTTACAGGACATCAAGCTCACCTACGGGAACACGGCGGCGGAATCATCCTGTAAGCACGCCGATGGCACCGCCTCCGGCTTCGTCGTGCCGCCAAGTTGTCTATGATGGCGAACTCCGGTTGCAGCATTACCACGCAGCTCATACATAACAGTTGTAGCACTACATGTAGACGACTCAGACACAGATGGCTACTTGGATGACATAATTTAATGCATACATCAATATATATGCTCACTTGTTCACCAAAATTACAATATCTGATGTTAAAGGAAGGCTTCAGATTAAGCAGCACAGAAAATATTCTCCTATAAAAGCAAAAAAAACGGAGGGTACATTAAGCTCGGATTCGGCATCTAATTGTTTCTGAAGCATACTCCAGGATCCACAGTAGAAGAAATCTGAAATTAAGGTTAAACAGTTTGCATTAAACCAATATGAGCTTGCCAAATCATCGTAAGACCTCACCAATTAGTAAGACATTAACATGTAAATTCTAAGAAAATGCATGTCGTAAGAGGCAATGCCCGGGGTAAACATCAAACTATTATAAACATAGACCATGAAAATGCATCTGTCGATACGTTGGTCGTCTAAACATTTGAGGCTTCAAAAGGAAAAAGAAGATTTTGGGCCACCATTTATACTAACAAAATAGATATAAATAGTTGATGGATGTACTCTCACCTATTTGTGGACAAAAAATGAATCAACCTCATTGCTTTTTGTATTCTAATCTGTATAAATAGGAGACGAAAAATGTTAATGTATTGAAGCATTTTTAATTACTTCAATAAAACTTCTTCACTTCTTCAATAAAGTAATTATTTTTATTTTCTATTCTTTTCATCACTTGTGTCACGAAACTAATGCGAGAAGATGGGCACGACAAACAAATACTAATTCATCAAGCTTTTCAACTTTTGTCAGTTCCCTTCATTTAATTTATCAGCGAGGATTTTGTTCAAAACCGAGGTTAAAACTTTAAAACCATATTCAAAACAGAGGTTTTCAACCGAGAATTACAGCAATTTGAACAAGAAATCACAAATGATATACAAAGTTTCGCAAGGTACACATCTATCTTGTTTTTTAATGTTTCAGCAGTGCTAGTACTTTAGCAGTTATTTTTCAAATCAAAAAGTTGTTTCGAGTATAATCACAAATCGTATGTAATCACTTGTTATTTAACAAAAAAAAAAAACTCTTAAACAGAGTTGAAGACGTACATGTCAGAAGTTGATGTAAAAGGAGACGGCTGCATGCATTAATCGAGCTAATACATGGATTTCAAACGTATCCCTTTAAACCAATATTTATAAGGCCTATCACATGTCCAGACAGTCTCATTGCATGTGGAACACATTTTTTGACTTGAAATAATTGTTAGAACATGCCTAGCACTCATCCTCGTCTACTACTACATAAGAAGCAAAAAAATCTAAAATGGAAACAATTAAAGGTCTACTACAGACAATTGAAAATAAAAACAAATTGTGTAACTGCTTACAATAAAAAAAAAAGCATTAACAAGCGCTATCTGTTCAGAATTACTAGAACTTAAATGTGTAAAGCAACTTTACCACATCTAATAGTTTCGGTGCTTAAAATCCTGAAGAGACTAAGAAATACTAGACTTAGTTATCATTTGGTTGATAACCAGATGCATATGCACGGATTACATCATCTCTCTTTAATATTGAGAAGAACAATGATTTCCAAAATCATATAAGCTCCTTAGTTGGATTGTGGGGCATACACAAAAACTACACGTGCTAAGTGTATCACTTGTTTCAGTGACTCACTATTTAAGGCATGAAAATATGTCAAAATATGTAGAAAAGATCACTTGTTTCAGTGACTCACTATTTAAGGCATGAAAATATGTCAAAATATGCAAAAAAGAAGCTTAGAAGTTAACTGGAATTGTTCGCATCAGTAAATTATCTAATGTTATCATGCATCTGAACAGAAATGTAAAAGGCATGAAAATATGTCAAAATATGCAGAAAAGAAGCTTAGAAGTTAAATGGAATTGTTCGCATCAGTAAATTATCTAATGTTATCATGCATCAGAGCATAAGTGTAAAAGGCATAAAAATATGTCAAAATATATAGAAAAGAAGCTTAGAATTTAACTGGAATTGTTCGCATCAGTAAATTATTTAATGTTATCATGCATGAAGTGTAAACTATACTTGCCTGAACTAAATCCTTCTCTTCTATCAATGACTTTACCGTTCCACCTTTTGATAAAAGCTCAAAAAAGTATCTGCGGACATTGAATCAATAAAACTAATGAAAAAAAGGGGTAAAATGAGACATCACTAAACTTTTGTGATGCACACAATGTGTTATTTGAACTCCATGTATGGATGTATTAGCATGTGACACATGAATGCATACATAGGAACAACACTAGCATCCTTTCCTATAAAAGCCACCACAGTAAGACCATAAATAAATAAATTGCAGTCATGTTGGTTTGGTTGTAGTTTGTGAGTTATTTGGTAGGAGGATATATGAGAGAGCTACTCAGTGTGATCAACAGATATAAAGCCAAACGACTTTATCATATATAAGTTATTTATCAATATAATGACTTTTATGATATTATCATGTTCTTAGAAAACTTATCAGAAAGAGCATTGAACCCAATTAAAAATGTGATATCACATAAGATTTAAGGTCAAAGCACAAGGCAAAAGAGAAATAACCAACGATTGATTGTTTCTCCGAAAAGAAACATAGTATGCTTAATTAAAGTCAGATTCCCAGTGAGAATGCCAACAAGTAACAATTAGCTTAACACACCAGGTAGTGAAAATGTGACAATAAAGAAAAAAATTAGGAGACCACAACCATTTTTCTTGATGAGACAAGTAGCTAGTTAGTTATCGACAGTTTCATTTACATCAGATGTGCCATAATAAAAGTATTGAATAAAATGTTCATACCAAGGAAGTGCAAAAGATCACACTTTTACCTCCTTCCCAATCTTCCCACTAATGGTTCCATTTTTTATTGAAGTTATTAACTCAGAAAGCTCTACTGGTGTTAATTTGATTTCATTCATTGAAAGTCATTCATTCTTCAGAAAAGCTGCAATGTCGCCCATAATCCAGTTGGCAGCCAACTTTGCATCAGCACCATTCTCAACAGAAGCATCAAAAAATTCAGCAACCTGAGAAATTTATATGCTCAGTGTGGCCATCTTTTACCAGCTTAACAAAAAATAGCTACTATTTCTAAAGTTACTTACCATTCATAATTGATACGTACATGATTGTCATTGGCAAGAAAGAGAACATCTTGCATGTTGAGACCCAATTTTTCATATCGTCTGCGTTTTGCTTCTGGGAGCTCAGGCAAAACTTGTTGAATTTTGTCAACATAGTCTTTTGTCAGAATAACTTCAGGTAGGTCAGGCTCAGGAAAATATATGTACTCTGCTAGTCCTTCCTTTTTCCTCATTGTAAAAGTTTTCTGCAAACAGAAAAAGTCACGATTAAATATAAAAAATTACATGTACGACTGATAGAGATGGAGTTACGTACTAGAAGGAAGATGACAACCTGAGCACCTTCTTCCCATAAACGAGTTTCTTGTACAATTTGATCACTTTGACCTCGGCTATGAAGAAGAACCTGTCTTGAGATCTCATAATCTATGGCCCTATTCATTGCAGAAAATGAATTCATGTTCTTTATTTCAACCTGTGAATGCAACAAGCAAAAGTGTGCTAACCATCAATCTCTGTGATAAAAATTTAAGATCATTTGTGCTATATCAAGCAACAGTTATAACTAAATAGAAGCACTAACAACGGTCAAATAATAAATCTTTAATAAATGAAATAATAAACTGATACACTGTTAATTGACCCTGGAACCCTATCGAGGACCAGTTTAAATCAAGTTTATGCATAACCTGGGCCTAATTGGCCATGGATCAGCCTTCTTGATCATTGAAGGGGTCAACATTTTTTGTTGGTTCAACATGTTACAGCCCAATAGAGCCTAATAATTAAAAAAATAGGGCGTTTACATAGATTAGAAGAAGCAGACAAAGATAGGAAAGAGAAGCCCAATCCTAATATAAGTCAGGATGGGAAAGACCTTCAAATTGCACTCCTAATAAAATTAGGAAAGAAGAAGGCAGATTTACATTGTAACGAATCTTGGTGATACTTATAGTATTTTTCCCGTAATTTTTGGAATAATTTTATCATTTTAGTAGTTATTTTAGGAAGTATTTGCGATCTTATTATAAGCCCAACTAGCGTCCAGTGGTCTTCCAATGGCATGATATAGGTTAGACAAAACATTTTACTAACAGTACATATATTTTAGAGGGTTTCAAAATCACTTTTCGTGGGATTTCATGGAATAATGAGGGTTCAAAAATAAATATCACAAGCCATTTTAGCAACCTATACATATGTTAGCTTGTAAGCACATATAAATTGTTATGTTTCTCTGTTTATCTTTCTTTATTACAGTATATTAATTTTTTTTAGAAAAATTTTCTAGTGTAACCCGGTAACTTCATGAAATATCCTATATACCCATGTAAAATTACATATATTATATATATCCCTACAATGTCAAAAACCATGTTACTGTACCACTGCCCTTGAATTACTCGGTCAGTGTGAGACTTAAAAGAGTGTTAAGGTTGGATTAATGCTGGTGAAAGAGTAGGTAACCAGTATTAAACTAACAGGAGTTAAATTGGCAAAAAAAAATGCTCCTGCATGGTGAAATGTTGACCTGTTGCAAGGTTACAACTACTTTTATCTACCGATGAAAGAGAAGAAAAACCCCGATCAACACTAGATGACAAGGACTCGATGTTTTATTTATATGAAAGACTAACAGTAGACCATGTGGATTATGAAATAAGCAAATAGTACATTTGTTCCAAAATTTGATTGTCCTACTGGACGAACAGAAATATTTACATCACAATGAAGTGAACCTTCCTGCATATTTCCATTGCTTATTCTAAGATACCTAACCAGCCTCTGTATCTCTGCAGCATATTCTGCAGCCTCAAGTCAACTCCTCATATCGGGCTCAGAGACAATCTCCAGTAAAGGCACCCCTGCCCTATTCAGATCCACCTGCCAAAAAAGCACGACAAAGCATTTGATATCACCATGCATATATCATGTTAGCAAACTACAAATAGTTCCAAGTATAACAAGAGAAACTGACCTGGGAATTGTTAGGCTGGCAGCCCACAAATTCAGTCCATAGTGGGCTTGGGCAGCCCACAGCTCACCCCCTTTTAACATAACCCTAATTAACATTAGGGGTTGTATGGAGGTTGTGTTTTGGAGGCAGAAAAAGACATAAATAGGGCAGCAACGTGGGAGAAGAGAACAACCAAGAGATTTCAAAGAAAATCAGGAAAACAAGGTAGAAAAGGAAGAGAAAGAAAGGGAAGAAGACAAGGACAACGAAGAGAGGCTGTTCTCAATCATCTAGCAGTGTTCTATCTCAGGTTAGATCAAATCTACAGTAGACTCTTGCTGTGATTACTTGGGGAGGTTTTAGATATTGTGGACAGTGACGTGATCCTTGTATCCCAGTTATTCTCCTGAGATTGTTGCTAGGCTTTAGGGCAAGAGATTGAGATTTGTATATTCATTATTCTCATAGTGGATTATCTCTAGTTTGTCCCGTGGTTTTTACCCTTCACATTGGAGGGGTTTTCTACGTATATCTTGATGTTCTGTTTGATTATGCTTCCATTTAATTCCGCTGCGTATTATAGTCTTCTAGTATTTGTTCATATACAAAGGTTATTCTTGTTTATATCCCCATCAATTAGTATCAGAGTAGGGGGTTTTGGTGATTTAATTTTTGTATTTGAACATGGATGCCAGTAATGTTTCTCGCATGATTAGTTTGAATGGAAACAATTGGATGATATGGAAACCTAGAATGGAAGATCTCTTGTATTTCAAAGATTTGTATGGACCTTTACAGGGGGATAGTGCAAAACCGACAACTATGACAGATGATGAGTGGAAGAGGTTAGATCGAAAAACAATTGGGTTTATTAGACAGTGGCTTGATGATAGTGTCTTTCACTATGTTTCTACTGAAATTTCTACATATTCTCTTTGGAAAAACTTGGAAAGTCTCGAAGTAGTTCACGCATGGGTAGAAGCAAGTCAATATCAAGAAAAGATATTGTTTGCTATAATTGTGGTGAGAAAGGACATTACAAGAATCAATGTAAACAACATAAGAAGAGCAAGAAAAAGGGAAAAGAAGTGGAGTCTATAGAGTCTAAAGATAATATCATAGCTATAATGCAAGGTGGTGATTATTTGATTTTGTCTCCTTCTGATGATATTTTTTCTTGTGTATGTCAGGATCTTGAGTGGGTGATTGACACAGGTGCTTCTTAACATGCTACACCACGGAGAGAGTTTTTTGCTACATACATGTCTGGAAATTTCGGTGTTGTCAAGATGGGCAACTATGGCACAACAGACATCATAGGCATGGGTGATATCCATTTAAAGACCAACCTTGACTGCAAGTTGGTGCTTAAGGATGTGATTGACTTGAGGCTAAATTTTATTTCAGTTGGAAGACTAGATGATGAAGACTATGAAAGCATATTTCACAAAGGGCAATGGAAGCTCAGTAAGGGTTCTCTTGTTATAGCTAGTGGAAAGAAATGTCATACTTTGTACAGGTTGCAGGCTAAAGCTTATGGTGAGTAGTTAAATGCTACAGAGAAAGACTTCAGTATGGAGTTGTGGCATAGGCGATTGAGGCACATGAGCGAGAAGGGACTGCAAGCTCTTTCCAAGAGAGAGGTATTACTAGACTTCAGAGGTATACATCTGAACCCTTGTATTGATTGTTTGGCTGGTAAACAATATAGAGTTTCATTTGCTAGTGCTGCTTTATCTAGAAAAATGCATGCCTTAGACCGTGTTTATACAGATGTGTTTGGTCCTTTGAGGACAAAAACTCCTAGTGGATCTGTTGATATTCTTGGTATAAGTGGTACACTTTATTTTGTCACTTTTATAGATGATTTTCCAGAAAAGTTTGGGCTTATGCTTTGAAGACTAAAGATCATGTGATTAATGTCTTCAAAGAGTTTTATGCCAGGGTTGAAAGGGAGACATAAAGGAAATTAAAATGCATAAGATCAGATAATGGTGGTGAGTATACAGGATTGTTTAATGACTATTGCAGGTCACATGGGATCCAACATGAGATGACAGTTCCTGGTACACCTCAGCATAATGTAATTGCAGAGAGGATGAACCGCACCATCATGGAAAAGATCAGATCTATGCTTTCACAGGCCAAGCTACCCAAAAGGTTTTGGGATGAGGCTTTGAGGACTGCAGTTGATGTGATCAACTTATCACCATGTACAGCCCTAGATGGTGATATTGCAGAGCATGTATGGTCAGGGAAAGATATTTTCTATAAGCATTTAAGAGTGTTTGGTTATCGTGCATTTGCACATAATCCAGACAATGAGAGGTTCAAGCTAGATGGTAAGACTAAAGAATGTATTTTTCTTGGCTATTCACATGATCATTTTGGTTACAGGCTTTGGGATCCAGAAAAGCAGAAGGTGTTCAGAAGTAGAGATGTAGTCTTCTTTGAAGATCAAACCTTTGAAGATTTGAAGAAGAAGATACTGGCCAAGACTTATGCAGAAGGATTAGCAGATTGTGACCCAGTTATTCCTCAAGTATATCACGGTGATGGGGGAGATGTGCAGGAAGATAGTGTAGAGCCTGATATTGATCTACCTACATGACATGTTGAGCAAGAAGAAGTTGGAGAGCAAGTTCCAACAGAACCTCAGTTGAGAAGATATTCTAGACAACGTCAACCTTCCAGAAGATACTCTATAGATGAGTATGTGATGCTTACTGATATAGGTGAACCATAGAGTTACCTGGAAGCAGTTGAAAGTGAGCAGAAAGAGAAGTGGTTACTTGCTATGCAGGAAGAGATGGATGCTCTTCAGAAGAACCACACTTATGATTTGGTGCTGCTTCCAAATGGAATGAAGGCCTTGAAGAACATGTGGGTTTTTAAGTTGAAGACTCAAGAATATTGTTCTCAACCTAAGTACAAAGCTAGATTGATTGTGAAAGGCTTTGGTGAAAAGAAAGGTATTGACTTTGAAGATATTTTCTCTCCTATTGTTAAAATGTCTTCTATTCGTGTTGCTCTTAGTATTGCTGCTAGACAGGACTTGGAGGTTGAGCAGTTAGATGTGAAGATAGCTTTCCTTCATAGTGATTTGGAGGAGGAAATTTATATGGAGCAACCAGAAGGCTTCAAAGTCAAAGGTAAAGATAATTTTGTCTACAAGTTGAAGAAGAGCTTGTATGGGCTAAAGCAAGCTCTAAGACAGTGGTACAGAAAGTTTGATTCATTTATGATAGAAAATGGATACAAAAGAACGACTTTAGATCATTGTGTGTACATCAAATGGTTTGGTGAGGATTTTATTATTCTCTTACTTTATATTGATGATATGCTTATTCTTAGGAAAAATATGTCTAAAATTGACAGGTTGAAGAAGGAACTGAGTGAGTCTTTTGCAATGAAGGACATGGGGCCAGCAAAGCAAATACTAGGCATGCAGATTTCCCATAACAGGAAAAATAAGAAGATTTGGTTGTCACAGGAGAAATATATCGAGAAGATATTGGAAAGATTCAGAATGAGCAATGCAAAACCAGTTGGTTCTCCTCTTGCAGGTCACTTCAAGTTGTGCTTAGAATAGAGTCCATCGAGTGATGAGGAGAAGGAGAAAATGCAAAAGGTTCCTTATGCTTCAACAGTTGGAAGTTTAATGTATGCAATTGTATATACGAGGTCAGACATCGCATATGTAGTGGGTGTTACTAGCAGATTTTTGCAAATCCAGACAAAGAGCACTGGGCAGCAGTGAAGTAGATTTTTATATATCTCAAAGGGAGCTCTAAGGTTTGTTTAAGCTTTGAAGATGGACCACATGTGTTGACAGGTTACACAGATGCAGATATGGCAAGAGATATAGATACGAGAAAATCTACTTCAGGTTATGTACTTACTTTTGTAGGAGGAGCTGTGTCATGGCAATCCAGGTTGCAAAGGTGTATTGCTCTCTCCACCACATAAGCAGAATATATTGCTGCAATAGAGGTATGCAAAGAAATGTTATGGATGAAATAATTCTTACAAGAATTGGGGCTGAAACAGAAAAATTATATGGAGCATTTTGACAGCCAAAGTGTCATCCATTTGTGTAAGAACCCAATGTTTCATTCCAAGTCAAAGCATATAGATGTCAGATACCACTGGATTCGAAATGTATTTTAAGAGAAGTAGTTGCAGCTTCAGAAAATTCACACAGATGACAACGGAGCAGACATGTTGACAAAAACTTTACCAAAAGAAAGACAGGAGATATGCCGACAACTGGTCGACATGGTGTCACATTGAGGAGTCATGGGACAGCATCCCTTATGGGCTTAAGGGGGAGGTTGTTTGGCTGGCAGCCCACAAATTCAGCCCATAGCGGGCTTGGGCAGCCCACAGCTCACTCTCTCCTAACCTAACCCTAATTAACATTAGGGAGAGTGTGGAGGCTGCATTTTGGAGGCAGTAAAAGACATAAATAGGGCAGCAACGTGGGAGAAGAGAACAACCATGAGATTTCAAAGAAAATCAGGAAAACAAGGTAGAAAAGGAAGAGAAAGAAAGGGCAGAAGACAAGGACAATGAAGAGAGGCTGTTCTCAATCATCTAGCGGTGTTCTATCTCAGGTTAGATCAAATCTACTGTAGACTCTTGCTATGATTACTTGGGGATGTTTTAGATATTGTGGGCAGTGACGTGATCTTTGTATCCCAGTTGTTCTCCTGAGATTGTTGCTAGGGTTTAGGGCAAGAGATTGAGATTTGTATATTCATTATTCTCATAGTGGATTATCTATAGTTTGCCCCGTGGTTTTTACCCTTCACATTAGAGGGGTTTTCCACGTATATCTTGGTGTTCTGTTTGATTATGCTTCCATTTAATTCCGCTGTGTATTATAGTCTTCTAGTATTTGTTCATATACAAAGGTTATTCCTGTTTATATCCCCATCAATTGGTATCAGAGCAGGAGGTTTTGGTGATTTAATTTTTGTATTTGAACATGGAGGCCAGTAATGTTTCTCGCATGATTAGTTTGAATGGAAATAATTGGATGATATGGAAACCAAGAATGGAAGATCTCTTGTATTTCAAAGATTTGTATGGACCTTTACAGGGGGATAGTGCAAAACCGACAACTATGACAGATGATGAGTGGAAGAGGTTAGATCGAAAAACAATTGGGTTTATTAGACAGTGGTTTGATGATAGTGTCTTTCACTATGTTTCTACTGAAATTTCTACATATTCTCTTTGGAAAAACTTGGAAAGTCTCTATGAAAGAAAAACAGCTGGCAACAAAGCTTTTTTGATCTGAAAACTTATGAACCTAAAATATAGAGAGGGTGCTTCTATTGCTGAGCATTTGAATGAAATGCAGAGTATTACTAACCAGTTATCCTCTATGAAAATATCTCTTGATGATGAGTTACAGGCATTGTTACTTCTCAGTTCATTACCAAAAAGTTGGGAGACACTGGTGGTTTCTCTCAGTAATTCTGCGCCAGATGGTGTTGTCACTATGAGTCAAGTAACAAGCAGTTTGTTGAATGAGGAGTTGAGAAGAAAGAGTTCGGCAACATCTCAGAATGATTCACATACACTTATCTCAGAGAACAAAGGAAGGTCAAAGTCTAGAAGTAGTTCACGCATGGGTAGAAGTAAGTCAATATCAAGAAAAGATATTGTTTGCTATAATTGTGGTGAGAAAGGACATTACACGAATCAATGTAAACAACATAAGAAGAGCAAGAAAAAGGGAAAAGAAGTGGAGTCTATAGAGTCTAAAGATAATATCATAGCTATAATGCAGGGTGGTGATTATTTGATTTTGTCTCCTTCTGATGATATTTTTTCTTTTGTATGTCAGGATCTTGAGTGGGTGATTGACACAGGTGCTTCTTAACATGCTACACCACGGAGAGAGTTTTTTGCTACATACATGTCTGGAAATTTCGGTGTTGTCAAGATGGGCAACTATGGCACAACAGACATCATAGGCATGGGTGATATCCATTTAAAGACCAACCTTGACTGCAAGTTGGTGCTTAAGGATGTGATTGACTTGAGGCTAAATTTTATTTCAGTTGGAAGACTAGATGATGAAGACTATGAAAGCATATTTCACAAAGGGCAATGGAAGCTCAGTAAGGGTTCTCTTGTTATAGCTAGTGGAAAGAAATGTCATACTTTGTACAGGTTGCAGGCTAAAGCTTATGGTGAGTAGTTAAATGCTACAGAGAAAGACTTCAGTATGGAGTTGTGGCATAGGCGATTGAGGCACATGAGCGAGAAGGGACTGCAAGCTCTTTCCAAGAGAGAGGTATTACTAGACTTCAGAGGTATACATCTGAACCCTTGTATTGATTGTTTGGCTGGTAAACAATATAGAGTTTCATTTGCTAGTGCTGCTTTATCTAGAAAAATGCATGCCTTAGACCGTGTTTATACAGATGTGTGTGGTCCTTTGAGGACAAAAACTCCTAGTGGATCTGTTGATATTCTTGGTATAAGTGGTACACTTTATTTTGTCACTTTTATAGATGATTTTCTAGAAAAGTTTGGGCTTATGCTTTGAAGACTAAAGATCATGTGATTAATGTCTTCAAAGAGTTTTATGCCAGGGTTGAAAGGGAGACATAAAGGAAATTAAAATGCATAAGATCAGATAATGGTGGTGAGTATACAGGATTGTTTAATGACTATTGCAGGTCACATGGGATCCAACATGAGATGACAGTTCCTGGTACACCTCAGCATAATGTAATTGCAGAGAGGATGAACCGCACCATCATGGAAAAGATCAGATCTATGCTTTCACAGGCCAAGCTACCCAAAAGGTTTTGGGATGAGGCTTTGAGGGCTGCAGTTGATGTGATCAACTTATCACCATGTACAACCCTAGATGGTGATATTGCAGAGCATGTATGGTCAGGGAAAGATATTTTCTATAAGCATTTAAGAGTGTTTGGTTATCGTGCATTTGCACATATTCCAGACAATGAGAGGTTCAAGCTAGATGGTAAGACTAAAGAATATATTTTTCTTGGCTATTCACATGATCATTTTGGTTACAGGCTTTGGGATCCAAAAAAGCAGAAGGTGTTCAGAAGCAGAGATGTAGTCTTCTTTGAAGATCAAACCTTTGAAGATTTGAAGAAGAAGACACTGGCCAAGACTTATGCAGAAGGATTAGCAGATTGTGACCCAGTTATTTCTCAAGTATATCACGGTGATGGGGGAGATGTGCAGGAAGATAGTGTAGAGCCTGCTATTGATCTACCTACAGGACATGTTGAGCAAGAAGAAGTAGGAGAGCAAGTTCCAACAGAACCTCAGTTGAGAAGATATTCTAGACAACGTCAACCTTCCAGAAGATACTCTATAGATGAGTATGTGATGCTTACTGATATAGGTGAACCATAGAGTTACCAGGAAGCAGTTGAAAGTGAGCAGAAAGAGAAGTGGTTACTTGCTATGCAGGAAGAGATGGATGCTCTTCAGAAGAACCACACTTATGATTTGGTGCTGCTTCCAAATGGAATGAAGGCCTTGAAGAACATGTGGGTTTTTAAGTTGAAGACTCAAGAATATTGTTCTCAACCTAAGTACAAAGCTAGATTGATTGTGAAAGGCTTTGGTCAAAAGAAAGGTATTGACTTTGAAGATATTTTCTCTCCTATTGTTAAAATGTCTTCTATTCGTGTTGCTCTTGGTATTGCTGCTAGACAGGACTTGGAGGTTGAGCAGTTAGATGTGAAGATCGCTTTCCTTCATAGTGATTTGGAGGAGGAAATTTATATGGAGCAACCAGAAGGCTTCAAAGTCAAAAGTAAAGATAATTTTGTCTACAAGTTGAAGAAGAGCTTGTATAGGCTAAAGCAAGCTCTAAGACAGTGGTACAGAAAGTTTGATTCATTTATGATAGAAAATGGATACAAAAGAACGACTTTAGATCATTGTGTGTACATCAAATGGTTTGGTGAGGATTTTATTATTCTCTTACTTTATATTGATGATATGCTTATTCTTAGGAAAAATATGTCTAAAATTGACAGGTTGAAGAAGGAACTGAGTGAGTCTTTTGCAATGAAGGACATGGGGCCAGCAAAGCAAATACTAGGCATGCAGATTTCCCATAACAGGAAAAATAAGAAGATTTGGTTGTCACAGGAGAAATATATCGAGAAGATATTGGAAAGATTCAGAATGAGCAATGCAAAACCAGTTGGTTCTCCTCTTGCAGGTCACTTCAAGTTGTGCTTAGAATAGAGTCCATCGAGTGATGAGGAGAAGGAGAAAATGCAAAAGGTTCCTTATGCTTCAACAGTTGAAAGTTTAATGTATGCAATTGTATATACGAGGCCAGACATCGCATATGTAGTGGGTGTTACTAGCAGATTTCTTGCAAATCCAGGCAAAGAGCATTGAGCAGCAGTGAAGTGGATTTTTAGATATCTCAAAGGGAGCTCTAAGGTTTGTTTAAGCTTTGGAGATGGACCACATGTGTTGACAGGTTACACAGATGCAGATATGGCAAGAGATATAGATACGAGAAAGTCTACTTCAGATTATGTACTTACTTTTGTAGGGGGAGCTGTGTCATGGCAATCCAGGTTGCAAAGGTGTATTGCTCTCTCCACCACAGAAGCATAATATATTGTTGCTACAGAGGTATGCAAAGAAATGTTATGGATGAAAGAATTCTTACAAGATATTGTTTGCTATAATTGTGGTGAGAAAGGACATTACAAGAATCAATGTAAACAACATAAGAAGAGCAAGAAAAAGGGAAAAGAAGTGGAGTCTATAGAGTCACGATTAAATATAAAAAATTACAAGATATTGTACTCTGCTAGTCCTTCCTTTTTCCTCATTGTAAAAGTTTTCTGCAAACAGAAAAAGTCACGATTAAATATAAAAAATTACATGTACAACTGATGGAGATGGAGTTACGTACTATAAGGAAGATGACAACCTTCTTCCCATAAACGAGTTTCTTGTACAATTTGATCACTTTGACCTTGGCTATGAAGAAGAACCTGTCTTGAGATCTCATAATCTATGGCCTTATTCATTGCAGAAAATGAATTCATGTTCTTTATTTCAACCTGTGAATGCAACAAGCAAAAGTGTGCTAACCATCAATCTCTGTGATAAAAATTTAAGATCATTTGTGTAATATCAAGCAACAGTTATAACCAAATAGAAGCACTAACAACGGTCAAATAATAGATCTTTAATAAATGAAATAATAAACTGATGCACTGTTAATTGACCCTGGAACCCTATCAAGGACCAGTTTAAATCATTGAAGGGGCCAACATTTTTGGTTGGTTCAGCATATTACAGCCCAATAGGGCCTAATAATTAAAAAAAAAGGGCGTTCATAAAGATTAGGAGAAGCAGACAAAGATAGGAAAGAGAAGCCCAATCCTAATATAAGTCAGGATGGGAAAGACCTTCAAATTGCACTCCTAATAAAATTAGGAAAGAAGAGGGCAGATTTACATTGTAACGACTCTTAGTGATACTTATAGCATTTTTCCTGTAATTTTTGGAATAATTTTGTCATTTTAGTAATTATTTTAGGAAGTATTTGCGATCTTATTATAAGCCCAACTAGCGTCCAATGGTCTTCCTATGGCATGATATAGGTTAGACAAAACATTTTGCTAACAGTACATATATTTTAGATGGTTTCAATATCACAAGCCACTTTAGTAACCTATACATATGTTAGCATGTAAGCACATATAAATTGTTATGTTTCTCTATTTATCTTTCTTTATTACAGTATATTAATTTTGTTTAGAAAAATTTTCTAGTGTACCCTGTAACTTCATGAAATATCCTATATACTCATGTAAAATTGTATATATTATATATATCCCTACAAAGTAAAAAACCATGTTACTGTACCACTGCCCTTGAATTACTCGGTCAGTGTGAGACTTAAAAGAGTGTTAAGGCTGGATTAATGCTGGTGAAAGAGTAGGTAACTAGTATTAAACTAACAGGAGTTAAATTGGCAAAAAAAAAATGCTTCTGCATGGTGAAATGTTGACCTGTTGCAAGGTTACAACTACTTTTATCTACCGATGAAAGAGAAGCAAAACTCCGGTCAACACTAGATGACAAGGACTCTGTGTTTTATTTATATGAAAGACTAACAGTAGACCATGTGGATTATGAAATAAGCAAATAGTACCTTTGTTCCAAAATTTGATTGTCCTACTGGACGGACAAAAATATTTACATCACAACGAAGTGAACCTTCCTGCATATTTCCAATGCTTATTCCAAGATACCTAACCAGCCTCTCTATCTCTGCAGCATATTCTACAACCTCAAGTCCACTCCTCATATCGGGCTTAGAGACAATCTCCAGTAAAGGCACCCCTGCCCTATTCAGATCCACTTGTCAAAACAGCCCCACAAAGCATTTGATATCATCATGCAAATATCATATTAGCAAACTACAAATAGTTCCAAGTATAACGAGAGAAACTGACCTGGGAATAACTCCCGGTTTCTGAGTGAATTAGTTTTCCTGCATCATCTTCCATATGAACTCTAGTTATCCCAAACCTTCTATGACCACCACCAAACTCAACTGGAAGATCCAAATCAATGAACCCTCTAATTGCTATCGAGATGTCAAATTGTGATATTTGGTATCCTTTAGGGAGATCTTGGTAAAAGTATTGCTTTCTGTCAAACTTGGAGGTCATGGACAATCTGTAGTTGAGTGCAAGGCCAAGCTTCACAGCAAATTCAATGACCTTGGAGTTCAAAACTAGTAGAGTACTAGGATGTCCCATGCAGACAGGACAAACAGTAGTGTTTGGTTGTGATCCATAGGGGTAAGGGCAGCTGCAGAATGCTTTGGTAAGGGTTGATAGTTGCACATGGGTCTCTATACCAATAATAGTTTCATATCCAAGAATTTTTTGTTCTACACTTGTTTTAGTTGTCGCTTGTGATGGGGATATAAATAGAAATAACCTTTGTATATGAACAAATACTATAAGACCATAATACGTAGCGGAATTAAATGAAAGCACAATCAAACAGAACACCAAGATATATGTGGAAAACCCCTCCAATGTGATGGGTAAAAACCACGGGGCAAATTAGAGATAATCCACTATGAGAATAATGAATATACAAATCTCAATCTCTTGCCCTAAACCCTAGCAACAATCTCAAGAGAACAACTGGGATACAAGGATCACATCACTGCCCACAATATCTAAAACCTCCCCAAGTAATCACAGCAAGAGTCTACTGTAGATTTGATCTAACCTGAGATAGAACACTACTAGATGATTGAGAACAACCTCTCGCGTTGTCCTTGTCTTCTTCCCTTTCTTTCTTCCTTTTCTGCCTGGTTTTCCTACTTTTCTTTGGAATCTCGTGGCTGTTTCCTTCTCCCACGTTGCTGCCCTATTTATGCCTTTTTCTGCCTCGAAAACGCAGCCACCACACCCCCCCTAATGTTAATTAGGGTTAGGTTAAGAAGGGGTGAGCTGTGGGCTGCCCAAGCCCACTATGGGCTGAATTTGTGGGCTGTCAGCCCAACAACCTCCCCCCTCAGCCCATAAGGGAGGCTGTCCCATGACTCCTCAATGTGAAGCCATGCCGACCAGCTGTCGGTATATCTCCTGTCTTTCTTTTGGTAAAGTTTTTATCAACATGTCTGCTCCGGTTTTATCTGTGTGAATTTTCTGAAGCTGCAACTACTTCTCTTCAAATACATTTCGAATCCAGTGGTATCTGATATCTATATGCTTTGACTTGGAATGAAACATTGGGTTCTTACACAAATGGATGACACTCTGGCTGTCACAATGCACCACATAATTTTTTTGTTTCAACCCCAATTCTTGTAAGAATTCTTTCATCCATAACATTTCTTTGCATACCTCTGTAGCAGCAATATATTATGCTTCCGTGGTGGAGAGAGCAATACACCTTTGCAACCTGGATTGTCATGACAAAGCTCCCCCTACAAAAGTAAGTACATAACCTGAAGTAGACTTTCTCGTATCTATATCTCTTGCCATATCTGCATCTGTGTAACCTATCAACACATGTTGTCCACCTCCAAAGCTTAAACAAACCTTAAAGCTCCCTCTGAGATATCTAAAAATCCACTTCACTGCTGCCCAGTGCTCTTCGCTTGGATTTGCAAGAAATCTGCTAGTAACACCAACTGCATATGCGATGTCTGGCCTCGTACATACCATTGCATACATTAAACTTCCAACTGCTGAAGCATAAGAAACCTTTTGCATTTTCTCCTTCTCCTCATCACTTGACGGACTCTGTTCTGAGCATAACTTGAAGTGACCTGCAAGAGGAGAACCAACTGGCTTTGCATTGCTCATACTGAATCTTTCCAATATCTTCTCGATGTATTTCTCCTGTGACAACCAAATCTTCTTATTTTTCCTGTCACGGGAAATCTGCATACCTAGTATTTGCTTTGCTGGCCCCATGTCCTTCATTGCAAAAGACTCACTCAGTTCTTTCTTCAATCTGTCAATTTTAGATATATCTTTTCCAAGAATAAGCATGTCATCAATATAAAGTAAGAGAATAATAAAATCCTCACCAAACCATTTTATGTACACACAATGATCTGAAGCCGTTCTTTTGTATCCATTTTCTATCATAAATGAATCAAACTTTCTGTACCATTGTCTTGGAGCTTGCTTTAGCCCATACAAGCTCTTCTTCAATTTACAAACAAAGTTATCTTTACCTTTAACTTTGAAGCATTCTGGTTGCTCCATATAAATTTCCTCTTCCAAATCCTAATAAAGGAAAGATGTCTTCACATCTAACTGTTCAACCTCCAAGTCCTGGCTAGCAGCAATACCAAGAGCAACACGAATAGAAGACATTTTAACAACAGGAGAAAAAATCTCTTCAAAGTCAATACCTTTCTTTTGACCAAAGTCTTTCACAACCAATCTAGCTTTGTACTTTGGTTGAGAACAATATTCTTGAGTCTTCAACCTAAAAACTGTTAGAACCCTTGCAGATTCTAAACTTGGGGTTGATCTCTTTAGGGGATCGGCCTCCTTGGAACTCTATAGGGGTTCCTCCCTCCAAGTTGCTGCTCAAAGGCTGCAGAAAAGATTCATCTATTGCCTTACAACTCCTAATTCTTCTCTAAGAAAAAACCTCCTACATGAATATCCCTCTCAATTAGGACTCTCCTAACTAGAGTCCTAACAGAATGTCCCTCTCAATTAGGACTCTCCTAGCTAGAGTCCTAACAGAATGTCCCTCTCAATTAGGACTCTCCTAGCTAAAGTCCTAACAGTTTTACATGAATGTCCCTCTCAATTAGGACTCTCCTAGCTAGAGTCCTAACATTTTTACATGAATGTCTCTCTCAATTAGGACTCTCCAAGCTAGAGTCCTAACAGACCCGCCCTCTTCAAATCAGCCTTGTCCTCAAGGCTGATGATTCATGAATTCTGGGAATTTGATCTTCAAGTCGTCATAGTTCTCCCAAGTGGCATCTTCTTTTGGTAGGTTCGCCCACTGTATTAGCACTTCATTAGTGGGTCGTCGTCGTCGAGTCACGATCCGTCGATCAATAATGGCACTTGGCTGGGTCTGGAGTTCTCTTTGGGTAGTCATATTTGGTGGGTGGCTTTGGGCTGTCTCCAAGCACCTGTTTAAAACTTCCGGTTGGCTGTTGGTTTGTGGGTGATATGTCGTACTCCTTTTCAATTTAGTACCCTGCATATAGAATAACTTTGTCCAAAATCTGCTATTGAAGATGCAAGTAGAATTTGTCACAAGCACAATGCATCCCTTATAGTGTAATTCTTTTGAGTCCCAATTGTAATGAGCCATGGGGCTTGGTGCTTCCTCCAATTTTTTTATAATCTTACTAGTATCTGAATCTTCTTGCCATTCCATCTTAATATCCTCAAGGAAGTCGCTGGTCGGAAGTGAAACGGTCGAAACTTCAACTTGCTCGTGTAGCTGCGAAAGCGCATCTGCAAGAACATTCTCTTTCCCCTTTTTGTAAGTTATTTCAAAATCAAATCCAAGAAGTTTTGTTACCCATTTTTGCTGCTCGGGGGAAGATATCTTCTGCTCCAAGAGATATTTTAGGCTTTTATGGTCGGTCTTGATTTGAAAGTATCGCCTGATCAAGTACAATCTCCACCTCGTTGCTGCGCGCACAATGGCGAGCATCTCCTTATCATATGTTGACATATTTTGATCGGAGGGAGATAATGCCTTGCTAGTGTATGTGAGTGGTCGACCATCTTGCATGAGAATGGCTCCAATTCTGACTCCAGATGTGTCGGCCTCAATAATGAAGGGTCGGTTGAAATCTGGTAGTGTTAGCACCGGCGTCGTCGTCATGGCTGCCTTAAGTTTGTCGAAGGCAGCGGAGGCTCTGTCCAACCATTGGAAGACATTTTTTTCTAGTAAGGAAGTAAGTGGTGCACTGATCTTTCCATAGTTTTTCACGAACTTGCGGTAGTAGCCTATTAAACCCAGAAAGCCATGTAGCAATTTTATGTTTCTCGAGGTCGGCCAGTTTTGCATTGCTCCAATTTTGAAGGGGTCCACTGCCACACCTTTCTCTGATATGATATGCCCAAGATATTCCACCTTTTGTTGAAGAAAGCAAAAATTTGTGGTTGTTGTGTGTTCAAAAGGTGGTTTTCCGTATGTCTTCTTCGCATGCTCGTATTTGATGATACCCGGATCAAAGGTCCAGCTTTATAAAGATTTGTGCTCCCTTTCATCTAGCAATTCATCTACTATTGGAATAAAGTATTTGTCCTTGATGATTATGCCATTGAGAGCTCGGTAATCAACATATATTCGCCTTGTTCCATCCTTCTTGCGTACAAGTAGCACCGGCGAAGAGTAGAGGTTGCAACTTGGCTGAATAACTCCTGTTTCGAGCATCTCTTTTATAATCCTTTCTATTTCATCCTTCTGGAGATGTGGATACTGATATGGCTGAACATTTGCCTGGAAGAATCATTATACAATGATCATGCCGACCGGTAAGAGGTAGGTTGCGCGGTTCGTCAAATATATTTGAAAATTCAGCAAGCAAAGGAAGTAGATTTGGATCTTCAAATTCTGTTAGCTCTCCCTTAGTTTGCTGCTCAAGTTGTACTAAAAAGCCGCTGCATGCTTTATGCAAAACATTCTCCATTTGTTGTGTGCAAATCGTAGTTATGTCACCCCCACGTTTCCCGTGCAATGTCACCTGTTTCTCCTTACTGTAAAATTTCATAATTAGTTTCATAAAATTCCAAGAAATATCACCTAATGTCGTCAACCATTTAATTCTGAGCATGGCCTCATGATTGTTAAGAGGGAGAAGGAAGAAATCTGCAATTATCTCTTGGTCCTGCAGCAATAGTTTCTCCTGCAAGCGCCTATGATCACAATTCAAAATCCGTCCGTCGGTGACCTTAACATCAAACCTACAGTGATTCTCGATAGGTAATGATATCCGAACAGCAAGCTTACTATTTAGGAAGTTAGTAGTATTGCCCGTGTCGATGAGAACAGTTATTGGTTGTTGTTTGAGAAGGCCTCCAATTTTCATCGTTTGCGGGTTTGAGTAGCTAGCTAGTGTATGTACCGTAACTTCGGTCGGTTGTGGCTCTTCTTTTGCATCTTCTTCTTCATGTTCAAGGCTCTCTTTTGGATGTTCAATGACCTCTTCTTCTATCGGTTCAATCATAAGAAGTCCCCCTTTACTACAGCAATGCTCACGGCTCCATGGCTCGTCACAATGCCAACATAACCCCTTCGCATATCGCTCCCGAAGCTCTTCTCTTGTTAACCTCTTTAGTGTAGGGACTTGGTCGACAGTAGGGGGGGCTAAGGGCTTCAATATTACTGGTTGAGGAGAGACCCTAGTCCTCCGAGCTTCATGGTTCAATTGCTCCTCTTGATGTCGTGCGAAAGAGATGGCTGCCATAAGCGTATACGGTTGTCGCGCTTTAACTTCTCCTCGGATCTCCGGCTTCAAGCCCTCAATGAAGGTCCACAATAGCTGTTTTTGAGACCAATCATGAGTTTGATTAGATAACCTTTCAAACATGGTTTGGTACTCCTGAATGGTGGAGGTTTGTTGGATCTTTGCTAGTTGTTCGTCAATATTCTCGTAATCGGTTGGTCTGAAGCGAATCAGCAGTCCTTCTTTGAATTGTCGCCATGAAAGGACTCCATAAGTATGTTCAAACCAGTCAAACCACTGTATAGCATCCCCTTTAAGATGTATAGCTGTAATTTTCACCATAGATACATCCTCGGTTTTGTGGTATCGAAAATATCGCTCCGCGCGCGAGATCCAACCAATCGGGTCTCCTTCTTCCCATCTAGGGAAGTCCACTTTCATGCATGGATAGTTGGGGTTGGTCATAGAGCTTCCCCTCTCTTGGAAGTCATATCTTTGGGGTTGGTGTGATTGGGCAAAGCTCTCTCCTTGATGTAATTTCTTCGGGCTTAGTGGTCGGCCTAATCTGAGTTCGGTAAAGAGCATCCGAATCTTATCCTCCATTCGCGCCTCTAAGGCTTCGAATTTAGTATTGATTACCTCCTTAGATGCCATAATATATGCCTCCAAATCTATGATGTTAAGATCTCTCTTTTGTTGTTAGGTTAAAGGCATGTATAGGTTGAGAGAAGTGATGGTCAAAAGGGTTGGTGGATTGGTGGATGTAGGGTACGATTTAGGCTTGTTTTGTGGCAGTTTTGGGTGCAGTTTGAGGGTGTGGTTTAGTAGAGTTTTAGGGTTGTGGTTGAAAGTTTTGGATCTATGGTAGATGGTAGCAAAGGTTTGACAGAAATCCGTGGAAGTTGCAGTAAGTATGTGCTGTCTTGTAAGAGTAGAATTGTCGTCGAAGAAACAACGGTTTCTTGACGTAATTTCCACCAAAAACTTGAGAGAATTGAGGAGGGAATTGATAGCAAAATCACAGTTTATATGACAGCAAGGATATCTAATTTAATCAAGAAAATTTCGGCAGTATAACAGCAAGGAAATTGGTGCAAGTTGTAATTGCAGAATTATCGTCGAAAAATTTCAGCGGGTTACGATGAAAATTTGCAGCAACATAAAATCGTTTTTAGAGATGAATTTCTTAATAGATCAATCTTAGATGGAAGCCAAGATAATCTATGAAGTGTATAAGAAATTTCATTCAAAAAAGATTGCAAATAGATGGGTTAAGGCAACGATATGCAGCTGAAATTTTCTGCAGCATAGATTTTCAAGTGTAGCAGATTGGACATAAAAGATCAGTAGTTTATATTGAGAAATTATCGATGAAACTAAAGGAAAATCTACTGTTAGGAAGTGTCAAAGATGTCATAAAAATTTCGTAGAAATTTGGATAGAAAAAGCACAGTAACAAGATCAAACAGATGGTGCTATGCGGCTTGAATTCTGCAATTCAAGTGCAGCAGATTGGACATAAAAGATCAGTAGTTTATATTGAGAATTTTTTTGATGAAACCAAAGGGAAATCCACTGTTAAGAAGTGTCAAAGATGTCATAAAAATTTCGTAGAAATTTGGATAGAAAAAGCACAGTAGCAAGATCAAACAGATGGTGCTATGTGGTTGGAATTCTGCAATGTATCTTTCGTCGTAGAGATGAAAACTTTGTGACGAAAAGTTTATGCAGCAATATAGGAACGATTTTTTTTTTTTTTGGATTTTCGAATAAGGATAACTAAATTGCAGCAGCAGTAAGGTAGGAAACCAGAACCTGTTGCAATTCACGGGGAGATCAAAGGATGATCCGTGGTGGTGGAGATGATGACGGAATTCGGTGACGATCTTTTAAGCAATTGTGGGAATTGCTTTGGATGGTTGTAGAGGGTTGATGGATGGCTGTGGAAGGGCAGCGAGACGCCAAGAACGCTGCTCTGATACCAGGTGTTAGAACCCTTGCAGATTCTAAACTTGGGGTTGATCTCTTTAGGGGATCGGCCTCCTTGGAACTCTATAGGGGTTCCTCCCTCCAAGTTGCTGCTCAAAGGCTGCAGAAAAGATTCATCTATTGCCTTACAACTCCTAATTCTTCTCTAAGAAAAAACCTCCTACATGAATATCCCTCTCAATTAGGACTCTCCTAACTAGAGTCCTAACAGAATGTCCCTCTCAATTAGGACTCTCCTAGCTAGAGTCCTAACAGAATGTCCCTCTCAATTAGGACTCTCCTAGCTAAAGTCCTAACAGTTTTACATGAATGTCCCTCTCAATTAGGACTCTCCTAGCTAGAGTCCTAACATTTTTACATGAATGTCTCTCTCAATTAGGACTCTCCAAGCTAGAGTCCTAACAAAAACCCACTTGTTCTTCAAGGCCTTCATTCCATTTGGTAGCAGCACCAAATCATAAGTGTGGTTCTTCTGAAGAGCATCCATCTCTTCCTGCATAGCAACTAACCATTTCTCTTTCTGCACACTTTCAACTGCTTCCTGGTAACTCTCTAGTTCACCTGCATCAGTAAGCATCACATACTCATCTCTAGAGTATCTTTTGGAAGGTTGACGTTGTCTAGAAGATCTTCTCAATTGAGGTTCTGCGGGAAGTTGCTCTCCAACTTCTTCTTGCTCAACATGTCCTGAAGGTAGATTAACGTCAGGCTCTACACTATCTTCCTGCACATCTCCCCCATCACCGTGATATACTGGAGGAATAATTGGGTCACAATCTGCTAATCCTTCTACAGAAGTATTGGCTGGTGTCTTCTTCTTCAAATCTTCAAAGGTTTGATCCTCAAAGAAGACTACATCTCGGCTTCTGAACAACTTCTGCTTTTCTGGATCCCAAAGCCTGTAACCAAAATGATCATGTGAGTAACTAAGAAAAATACATTCTTTAGTCTTACCATCCAGCTTGGACCTCTTATTATCTGGAACATGTACAAATGCACGACAACTAAACACTCTCAAATACTTGTAAGAAACATCTTTCCCTGACCATACATGCTCTGCAACATCACCATCTAAGGCTATACATGGTGATAAGTTGATCACATCAACTGCAGTCCTCAAAGCCTCATCCCAAAACCTTTTGGGTAGCTTGGCCTGTGAAAGCATACATCTGATCTTTTCTATGATGGTGCGGTTCATTCTCTCTGCAATTGCATTATGCTGAGGTGTACCAAAAACTGTCATCTCATGTTGGATCCCATGTGACTTGCAATAGTCATTAAACAATCCTATATACTCACCACCATTATCTGATCTTATGCATTTCAATTTCCTTTCTATCTCCCTTTCAACCCTGGCATGAAACTCTTTGAAGACATTAATCACTTGATCTTTAGTCTTCAAAGCATAGGCCCAAACTTTCCTAGAAAAATCATATATAAAAGTGACAAAATAAAGTGCACCACTTATACCAAGAACATCAACAGATCCACTATGAGTTTTTGTCCTCAAAGGACCACATACATATGTATAAATATGGTCTAAGACATGCATTTTTCTAGACAAAGCAGCACTAACAAATTAAACTCTATGTTGTTTACCTGCTAAACAATCAATACAAGGGTTCAGATGTATACCTCTGAGGTATGGTAATACCTCTCTCAGAAATAGTTTGCAGCCCCTTCTCGCTCATATGTCCCAGTCGCCTATGCCACAACTCCATGCTGAAGTCTTTTTCTGTAGCATTTAACTGCTCACCATAAACTTTAGCCTGCAACCTGTACAAAGTATGACATTTCTTTCCATTAGCTATAACAAGAGAACCCTTACTGATCTTCCATTACCCTTTGTGAAATCTGCTATCATAGTTTTCATCATCTATCCTTCCAACTGAAATTAGATTCAGCCTCAAGTCAACCACATGCCTCACATCCTTAAGCACTAACTTGCAGCCAAGGTTGGTCTTTAAATGGATATCACCCATGCCTCTGATGTCTGCTGTACCATAGTTGCCCATCTTGACAACACCAAAGTTTCCAGACCTATATGTAGCAAAAAACTCCCTCCGTGGTGTAGCATGATAAGAAGCACCTGTGTCAATCACCCACTCAAGATCCTGACACACACAAGAAAAAATATCATCAGAAGGAGATAAAATCAAATAATCACCACCCTGCATTGTAGTTGTGATATTATCTTTTGACTCTATAGACTCCACTTCTTTTCCCTTTTTCTTGCACTTCTTAGGTTGCTTACATTGGTTTTTGTAATGTCCTTTCTCACCACAATTATAGCAAACAATATCTTTTCTTGATCTTGACTTGCTTCTACCCATGCGTGAACTGCTTCTAGACTTTGACCTTCCTCTATTCTCTGAGATAAATGCTTGTGAATCATTCTGAGATGTTGCCGAACTCTTTCTTCTCTACTCCTCATTCAACAAACTACTTGTTACTTGACTCATAGTGACAACACCATCTGGCGCAGAATTACTGAGGGAAACCACCAGTATCTCCCAACTTTCTGGTAATGAACTGAGAAGTAACAATGCCTGCAACTCATCATCAAGAGACATTTTCATAGAGGATAACTGATTAGTAATACTTTGCATTTCATTCAAATGTTCAGCAATAGAAGCACCTTCTTTATATTTTAGGTTCACAAGTTTTATGATCAAAAAAGCTTTGTTGCTAGCTGTTTTTCTTTCATAGAGACTTTCCAACTTTTTCCAAAAAGAATATGCAGAAATTTTAGTAGAAACATGGTGAAAGACACTATCATCAAGCCACTGTCGAAGAAATCCAATTGTTTTTCGATCTAACCTCTTCCACTCATCATCTGTCATAGTTGTGGGTTTTGCACTATCCCCCTACAAAGGTTCATACAAATCTTTGTAATACAAGAGATCTTCCATTCTTGGTTTCCATATCATCCAATTGTTTCCATTCAAACTAATCATGCGAGAAACATTACTGGCCTCCATATTAAAATACAATAATTAAATCACCAAAACCCCTCTTTGCTCTGATACCAATTGGTGAGGATATAAACAAGAATAAACTTTGTATATGAACAAATACTAGAAGACCATAATACGCAACGGAATTAAATGGAAGCACAATCAAACAGAACACCAAGATATACATGGAAAACCCCTCCAATGTGAAGGGTAAAAACCACGGGGCAAACTAGAGATAATCCACTATGAGAATAATGAATATATAAATCTCAATCTCTTACCCTAAACCCTAGCAACAATCTCAAGAGAACAATTGGGATACAAGGATCACGTCACTGCCCACAATATCTAAAACCTCCGCAAGCAATCACAGCAAGAGTCTATTGTAGATTTGATCTAACCTGAGATAGAACACTGCTAGCAATGTGAAGGGTAAAAACCATGGGGCAAACTAGAGATAATCCACTATGAGAATAATGAATATACAAATCTCAATCTCTTGCCCTAAACCCTAGCGAAATCTTAAGAGAACAACTGGGATACAAGGATTACGTCACTACTCATAATATCTAAAACCTCCGCAAGTAATCACAGCAAGAGTCTACTGTAGATTTGATCTAACCTGAGATAGAACACTGCTAGATGATTGAGAACAACCTCTCTGCGTTGTCCTTGTCTTCTTCCCTTTCTTTCTCTTCCTTTTCTGCCTTGTTTTCCTCCTTTTCTTTGGAATCCCGTGGCTGTTTCCTTCTCCCACGTTGCTGCCCTATTTATGCCTTTTTCTGCCTCTAAAACGCAGCCACCACACCCCCCTAATGTTAATTAGGGTTAGGTTAAGAGGGGGTGAGCTGTGGGCTGCCCAAGGCCACTGTGGGCTGAATTTGTGGGCTGCCAGCCCAACAGCTTGAACTGATGCCTCTTTCAAAGTGCTAGTGGTGCTCTCTGCTTGGGCATTGATGCGAGTCTTTGAAGCTTACAATGTGCGAAAAAGAGCACTACTGGTCCTGATGAACAAAGCTGATTGGTTGAGGAAAATATGGTTGGTTCTAATTCCTCTATGATAGTTCAAAGCCATCATCACCCCTTGATCGCTAGATATATTTAGCCCACCACCAACAAAAAGCTTCAAGCAAGCATCCCACCTAAAGAAAGCAAGAAAAATCCGAGAAAATTCTAAGCATGAGAATAGCTTCAGAAAAATGCCAAGCATCCCTCTATGTTATATATGCGTTTAATATAGAATCGAAGAATAGATTGTGAACGAGATGAATTTTATTCATTGAGGTAATAAGTATTTATACAAGTTTTGATAGAGAGATTTCCCTCGATTAATCACCCAAATCACACATCAGTTATTCAAATTTACGATCGATCCTTAATTATAGATTGATCAAGGATATAAGGAGGCATGAATGCTATTCAATGTGTGCCTTTATCATGATCTTCTATCATGTTCTTGTAAGATTGAGCTTGTATGAAGGATGTTAATATTGGACCAATGAAATTGAATATCTTATGGGCGAGAGACTTTGTTGAGGAAGTCTACTAATTGAATATCTTGTGGGCGAGAGACTTTTTGATAGCACACATGTATCATGATTTATAAAAGAATGAGATGGTAAATGATGATATCATGCAAAATTGTGAATGACAATTAAGCCAAGAAAGGAACATTTCCTATGGTTTACGAGAAATGTTACTTCTTTGACTTTAACATTTGGTGGCTTGTGACTTTGGGGTATACCGATTAACCAAGGAACAAAAAACCACACTTAGAGGCCAATATTTCCTTTGGTTGACGGAAATGTTACTTCTTTGACTTTAACATCTCAAATTAATGCCGCCTTCATCTCCACTCATCTAAATTTGTCACAGTGCATGACGAGGTTTGATGCCTTTCTTATCAACCAGTTCGTGCCACTCAAACTCGATTAGCTCTTCCAACAAGAATGCAGAACCCAATCAGATGACTTGCAAGCTAAACCCGAGTTCAAGAATGGCAGCAGCAGTTGCCATCGAGATCTTGACTGCAGCAACCGAAATGGTCTCACCGTGTTCCTACCTCGGTTGACTTTCAACACCAAGTGCACATGGTATTCTTGGATTTCTTCTCCTTTGACGGATCGAAGAACCCGTTTTCTAGTGCCTACTTGTCTTCTAAAAATGCCAAACCCAAGAATCCAAAAGCAGAAATGCTAATAAAATACAGCATTCTCTCACATGCATGCACCTGAGGGAGTGTTCCCTCGTAAATCTCGGGCTGTGTTTGCTTCGTCCTTCATCCTTCAGCCACCAACACAAACACCTTCACACGAACCCTATAAATATCAGCAGTCCATTCATCAAGCTCTCCAACACCTCCACCGAGTGTATTGGTTTCAGTAGAGGCTGCGGTGCTTTCATGGCTCAGCTCAGGAGCTTCATCGTTCTCCTCCTCGTGGTCGTCTTCGACGACCTTGTGTCGTATGGGGAAGCAGCATACAACATTGCCGATTACGGCGCCAAGTCAGATGGCCGGACCGACTCGGCCAAGTCGCTGCTCGCTGCATGGGAAGCGGCCTGCCGCTCGGCGGGGTCGGCCACCATGTACGTGCCGGCCGGGGACTTCTTGGTCGGCCAAGCCACCTTCGCTGGCCCATGCAGCAGCAGCAAGATCACCGTCCAGATCGACGGGACGCTCGTCTCGCCGTCCGATCTCGGCGGGGCTGGCGACTGGCTCGTGTTCCACCACGTCGAGGGCGTGTCGGTGTACGGCGGGACCGTCGACGGCCGCGGATCCTCCCTCTGGGCCTGCAAGGCCGCCGGACGTAGCTGCGCCGCCGGAGCCTCGGTGAGCTAATCACGTTACACTCGCAATCTACTTCGAATGATAAATGATAAAGATGAATCGATCGTCTTCTGCCTATGCAGTCGCTAACGTTCAGGAACTCGAAGGACATCACGATCAGCGGGCTGACATCGACGGACAGCGAGCTATACCACATCGTGATCGACGGCTGCGATGGCGTGACAGTGCAGAACGTCAAGATCACGACACCGGGGAACAGCCCCAACACCGACGGCATCCACGTCCAAGGGTCGAGCCACGTGACGATTACCGGGGCCAGCATCAAGACCGGCGACGACTGCATCTCCGTCGGGCCCGGCACCACTAACCTGTGGATCGAACAGGTGGCGTGCGGCCCAGGCCACGGCATAAGGTAAATAAGCACTGCAAGCAGAAACCAGTGTACCATTAGCTGAGACGAAGCTGACCTGATGCGGTGGCCACAGCATCGGGAGCCTGGGGAAGGAGTACGACGAGGAGGGGGTGGAGAACGTGACGGTGAACACGGCGGTGTTCACGGGGACGGAGAATGGGCTGCGGATAAAGACATGGGGGAGGCCGAGCCAGGGGTTCGTGAAGGGGGTGGTGTTCGAGCACGCCGTGATGCAGAACGTCCAAAACCCCATCATCATCGACCAGAACTACTGCCCCGGCGACAGAGGATGCCCCGACCAGGTGAGTTGACCATCGCTATCGCCATCGCCATCGCCATCACCTACCTCTGCATATGTTTCATCAGTTGAAGAAAAAAGGAATTAAGAGAGGAACAACGACGACATGAGTCGTGTTAAGCTAACCGTCTTTCCCCACAGAGTTCCGGCGTCAGGATCAGTGGCGTGACGTACAATGACATTCATGGATCGTCTGCATCGGAAGTGGCGGTCAACTTCGACTGCAGCGCCAGCAACCCCTGCACCGGAATCGGGTTACAGGACATCAAGCTCACCTACGGGAACACGGCGGCGGAATCATCCTGTAAGCACGCCGATGGCACCGCCTCCGGCTTCGTCGTGCCGCCAAGTTGTCTATGATGGCGAACTCCGGTTGCAGCATTACCACGCAGCTCATACATAACAGTTGTAGCACTACATGTAGACGACTCAGACACAGATGGCTACTTGGATGACATAATTTAATGCATACATCAATATATATGCTCACTTGTTCACCAAAATTACAATATCTGATGTTAAAGGAAGGCTTCAGATTAAGCAGTACAGAAAATATTCTCCTATAAAAGCAAAAAAAACGGAGGGTACATTAAGCTCGGATTCGGCATCTAATTGTTTCTGAAGCATACTCCTGGATCCACAGTAGAAGAAATCTGAAATTAAGGTTAAACAGTTTGCATTAAACCAATATGAGCTTGCCAAATCATCGTAAGACCTCACCAATTAGTAAGACATTAACATGTAAATTCTAAGAAAATGCATGTCGTAAGAGGCAATGCCCGGGGTAAACATCAAACTATTATAAACATAGACCATGAAAATGCATCTGTCGATACGTTGGTCGTCTAAACATTTGAGGCTTCAAAAGGAAAAAGAAGATTTTAGGCCACCATTTATACTAACAAAATAGATATAAATAGTTGATGGATGTACTCTCACCTATTTGTGGACAAGAAATGAGTCAACCTCATTGCTTTTTGTATTCTAATCTGTATAAATAGGAGAGGAAACATTTAATGTATTGAAGCATTTTTCATTTCAATAAAGCTTCTTCAGTAATTGTTCTTATCTTCTATTCTTTTCATCACTTGTGTCACAAAACTAATGCGAGATGATGGGCATGACAGATAAATACTAATTCATCAAGCTTTTCAACTTTTGTCGATTCCCTTCATTTAATTTATCAGCGAGGATTTTGTTCAAAATCGAGGTTAAAACTTTAAAACCATATTCAAGACAGAGGTTTTCAACCGAGAATTACAGTAATTTGAACAAGAAATCACAAATGATATACAAAGTTTCGCAAGGTACACATCTATCTTGTTTTTTAATGTTTCAGCAGTGCTAGTATTTTAGCATTTATTTTTCAAATCAAAAAGTTGTTTCGTGTATAATCACAAATCGTAAGTTATCACTTGTTATTTAACAAAAAAAAAAAAAAAACTCTTAAACAGAGTTGAAGACGTACATGTCAGAATTTGATGTATATTTCCAATGCTTATTCCAAGATACCTAACCAGCCTCTCTATCTCTACAGCATATTCTACAGCCTCAAGTCCACTCCTCATATCGGGCTCAGAGACAATCTCCAGTAAAGGCACCCCTGCCCTATTCAGATCCACCTGCCAAAACAGCCCCACAAAGCATTTGATATCACCATGCAAATATCATGTTAGCAAACTACAAATAGTTCCAAGTATAATGAGAGAAACTGACATGGGAATAACTCCCCGTTTCTGAGTAAATTAGTTTTCCTGCATCTTCTTCCATATGAACTCTAGTTATCCCAAACCTTCTATGACCACCACCAAACTCAACTGGAAGATCCAAATCAATGAACCCTTTAATTGCTATCGGGATGTCAAATTGTGATATTTGGTATCCTTTAGGGAGAATCTTGGAGGTCATGGACAATCGGTAGTTGAGTGCAAGGCCAAGTTTCATAGCAAATTCAATGACCTTGGAGTTCAAAACTGGTAGAGTTCCAGGATGTCCCATGCAGACAGGACAAACAGTAGTGTTTGGTTATTATCCATAGAGGTAAGGGCAGCTGCAGAATGCTTTAGTAAGGGTTAATAGTTGCACATGGGTCTCTATACCAATAATAGTTTCATATCCATGAATTTTTTGTTCTACACTTGTTTTAGTTGTCGTTTGTGATGGGGATATAAACAGGAATAACCTTTGTATATGAACAAATACTAGAAGATCATAATATACAGCGGAATTAAATGGAAGCACAATCAAACAGAACACCAAGATATACGTGGAAAACCCCTCCAATGTGAAGGGTAAAAACCACAGGGCAAACTAGAGATAATCCACTATGAGAATAATGAATATACAAATCTCAATCTCTTGCCCTAAACCCTAGCAACAATCTCAAGAGAACAACTGGGATACAAGGATCACGTCACTGCCCACAATATCTAAAACCTCCCCAAGTAATCACAACAAGAGTCTACTGTAGATTTGATCTAACCTAAGATAGAACACTATTAGATGATTGAGAATAGCCTCTCTGCGTTGTCCTCGTCTTCTTCCCTTTCTTTCTCTTCCTTTTTTGCCTTATTTTCCTCCTTTTCTTTGGAATCTCATGGTTGTTTCCTTCTCCCATGTTGCTACCCTATTTATGCATTTTTCTGACTCCAAAACGTAGCCACCACACCCCCCTTAATGTTAATTAGGGTTAGGTTAAGAGGGGGTGAGCTGTGGGCTGCCCAAGCCCACTATGGGCTGAATTTGTGGGCTGCCAACCCAACAACCTCTCCCTTCAGCCCATAAGGGAGGCTATCCCATGACTCCTCAATGTGAAGCCATGCCGACCAGCTTTCGGCATATCTCCTGTCTTTCTTTTGGTAAAGTTTTTGTCAACATATCTGCTCCGTTTTCATCTGTGTGAATTTTCTGAAACTGCAACTGCTTCTCTTCAAATACATTTCGAATCCAGTGGTATTTGACATATATATGCTTTGACTTAGAATGAAACATTGGGTTCTTACACAAATGGATGGCACTCTGGCTTTCACAATACACCACATAATTTTTCTGTTTCAACCCCAATTTTTGTAAGAATTCTTTCATTCATAACATTTCCTTGCATATATCTGTAGCAGCAATATATTCTGCTTCTATGGTGGAGAGAGCAATACACCTTTGCAACTTGGATTGCCATGACACAGCTCCCCCTACAAAAGTAAGTACATAACCTGAAGTAGACTTTCTCGTATCTATATCTCTTGCCATATCTGCATCCGTGTAACCTGTCACACATGTGGTCAATCTCCAAAGCTTAAACAAAACTTAGAGCTCCCTTTGAGATATCTAAAAATCCACTTCACTGCTGCCCAGTGCTCTTTGCCTGGATTTGCAAGAAATCTGCTAGTAACACCCACTGCATATGCGATGTCTGGCCTCGTACATACCATTGCATACATTAAACTTCCAACTACTGAAGCATAAGGAACCTTTTGCATTTTCTCCTTCTCCTCATCACTCGATGGACTCTATTCTGAGCACAACTTGAAGTGACTTGTAAGAGGAGAACCAACTGGTTTTGCATTGCTCATACTGAATCTTTCCAATATCTTCTCGATATATTTCTCCTGTGACAACCAAATCTTCTTATTTTTCCTATTACGGGAAATATGCATACCTAGTATTTGCTTTGCTGGCCCCATGTCTTTCATTGCAAAAGACTCATTCAGTTCCTTCTTCAACCTGTCAATTTTAGACATATTTTTCCCAAGAATAAGCATATCATCAACATAAACTAAGAGAATAATAAAATCCTCACCAAACCATTTGATGTATACACAATGATCTAAAGCCGTTTTTTGTATCCATTTTCTATCATAAATGAATCAAACTTTCTGTACCACTATCTTAGAGCTTGCTTTAGCCCATACAAGCTCTTCTTCAACTTGCAGACATAATTATCTTTACCTTTGACTTTGAAGCCTTCTGGTTGCTCCATATAAATTTCCTCCTCCAAATCACCATGAAGGAAAGCTGTCTTCACATCTAACTGCTCAACCTCCAAGTCCTGTCTAGCAGCAATACCAAGAGCAACACGAATAGAAGACATTTTAACAACATGAGAGAAAATCTCTTCAAAGTCAATACCTTTCTTTTGACCAAAGCCTTTCATAATCAATCTAGCTTTGTACTTCAATTGAGAACAATATTCTTGAGTCTTCAACCTAAAAACCCACTTGTTCTTCAAGGCCTTCATTCCATTTGGTAGCAGCACCAAATCATAAGTGTGGTTCTTTTGAAGAGCATCCATCTCTTCTTGCATAGCAAGTAACCATTTCTCTTTCTGCTCACTTTCAACTGCTTCCTGGTAACTCTCTGGTTCACCTGCATCAGTAAGCATCACATACTCATCTGTAGAGTATTTTCTGGAAGGTTGACGTTGTCTAGAAGATCTTCTCAACTGAGGTTCTATTGGAACTTGCTCTCCTACTTCTTCTTGCTCAACATGTCCTGTAGGTAGATCAATATCAGGCTCTACACTATCTTCCTATACATCTCCCCCATCACCGTGATATACTGGAGGAATAACTGGGTCACAATATGCTAATCCTTCTACAAAAGTCTTGGCCGGTGTCTTCTTCTTCAAATCTTCAAAGGTTTGATCCTCAAAGAAGACTACATCTCTGCTTCTAAACACCTTTTGCTTTTCTGGATCCCAAAGCCTGTAACCAAAATGATCATGTGAGTAGCCAAGAAAAATACATTCTTTAGTCTTACCATCCAGCTTGGACCTCTCATTGTCTGGAATATGTGCAAATGCGCGATAACCAAACACTCTTAAATGCTTGTAGGAAACATCTTTCCCTGACCATACATGCTCTGCAATATCACCATCTAGGGTTGTACATGGTGATAAGTTGATCACATCAACTGCAGTCCTCAAAGCCTCATCCCAGAACCTTTTGGGTAGCTTGGTCTGTGAAAGCATACATCTGATCTTTTCCATGATGGTGCGGTTCATCCTCTCTGCAATTGCATTATACTGAGGTGTACCAGGAACTGTCATCTCATGTTGGATCCCATGTGACCTCCAATAGTCATTAAACAATCCTGTATACTCACCACCATTATATGATCTTATGCATTTCAATTTCCTTTCTGTCTCCCTTTCAACCCTGGCATAAAACTCTTTGAAGACATTAATCACATGATCTTTAGTCTTCAAAGCATAGGCCCAAACTTTTCTGAAAAAATCATCTATAAAAGTGACAAAATAAAGTGCACCACTTATACCAAGAATATTAACAGATCCACTAGGAGTTTTTGTTCTCAAAGGACCACATACATCTGTATAAACACGGTCTAAGGCATGCATTTTTCTAGACAAAGCAGTACTAGCAAATGAAACTCTATGTTGTTTACCTGCTAAACAATCATTACAAGGGTTCAGATGTATACCTCTGAGGTCTGGTAATACCTCTCTCTTAGAAAGAGCTTGCAGCCCTTCTCGCTCATGTGTCCCAGTCGCCTATGCCATAACTCTATGCTGAAGTCTTTTTCTGTAGCATTTAACTGCTCACCATAAGCTTTAGCCTGTAACTTGTACAAAGTATGACATTTCTTTCCATTAGTTATAATAAGAGAACCCTTACTGATCTTCCATTGCCCTTTGTGAAATCTGCTATCATAGTCTTCATCATCTATCCTTCTAACTGAAATTAGATTCAGCCTCAAGTCAACCACATGCCTCACATCTTTAAGCACCAACTTGCAGCCAAGGTTGGTCTTTAAATGGATATCACCCATGCCTATGATGTCTGCTGTACCATAGTTGCCCTTCTTGACAACACCAAAGTTTCCAGACCTATATGTAGCAAAAAACTCTCTCTGTAGTGTAGCATGATAAGAAGCACCTGTGTCAAACACCCACTCAAGATCTTGACACACACAAGAAAAAATATCATCAGAAGGAGATAAAATCAAATAATCACCAGCCTGCATTGTAGTTGTGATATTATCTTTTGAATCTATAGACTCCACTTCTTTTCCCTTTTTCTTGCTCTTCTTAGGTTCCTTACATTGGTTCTTGTAATGTCCTTTCTCACCACAATTATAGCAAAAATATCTTTTCTTGATCTTGACTTGCTTCTACCCATGCGTGAACTGCTTCTAGACTTTGACCTTCCTCTGTTCTCTAAGATAAGTGCCTGTGAATCATTCTGAGATGTAGCCGAACTCTTTCTTCTCAACAAACTGCTTGTTACTTGACTCATAGTGACAATACCATCTGGCGCAGAATTACTGAGGGAAACCACCAGTGTCTCCCAACTTTCTGGTAATGAACTGAGAAGTAACAATGCCTGCAACTCATCATCAAGAGACATTTTCATAGAGGATAACTGATTAGTAATATTTTACATTTCATTCAAATGTTCAACAATAGAAGCACCTTCTCTATATTTTAGGTTCACAAGTTTTCTGATCAAAAAAGCTTTGTTGCTAGCTGTTTTTCTTTTATAGAGACTTTCCAACTTTTTCCAAAAAGAATATGCAGAAATTTCAGTGGAAACATGGTGAAAGACACAATCATCAAGCCATTTCGAATAAATCTAATTGTTTTTCGATCTAACCTCTTCCACTCATCATCTGTCATAGTTGTGGGTTTTGCAATATCCCCCTGCAAAGGTCCATACAAATCTTTACAGTACAAGAGATCTTCCATTCTTGGTTTCCATATCATCCAATTATTTCCATTCAAACTAATCATACAAGAAACATTACTAGCCTAATGTTCAAATACAAAAATTAAATCACCAAAACCCCTTTTTGCTCTAATACCAGTTGATAGGGATATAAACAAGAATAACCTTTGTATATGAACAAATATTAGAAGACCATAATACACAACGGAATTAAATGGAAACACAATCAAACAGAACACCAAGATATATGTGGAAAACCCCTCCAATGTGAAGGGTAAAAATCACGGGGCAAACTAGAGATAATCCACTATGAAAATAATGAATATACAAATCTCAATCTCTTGCCCTAAACTCTAGCAATAATCTCAAGAGAACAACTGGGATACAAGGATCACGTCACTGCCCACAATATCTAAAACCTCCCCAAGTAATCACAGCAAGAGTCTACTGTAGATTTGATCTAACCTGAGATAGAACACTACTAGATGATTTAGAATAGCCTTTCTGTGTTGTCCTTGTCTTCTTCCCTTTATTTCTCTTCCTTTTCTGCCTTGTTTTCCTCATTTTCTTTGGAATCTCGTGGTTGTTTCCTTCTCCCACGTTGCTGCCCTATTTATGCCTTTTTCTGCCTCCAAAACTCAGCCACCACCCCCCCTAATGTTAATTAGGGTTAGGTTAAAAGGGGGTGAGCTGTGGGCTGCCCAAGCTCACTGTGGGCCGAATTTGTGGGCTGCCAGCCTAACAACCTCCCCCTTCAATCCATAAGGGAGGATGTCCCATGACTCCTCAATGTGACGCCATGCCGACCAGTTGTCGGCATATCTCCTGTCCTTCTTTTGGTAAAGTTTTTGTCAACATGTCTGCTCCGTTGTCATCTATGTGAATTTTCTGAAGCTGCAACTGCTTCTCTTCAAATACATTTTGAATCAATTGGTATCTGATATCTATATGCTTTGACTTGGAATGAATAATTGGGTTCTTACACAAATGGATGACACTTTGGCTGTCACAATGCACCATATAATTTTTCTGTTTCAGCCCTAATTCTTGTAAGAATTATTTCATCCATAACATTTCTTTGCATACCTCTGTTACAGCAATATATTCTGCTTATGTGGTGGAGAGAGCAATACACCTTTGTAACCTGGATTACCATGACACAGCTCCCCCTACAAAAATAAGTACATAACCTGAAGTAGACTTTCTCAATCTTCCATTTACATCAGATGTGCCATAATAAAAGTATTGAATAAAATGTTCATACCAAGGAAGTGCAAAAGATCACACTTTTACCTCCTTCCCAATCTTCCCACTAATGGTTCCATTTTTTTATTTAAGTTATTAACTCAAAAAGTTCTACTGGTGTTAATTTGATTTCATTCATTGAAAGTCATTCATTCTTCAGAAAAGCTGCAATGTCGCCCATAATCCAGTTGGCAGCCAACTTTGCATCAGCACCATTCTCAACAGAAGCATCAAAAAATTCAGCAACCTGAGAAATTTATATGCTCAGTGTGGCCATCTTTTACCAGCTTAACAAAAAATAGCTACTATTTCTAAAGTTACTTACCATTCATAAGTGATACTTACATGATTGTCATTGGCAAGAAAGAGAACATCTTGCATGTTGACACCCAATTTTTCATATCGTCTGCGTTTTGCTTCTGGGAGAGCTCAGGCAAAACTTGTTGAATTTTGTCAACATAGTCTTTTGTCAGAATAACTTCTGTTAGGTCAAGCTCAGGAAAATATCTGTAATCTGCTAGTCCTTCCTTTTTCCTCATTGTAAAAGTTTTCTGCAAACAGAAAAAGTCACGATTAAATATAAAAAATTACATGTACAACTGATGGAGATGGAGTTTCTTGTACAATTTGATCACTTTGACCTTGGCTATGAAGAAGAACCTGTCATGAGATCTCATAATCCATGGCCCTATTCATTGCAGAAAATGAATTCATGTTCTTTATTTCAACCTGTGAATGCAACAAGCAAAAGTGTGCTAACCATCAATTCTCTGTGATAAAAATTTAAGATCATTTGTGCTATATCAAGCAACAGTTATAACCAAATAGAAGCACTAAGAATGGTCAAATAATAAATCTTTAATAAATGAAATAATAAACTGATACACTGTTAATTGACCCTGGAACCCTATCGAGGACCAGTTTAAATCAAGTTTATGCATAACCTGGGCCTAATTGACCATGGATCAGCCTTCTTAATCATTGAAGGGGCCAACATTTTTTGTTGGTTCAGCATGTTACAGCCCAATAGAGCCTAATAATTAAAAAAATAGGGCGTTTACAGAGATTAGAAGAAGCAGACAAAAATAGGAAAGAGAAGCCCAATCCTAGTATAAGTCAAGATGGGAAAGACCTTCAAATTGCACTCCTAATAAAATTAGGAAAGAAAAGGCAGATTTACATTGTAACGAATCTTGGTGATACTTATAGTATTTTTCCTGTAATTTTTGGAATAATTTTGTCATTTTAGTAGTTATTTTAGGAAGTATTTGCGATCTTATTATAAGCCCAACTAGCATCCAGTGGTCTTCCTATGGCATAATATAGGTTAGACAAAACATTTTACTAATAGTACATATATTTTAGAGGGTTTCAAAATCACTTTTTTGGGATTTCATGGAATAATGAGGGTTCAAAAATAAATATCACAAGCCATTTTAGCAACCTATACATATGTTAGCTTGTAAGCACATATAAATTGTTATGTTTCTCTGTTTATCTTTCTTTATTACAGTATATTAATTTTGTTAAGAAAAATTTTCTAGTGTAACCCGGTAACTTCATGAAATATCCTATATACCCATGTAAAATTGCATATATTATATATATCCCTACAATGTCAAAAACCATGTTACTGTACCACTGCCCTTGAATTACACGATCAGCGTGAGACTTAAAAGAGTGTTAAGGCTAGATTAATGCTAGTAAAAGAGTAGGTAACCAGTATTAAACTAACAGGAGTTAAATTGGCAAAAAAAATGCATCTGCATGGTCAAATGTTGACCTGTTGCAAGGTTACAACTACTTTTATCTACCGATGAAAGAGAAGAAAAACCCCGATCAACACTAGAAGACAAGGACTCGGTGTTTTATTTATATAAAAGACTAACAGTAGACCATGTGGATTATGAAATAAGCAAATAGTACCTTTGTTCCAAAATTTGATTGTCCTACTGGACGAACAGAAATATTTACATCACAACGAAGTGAACCTTCCTGCATATTTCCTTTGCTTATTCCAAGATACCTAACCAGCCTATGTATCTCTGCAGCATATTCTGCAGCCTCAAGACAACTCCTCATATCGGGCTCAGAGACAATCTCCAGTAAAGGCACCCCTGCCCTATTCAGATCCACCTGCCAAAAAAGCACCACAAAGCATTTGATATCACCATGCATATATCATGTTAGCAAACTACAAATAGTTCCAAGTATAACAAGAGAAACTGACCTGGGAATTGTTAGGCTGGCAGCCCACAAATTCAGTCAATAGTGGGCTTGGGCTGCCCACAGCTCACCCCCTCTTAACCTAACCCTAATTAACATTAGGGGGGGTATGAAGGCTGTGTTTTGGAGGCAGAAAAAGACATAAATAGAGCAGCAACGTGGGAGAAGAGAACAGCCATGAGATTTCAAAGAAAATGAGGAAAACAAGGTAGTAAAGGAAGAGAAAGAAAGGGAAGAAGACAAGGACAACACAGAGAGACTGTTCTCAATCATCTAGTAGTGTTCTATCTCAGGTTAGATCAAATCTACAGTAGACTCCTGCTGTGATTACTTGGGGAGGTTTTAGATATTGCGGACAGTGACGTGATCCTTGTATCCCAGTTATTCTCTTGAGATTGTTGCTAGGGTTTAGGGCAAGAGATTGAGATTTGTATATTCATTATTCTCATAGTGGATTATCTCTTATTTGCCCCGTGATTTTTACCCTTCACATTGGAGGGGTTTTCCACGTATATCTTGGTGTTCTGTTTGATTATGCTTCCATTTAATTCCGCTGCGTATTATAGTCTTCTAGTATTTGTTCAGCTGGCAACAAAGCTTTTTTGATCTGAAAACTTGTGAACCTAAAATATAAAGAGGGTGCTTCTATTGCTGAGCATTTGAATGAAATACAGAGTATTACTAACTAGTTATCCTCTATAAAAATATCTCTTGATGATGAGTTGCAGGCATTGTTACTTCTCAGTTCATTACCAGAAAGTTGGGAGACACTGGTGGTTTCCCTCAGTAATTCTGCGCCAGATGGTGTTGTCACTATGAGCCAAGTAACAAGTAGTTTGTTGAATGAGAAGTTGAGAAGAAAGAGTTCGGCAACATCTCAAAATGATTCACAGACACTTATCTCAGAGAACATAGGAAGGTCAAAGTCTAGAAGTAGTTCACGCATGGGTAGAAGCAAGTCAAGATCAAGAAAAGATATTGTTTGCTATAATTGTGGTGAGAAAGGACATTACAAGAACCAATGTAAACAACCTAAGAAGAGCAAGAAAAAGGGAAAAGAAGTGGAGTCTATAGAGTCTAAAGATAATATCATAGCTATAATGCAGGGTGGTGATTATTTGATTTTGTCTCCTTCTGATGATATTTTTTCTTGTGTGTGTCAGGATCTTGAGTGGGTGATTGACACATGTGCTTCTTATCATGCTACACCACGGAGAGAGTTTTTTGCTACATACAGGTCTGAAAATTTCGGTGTTGTCAAGATAGGTAACTATGGCACAACAGACATCATAGGCATGGGTGATATCCATTTAAAGACCAACCTTGACCGCAAGTTGGTGCTTAAGGATGTGAGGCATGTGATTGACTTGAGGTTGAATTTTATTTCAGTTGGAAGACTAGATGATGAAGACTATGAAAGCTGATTTCACAAAGGGCAATGGAAGCTCAGTAAGGGTTCTCTTGTTATAGCTAGTGGAAAGAAATGTCATACTTTGTACAGGTTGCAGGCTAAAGCTTATGGTGAGCAGTTAAATGCTACAGAGAAAGACTTCAGTATGGAGTTGTGGCATAGGCGATTGAGACACATGAGCGAGAAGGGGCTGCAAGCTCTTTCTAAGAGAGAGGTATTACCAGACCTCAGAGGTATACATCTGAACCCTTGTATTGATTGTTTGGCTGGTAAACAACATAGAGTTTCATTTGCTAATGCTGCTTTATCTAGAAAAATGCATGCCTTATACCGTGTTTATACAAATGTATGTGGTCCTTTGAGGACAAAAACTCCTAGTGGATCTGTTGATGTTCTTGGTATAAGTGGTGCACTTTATTTTGTCAATTTTATAGATTATTTTTCTAGAAAAGTTTGGGCCTATGCTTTGAAGACTAAAGATCATGTGATTAATGTCTTCAAAGAGTTTTATGCTAGGGTTGAAAGGGAGACAGAAAGAAAATTGAAATGCATAAGATCAGATAATGGTGGTGAGTATACAGGATTGTTTAATGACTATTGCAGGTCACAAGGGATCCAATATGAGATGACAGTTCTTGGTACACCTCAGCATAATGCAATTGCAGAGAGGATGAACCGCACTATCATGGAAAAGATCAGATGTATGCTTTCACAAGCCAAGCTACCCAAAAGGTTTTGGGATGAGGCTTTGGGGACTGCAGTTGATGTGATCAACTTATCACCATGTACAACCCTAGATGGTGATATTGTAGAGCATGTATGGTCAGGGAAAGATGTTTCCTATAAGCATTTAAGAGTGTTTGGTTATCGCGCATTTGCACATATTCCAAACAATGAGAGGTCCAAGCTGGATGGTAAGACTAAAGAATGTATTTTTCTTGGCTACTCACATGATCATTTTGGTTACAGGCTTTGGGATCCAGAAAAGCAGAAGGTGTTCAGAAGCAGAGATGTAGTCTTCTTTGATGATCAAACCTTTGAAGATTTGAAGAAGAAGACACCGGCCAAGACTTCTGTAGAAGGATTAGCAGATTGTGACCCAGTTATTCCTCCAGTATATCACGGTGATGGGGGAGATGTGCAGGAAGATAGTTTAGAGCATGATATTGATCTACCTACAGGACATGTTGAGCAAGAAGAAGTAGGAGAGCAAGTTCCAACAGAACACTAGTTGAGAAGATCTTCTAGACAACGTCAACCTTCCAGAAGATACTCTACAGATGAGTATGTGATGCTTACTGATATAGGTGAACCAGAGAGTTACCAGGAAGCAGTTGAAAGTGGTTACTTGCTATGCAGGAAGAAATGGATGCTCTTCAGAAGAACCACACTTATGATTTGGTGCTGCTACCAAATGGAATGAAGGCCTTAAAGAACAAGTGGGTTTTTAGGTTGAAGACTCAAGAATATTGTTCTCAACCTAAGTACAAAGCTAGATTGATTGTGAAAGGCTTTGGTCAAAAGAAAGGTATTGACTTTGAAGAGATTTTCTCTCCTGTTGTAAAAATGTCTTCTATTCGTGTTGCTCTTGGTATTGCTGCTAGATAGGACTTGGAGGTTGAGCAGTTAGATGTGAAGACAACTTTCTTTCATGGTGATTTGGAGGAGGAAATTTATATGGAGCAACCAGAAGGCTTCAAAGTCAAAGATAAAGATAATTTTGTCTGCAAGTTAAAGAAGAGCTTGTATAGGCTAAAGCAAGCTCCAAGACAGTGGTACAGAAAGTTTGATTCATTTATGATAGAAAATGGATACAAATGAACGACTTTAGATCATTGTGTATACATCAAATGGTTTGGTGAGGATTTTATTATTCTCTTACTTTATATTGATGATATGCTTATTCTTGGGAAAAATATGTCTAAAATTGACAGGTTGAAGAAGGAACTGAGTGAGTCTTTTGCAATGAAGGACATGGGGCCAGCATAGCAAATACTTGGCATGCAGATTTCCAATAACAGGAAAAATAAGAAGATTTGGTTGTCACAGGAGAAATATATCGAGAAGATATTGGAAAGATTCAGTATGAGCAATACAAAACCAGTTGGTTCTCCTCTTGCAGGTCACTTCAAGTTGTGCTCAGAATAGAGTCCATCGAGTGATGAGGAGAAGGAGAAAATGCAAAAGGTTCCTTATGCTTCAGCAGTTGGAAGTTTAATCTATGCAATGGTATGTACGAGGCTAGACATCGCATATGCAGTGGGTGTCACTAGTAGATTTCTTGCAAATCCAGGCAAAGAGCACTAGGCAGCAGTGAAGTGGATTTTTAGATATCTCAAAGGGAGCTCTAAGGTTTGTTTAAGCTTTGGAGATGGACCACATGTGTTGACAGGTTACACAGATGTAGATATGGCAAGAGATATAGATACGAGAAAGTCTACTTCAGGTTATGTACTTACTTTTGTAGGGGGAGCTGTGTTATGGAAATCCAGGTTGCAAAGGTGTATTGCTCTCTCCACCACATAAGCAGAATATATTGCTGCTACAGAGGTATGCATAGAAATGTTATGGATGAAATAATTCTTACAAGAATTGGGGCTGAAACAGAAAAATTATATAGTGCATTGTGATAGCCAGAGTGTCATCCATTTGTGTAAGAACCCAAAGTTCATTCCAAGTCAAAGCATATAGATGTCAGATACCACTGGATTCGAAATTAATTTTAAGAGAAGCAGTTGCAGCTTCAGAAAATTCACACTGATGACAACGGAGCAGACATGTTGACAAAAACTTTACCAAAAGAAAGACAGGGGATATGCAGACAACTGGTCGGCATGGCGTCACATTGAGGAGTCATGGGATAGCCTCCCTTATGGGCTGAAGGGGGAGGTTGTTAGGCTGACAGCCCACAAATTCAGCCCATAGCGGGCTTGGGCAGCCCACAGCTCACTCCCTCTTAACCTAACCCTAATTAACATTAGGGGGAGTATGGAGGCTGCATTTTGGAGGCAGCAACGTGGGAGAAGAGAACAACCACGAGATTCCAAAGAAAAGGAGGAAAACAAGGCAGAAAAGGAAGAGAAAGAAAGAGAAGAAGACAAGGACAACATGGAGAGGCTGTTCTTAATCATCTAGCAGTGTTCTATCTCAGATTAGATCAAATCTACAGTAGACTCTTGCTGTGATTACTTGGGGAGGTTTTAGATATTGTGGGCAGTGACGTGATCCTTGTATCCCACTTATTCTCTTGAGATTGTTGCTAGGGTTTAGGGCAAGAGATTGAGATTTGTATATTCATTATTCTCATAGTGGATTATCTCTAGTTTGTCCTGTGGTTTTTACCCTTCACATTGGAGGGATTTTTCCACATATATCTTGGTGTTCTATTTGATTATGCTTCCATTTAATTCCGCTGTGTATTATAGTCTTCTAGTAATTGTTCATATACAAAGGTTATTCCTGTTTATATCCCCATCAATTGGTATCAGAGCAGGGGGTTTTGGTGATTTAATTTTTGTATTTGAACATGAAGGCCAATAATGTTTCTCGCATGATTAGTTTGAATGGAAACAATTGGATGATATGGAAACCAAGAATGAAAGATCTCTTGTATTGGAAAGATTTGTATGGACCTTTGCAGGGGGATAGTGCAAAACCCACAATTATGACAGATGATGAGTGGAAGAGGTTAGATCGAAAAACAATTGGATTTATTAGACAGTGGCTTGATGATAGTGTCTTTCGCTATGTTTCTATTGAAATATCTACATATTCTCTTTGGAAAAAGTTGGAAAGTCTCTATGAAAGAAAAACAACTAGCAACAAAGCTTTTTTGATCTGAAAACTTGTGAACCTAAAATATAGAGAGGGTGCTTCTATTGCTGAGCATTTGAATGAAATGCAGAGTATTACTAACCAGTTATCCTCTATGAAAATATCTCTTAATGATGAGTTGCAAGCATTGTTACTTCTCAGTTCATTACCAGAAAGTTGGGAGACACTGGTGGTTTCTCTTAGTAATTCTGCACCAGATGGTGTTGTCACTATGAGTCAAGTAACAAGCAGTTTGTTGAATGAGGAGTTGACAAGAAAGAGTTCGGCAACATCTCAGAATGATTCACAGGCACTTATCTCAGAGAACAGAGGAAGGTCAAAGTCTAGAAGCAGTTCACGCATGGGTAGAAGCAAGTCAAGATCAAGAAAAGATATTGTTTGCTATAATTATGGTGAGAAAGGATATTACAAGAACCAATGTAAACAACCTAAGAAGAGCAAGAAAAAGAGAAAAGAATGGAGTCTATAGAGTCTAAAGATAATATCATAGCTATAATGCAGGGTGGTGATTATTTGATTTTGTCTCCTTCTGATGATATTTTTTCTTGTGTGTGTTAGGATCTTGAGTGGGTGATTGACACAGGTGCTTCTTATCATGCTACACCACGGAGGGAGTTTTTTGCTACATACAGGTTTGGAAATTTCGGTGTTGTCAAGATGGGCAACTATGGCACAACAGACATCATAGGAATGGGTGATATCCATTTAAAGACCAACATTGACTGCAAGTTGGTGCTTAAGGATGTGAGGCATGTGATTGACTTGAGGCTGAATTTTATTTCAATTGGAAGACTAGATGATGAAGACTATGAAAGCAGATTTCACAAAGGGCAATGGAAGCTCAGTAAGGGTTCTCTTGTTATAGCTAGTGGAAAGAAATGTCATACTTTTTACATGTTGCAAGCTAAAGCTTATGGTGAGCAGTTAAATGCTACAGAGAAAGACTTCAGTATGGAGTTGGGGCATAGGCGATTGAGACACATGAGCGAGAAGGGGCTGCAAGCTCTTTCCAAGAGAGAGGTATTATCAGACCTCAGAGGTATACATCCGAACCCTTGTATTGATTGTTTGGTTGGTAAACAACATAGAGTTTCATTTGCTAGTGCTGCTTTATCTAGAAAAATGCATGCCTTAGACCGTGTTTATACAGATGTATGTGGTCCTTTGAGGACAAAAACTCCTAGTGGATCTGTTGATGTTCTTGGTATAAGTGGTGCACTTTATTTTGTCACTTTTATAGATGATTTTCTCAGAAAAGTTTGGGCCTATGCTTTGAAGACTAAATATCATGTGATTAATGTCTTCAAAGAGTTTTATGCCAGGGTTGAAAGGGAAACCAAGAATGAAAGATCTCTTGTATTGCAAAGATTTGTATTGACCTTTGTATGGGGATAGTGCAAAACCCACAACTATGACAGATGATGAGTGGAAGAGGTTAGATCGAAAAATAATTGGGTTTCTTAGACAGAGAATAGCTTCAGAAAAATGTCGAGCATCCCTCAATGTTATATATGTGTTTAATATAGAATCGAAGAATAGATTGTGAAAGAGATGAATTTTATTCATTGAGGTAATAAGTATTTATACAAGTTTTGATAGAGAGATTTCCTTCGATTAATCACCTAAATCACACATCAGTTATGGGTGAGAGACTTTGTTGAGGAAGTCTACTAATTGAATATCTTGTGGGCGAGAGACATTTTGATAGCACACATGTATCATGATTTATAAAAGAATGAGATGGTAAATGATGATATCATGCAAAATTGTGAATGACAATTAAGCCAAGAAAGGAACATTTCCTATGGTTTACGAGAAATGTTACTTCTTTGACTTTAACATTTGGTGGCTTGTGACTTTGGGGTATACCGATTAACCAAGGAACAAAAAACCACACTTAGAGGCCAATATTTCCTATGGTTGACGGAAATGTTACTTCTTTGACTTTAACATCTCAAATAAATGCCGCCTTCATCTCCACTCATCTAAATTTGTCACAGTGCATGACGAGGTTTGATGCCTTTCTTATCAACCAGTTCGTGCCACTCAAACTCGATTAGCTCTTCCAACAAGAATGCAGAACCCAATCAGATGACTTGCAAGCTAAACCCGAGTTCAAGAATGGCAGCAGCAGTTGCCATCGAGATCTTGATTGCAGCAACCGAAATGGTCTCACCGTGTTCCTACCTCGGTTGACTTTCAACACCAAGTGCACATGGTATTCTTGGATTTCTTCTCCTTTGACGGATCGAAGAACCCGTTTTCTAGTGCCTACTTGTCTTCTAAAAATGCCAAACCCAAGAATCCAAAAGCAGAAATGCTAATAAAATACAGCATTCTCTCACATGCATGCACCTGAGGGAGTGTTCCCTCGTAAATCTCGGGCTGTGTTTGCTTCGTCCTTCATCCTTCAGCCACCAACACAAACACCTTCACACGAACCCTATAAATATCAGCAGTCCATTCATCAAGCTCTCCAACACCTCCACCGAGTGTATTGGTTTCAGTAGAGGCTGCGGTGCTTTCATGGCTCAGCTCAGGAGCTTCATCGTTCTCCTCCTCGTGGTCGTCTTCGACGACCTTGTGTCGTATGGGGAAGCAGCATACAACATTGCCGATTACGGCGCCAAGTCAGATGGCCGGACCGACTCGGCCAAGTCGCTGCTCGCTGCATGGGAAGCGGCCTGCGGCTCGGCGGGGTCGGCCACCATGTACGTGCCGGCCGGGGACTTCTTGGTCGGCCAAGCCACCTTCGCTGGCCCATGCAGCAGCAGCAAGATCACCGTCCAGATCGACGGGACGCTCGTCTCGCCGTCCGATCTCGGCGGGGCTGGCGACTGGCTCGTGTTCCACCACGTCGAGGGCGTGTCGGTGTACGGCGGGACCGTCGACGGCCGCGGATCCTCCCTCTGGGCCTGCAAGGCCGCCGGACGTAGCTGCGCCGCCGGAGCCTCGGTGAGCTAATCATGTTACACTCGCAATCTACTTCGAATGATAAATGATAAAGATGAATCGATCGTCTTCTGCCTATGCAGTCGCTAACGTTCAGGAACTCGAAGGACATCACGATCAGCGGGCTGACATCGACGGACAGCGAGCTATACCACATCGTGATCGACGGCTGCGATGGCGTGACAGTGCAGAACGTCAAGATCACGGCACCGGGGAACAGCCCCAACACCGACGGCATCCACGTCCAAGGGTCGAGCCACGTGACGATTACCGGGGCCAGCATCAAGACCGGCGACGACTGCATCTCCGTCGGGCCCGGCACCACTAACCTGTGGATCGAACAGGTGGCGTGCGGCCCAGGCCACGGCATAAGGTAAATAAGCACTGCAAGCAGAAACCAGTGTACCATTAGCTGAGACGAAGCTGACCTGATGCGGTGGCCACAGCATCGGGAGCCTGGGGAAGGAGTACGACGAGGAGGGGGTGGAGAACGTGACGGTGAACACGGCGGTGTTCACGGGGACGGAGAATGGGCTGCGGATAAAGACATGGGGGAGGCCGAGCCAGGGGTTCGTGAAGGGGGTGGTGTTCGAGCACGCCGTGATGCAGAACGTCCAAAACCCCATCATCATCGACCAGAACTACTGCCCCGGCGACAGAGGATGCCCCGACCAGGTGAGTTGACCATCGCTATCGCCATCGCCATCACCATCACCTACCTCTGCATCTGTTTCATCAGTTGAAGAAAAAAGGAAATAAGAGAGGAACAACGACGACATGAGTCGTGTTAAGCTAACCGTCTTTCCCCACAGAGTTCCGGCGTCAGGATCAGTGGCGTGACGTACAATGACATTCATGGATCGTCTGCATCGGAAGTGGCGGTCAACTTCGACTGCAGCGCCAGCAACCCCTGCACCGGAATCGGGTTACAGGACATCAAGCTCACCTACGGGAACACGGCGGCGGAATCATCCTGTAAGCACGCCGATGGCACCGCCTCCGGCTTCGTCGTGCCGCCAAGTTGTCTATGATGGCGAACTCCGGTTGCAGCATTACCACGCAGCTCATACATAACAGTTGTAGCACTACATGTAGACGACTCAGACACAGATGGCTACTTGGATGACATAATTTAATGCATACATCAATATATATGCTCACTTGTTCACCAAAATTACAATATCTGATGTTAAAGGAAGGCTTCAGATTAAGCAGCACAGAAAATATTCTCCTATAAAAGCAAAAAAAGCAAAAAAAAAAGGAGGGTACATTAAGCTCGGATTCGGCATCTAATTGTTTCTGAAGCATACTCCTGGATCCACAGTAGAAGAAATATGAAATTAAGGTTAAACAGTTTGCATTAAACCAATATGAGCTTGCCAAATCATCGTAAGACCTCACCAATTAGCAAGACATTAACATGTAAATTCTAAGAAAATGCATGTCGTAAGACTTCAAAAGGAAAACGTGTTGAGGCAATGCCCGGAGTAAACATCATACTATTGTAAACATAGACCATGAAAATGCATCTGTCGATGCGTTGGTCGTCTAAACATTTATAGCGCTGAGGCTTCAAAAGGAAAGAGAAGATTTTGGGCCACCATTTATACTAACAAAATAGATATAAATAGTTGATGGATGTACTCTCACCTATTTATGGACAAGAAATGAGTCAACCTCATTGCTTTTTGTATTCATAGTTTCTTGTGTCACCAAACTATTGCGAGAACATGGACACGACAGACAAATACTAATTCATCAAGCTTTTCAACTTTTGTCAGTTCCCTCCATTTAATTTATCAGCGAGGATTTTGTTCAAAACCAATGGATTTGCCTTGCCCTTGGACTCCTTCATTACCTGGAGAACCAGAGGTTAAAATTTTAAAACTGATAACAGAGAGATTTCCTTTGATAACAAAGAGATTTCCTCAACTGTATAGCAGATGAGATTTCCTCAATTGTATGAGGCAATCTCTCTGTTCTGTTAAAGAAATATTATCTTTCCCCATGTATAAATAGACTTCATATGATACTAATTGAAGTGTGATTTTCTTCATTCTCTCATTTCTTCATGGTATCAGAGCAGTGAGAAAAGCGAAGCTTCGCTCTTGCCTTTGGCTAGCGACCAACTTCGTTGAGAAAAGCGAAGTTTTGCCCTTGTCTTCGGCCAGCGACCAACGCCGCTGCAGCCACATTCCTAAGAGGCTCCAAGGCCAATCCTCATCTTCCTCACCGCGGTAGCCTTCGCTGATCTGTCAACAGTCTGTGGACTTAAGAAGAATGAAGGGTGGACTGAAGGAGAATGAAGGGTGGACTTAAGGAGAATGAAGGGAACGCCTATGCCCTCACAGCAACAGCAATCGCAACAGTAGCAGCGATATGCTCTTGCCCTACTCACGAAGTCTCTCGCTTGTAAACCATTCTTTGCATCGATCCAAGATTGGTATCCTTATCAGGAGCACCATCTTACGAGGGCATGATAGAAGATATTATCCTAATATGTATAAATAGGAGAGGGAACATGTTAATGCATTGAAGCATTTTTCATTTCTTTAATAAAGCTTCTTCACTTCTTCAGTAATTGTTCTTATCTTCTATTCTTTTCAATCATGGTATCAGAGCGAAAATTATGAGGAGCCATCACTGCTATTGCAGCACCCCTATCGAATCGACGCCGAGAAAAATTCTTGCTGTCCGACATCACACCGCTGCCAAATTTTTCCTCGTATGCGGCAGTCCCCCCTCTCCAGATCCTAAGCGGAGCTGCCCCCCATTCGCCGCCCACAATCGGTCGTTCGACGGCAACTTCCCTGCTTCCAATCTCGACCACGACTACCGCACCAAGTTCCAAGCCTATGGTGCAGCACAAGCATTTGTTGGGTCCAGTCAACGCATTTGGTGACTTTGCATCGTAGGGAGCACGCACTCTTGGTTCCTCCTTACTGCATAATTTTTTTTTATTCTTCCTCCCTCCTTACCGTAGAAAAGTACCAACACTTCTTACTTTTTCTTCCTCTTTACTGTTGAACTTGTTCATTCTTCCTGGCTTCTCAATGCAGAAGTACCAACACTTCTTTCTTTTTATTTTTCTTTTGATCCTTGTTATTGCTACATATTTTTACTTGCTCCCACATAGTAGTCCATATCTTCCATGTCTTCATCATCTACCTCTGTTACTCCACTTATTGTTCCAATAGGGAATCATAGTACTTTCCCACATACAAATCTTATCTCCATAAATGCGGCAACCCTCATCCCCTTCAAATTATCCAAAGGTGGCAACTACGCATACTGACGTGCTCAATTTTCTAATCTTCTATTTGGCTATGACCTTCTAGGCTATGTTGATGGCTCTCTTCCTTGTCCACCAGCGATGATCAACATCCCAGGAGCATCCAGTCCAGTATCAAATCCGGACCACAAACTATGGTTACGCTAGGATCGTCTCATTCTTCAAGCAATTCAAGCTTCGGTCGCTGGATCCCTCGCCCCACTCATATCTTCGTGTGACACTGCTGTCGAAGCCTGGTGCAAGTTGCAAACCACCCTAGCAAATCCTTCATGAACTCGCTTGCTTAGTCTCCTATCCGGACTTATGAAAACAAAACAAGAGGGAAGTACTGTTACTGATTATCTGCACAACATAAAGATTATTATCGATAACTTGGCCTTGATAGGTCATTCCCTCAGTGATGAAGAAGTTATTGTCCATATCTTCAACGGCCTAGGAGACGAGTACAAGGAACTAGCAGCAGCAATACGGGCACATGATTCACTAGTGTCGTTCGAGGAACTCTACGACAAGTTGACTGATTTTGAGATATATCTCAAACGTGAGGATAAATTGTTAGGACCATCCATCATGGCTCAAGTCAATAAAAAATCCACAAGGAGGGGCTATCGGTATAACAAGACTATCAATAAAGGTTCGACCAAGATGCCTTCTGAACCTTTGAGCTTCAACCAAACCCCTCCTCCACATCATCAATATTTCAATCACGACAACCAAGGTGGCTACTTCAATCATCAGCAGACCTGGCACCCTCAACACACAAATCAACGAAGAGTTGTCTACTAATTATGTGATAAAGTCGGTCACTCTGCAAAGGTCTGTCGATCTCGACCCCGACTTCCTACACAATCACATTGGCCTCAAGCAAATCTTGCAACTACTCCAAACACTACTAATCATAATTGGATCGTGGACTCTAGCGCGTCACACCACATTACCTCTGATCTACAGAACTTATCGATCCACAATAACTATAGTGGACATGACGACATCATCATCGGTGATGGTAAAGGACTTCTTATTACTCATACTGGTTCCACAATGCTTAATTCACCTATCACAACTTTTACACTCGATGATGTTAATCGATATAAAGCATGATTAGTAGCCAAAGGGTTTCATCAACGACCTAGAGTTGACTTCACAAAGACTTTTAGTCCTGTAGTTAAACCCACAACAATTCAGTTTATTCTAAGTTTGGCCATCTCCAGAGACTGGCACTTACGATAACTAGACGTTAACAATGCCTTTTTACAAGGGACTTTAACTGAAGATGTCTTTATGCAGCAACCCCCTGACTTTGTTCATCACCAGTATCCGAGATATGTCTGCAAATTACAAAAAGCCATTTATGGACTCTGTCAAGCTCCACGAGCTTGGTATACTGAACTTGGATCATTTCTAATATCAGTTGGCTTCATCAACTCCAAGTTTGATACCTCTTTATTCCTACGAGAACAACATGGAAATACAATATATCTTCTAGTATATGTAGATGATATTATTGTTACAAGCAATGATCCCTTAGAGATTCAGACATTTTTAAAGCAATTGGCTAATCGATTCTCCCTCAAAGATTTAGGACCCTTGAGCTACTTTCTAGGAATGGAAGCAACATTTACATCCTCAGGTCTTCTCCTCTCATAGAGAAAGTATATTCAAGACTTATTATCAAAGATAAATATGCAGGATGCGAAAGAAGTTGCCACTCCTTGAATCACTCAAATTATGTGATGGCAGCCCTACCACGATATTGTTGAAGTTGCTTGGGATTTGCAGCAAGCACTTTATCAACAAGTGCTTCTATTGCAGCTGGATTCACTATCTGTAGTTTTCAGACCATAAAGGAATCTGCTGATGGTTAACAATAGTCATGCTAGTAAATCACAATGAATTCAATAACTACAATCTACACATTCATAGAGATATCTTTATAGCTAGGCCAAGTTAGAGATAGCAGTTCGAACCACTGCAGCAGGAAGAAGAATATCTTTATAGCTAGGCCAAGTTAGAGATATCAGGTCTGGACATGGGTCAAAGTAACTAACCCCTGCATGCGGGACAAGTAGGATATGGAGCAGGAAGAAGAATATCAAGTCAAATGGATGTCCACTAACATGTAATATTCTTGTCAAAAACTCTATTAATTAGATAAAATCATCTATCTTGTTTTTTAATGTTTCAGCAGTGCTAGTACTTTAGCAGTTATTTTTCAAATCAAGAAGTTGTTTCAAGTATAATCACAAATCATAAGTTATCACTTGTTATTTAACCAAAAAAAAACTCTTAAACAGAGTTGAAGATGTACATGTCAGAATTTGATGAAAAAGGAGACGGCTGCATGCATTAATCGAGCTAATACATGGATTTCAAAAGTATCCCTTTAAACCAATATTTATAAGGCCTATCACATGTCCAGACACACGTCTCATTGCATGTGGAACACAGTTTTTGACTTGAAATAATTGTTAGAACATGCCTAGCACTCATCCTCGTCTACTACTACATAAGAAGCAAAAAAATCTAAAATGGAAACAATTAAAGGTCTACTACAGACAATTGAAAATAAAAACAAATTGTGTAACTGCTTAATTAAAGGTCTACTAAAGAAATTTATATGCTCAGTGTGGCCATCTTTTACCAGCTTAACAAAAAATAGCTACTATTTCTAAAGTTACTTACCATTCATAATTGATACTTACATGATTGTCATTGGCAAGAAAGAGAACATCTTGCATGTTGAGACCCAATTTTTCATATCGTCTGCGTTTTGCTTCTGGGAGCTCAGGCAAAACTTGTTGAATTTTGTCAACATAGTCTTTTGTCAGAATAACTTCAGGTAGGTCAGGCTCAGGAAAATATATGTACTCTGCTAGTCCTTCCTTTTTCCTCATTGTAAAAGTTTTCTGCAAACAGAAAAAGTCACGATTAAATATAAAAAATTACATGTACAACTGATGGAGATGGAGTTATGTACTAGAAGGAAGATAACAACCTGAGCACGTTCTTCCCATAAACGAGTTTCTTGTACAATTTGATCACTTTGACCTCGGCTACGAAGAAGAACCTGTCTTGAGATCTCATAATCTATGGCCCTATTCATTGCAGAAAATGAATTCATGTTCTTTATTTCAACCTGTGAATGCAACAAGCAAAAGTGTGCTAACCATCAATCTCTGTGATAAAAATTTAAGATCATTTGTGCTATATCAAGCAACAGTTATAACCAAATAGAAGCACTAACAATGGTCAAATAATACATCTTTAATAAATAAAATAATAAATTGATACACTGTTAATTGACCTTGGAACCCTATCGAGGACCCGTTTAAATCAAGTTTATGCATAACCTGGGCCTAATTGGCCATGGATAAACCTTCTTGATCATTGAAGGGGCCAACATTTTTGGTTGGTTCAGCATGTTACAGCCCAATAAAGCCTAGTAATTAAAAAAATAGGGCGTTTACATAGATTAGAAGAAGCAGACAAAGATAGGAAAGAGAAGCCTAATCCTAATATAAGTCAGGATGGGAAAGACCTTCAAATTGCACTCCTAATAAAATTAGGAAAGAAGAAGGCAGATTTACATTGTAACGAATCTTGGTGATACTTATAGTATTTTTCCTGTAATTTTTGGAATAATTTTATCATTTTAGTAGTTATTTTAGGAAGTATTTGCGATCTTATTATAAGCCCAACTAGTGTCCAGTGGTCTTCCTATGGCATGATATAGGTTAGACAAAACATTTTACTAACAGTACATATATTTTAGAGGGTTTCAAAATCACTTTTCGTGGGATTTCATGGAATAATGAGGGTTCAAAAATAAATATCACAAGCCATTTTAGCAACCTATACATATGTTAGCTTGTAAGCACATATAAATTGTTATGTTTCTCTGTTTATCTTTCTTTATTACAGTATATTAATTTTTTTTAGAAAATTTTTCTAGTGTAACCCTGTAACTTCATGAAATATCCTATATACCAATGTAAAATTACATATATTATATATATCCCTACAAAGTCAAAAACCATGTTACTGTACCACTGCCCTTGAATTACTCGATCAGTGTGAGACTTAAAAGAGTGTTAAGGCTGGATTAATGCTGGTGAAAGAGTAGGTAACCAGTATTAAACTAACAGGAGTAAATTGGCAAAAAAAAATGCTCCTGCATGGTGAAATGTTGACCTGTTGCAAGGTTACAACTACTTTTATCTACCGATGAAAGAGAAGAAAAACCCCGATCAACACTAGATGACAAGGACTCGGTGTTTTATTTATATGAAAGACTAACAGTAGACCATGTGGATTATGAAATAAGCAAATAGTACATTTGTTCCAAAATTTGATTGTCCTACTGGACGAACAGAAATATTTACATCACAATGAAGTGAACCTTCCTGCATATTTCCATTGCTTATTCTAAGATACCTAACCAGCCTCTGTATCTCTGCAGCATATTCTGCAGCCTCAAGTCAACTCCTCATATCGGGCTCAGAGACAATCTCTAGTAAAGGCACCCCTGCCCTATTCAGATTCATCTGCCAAAAAAGCACGACAAAGCATTTGATATCACCATGCATATATCATGTTAGCAAACTACAAATAGTTCCAAGTATAATAAGAGAAACTGACCTGGGAATTGTTCGGCTGGCAGCCCACAAATTCAGTCCATAGTGGGCTTGGGCAGCCCACAGCTCACCCCCTCTTAACCTAACCCTAATTAACATTAGGGGGGGTATGGAGGCTATGTTTTGGAGGCAGAAAAAGACATAAATAGGGCAGCAACGTGGGAGAAGAGAACAGCCATGAGATTTCAAAGAAAATCAGGAAAACAAGGTAGAAAAGGAAGAGAAAGAAAGGGAAGAAGACAAGGACAACGCAGAGAGGCTGTTCTCAATCATCTAGTAGTGTTCTATCTCAGGTTAGATCAAATCTACAGTAGACTCTTGCTGTGATTACTTGGGGAGGTCTTAGATATTATGGGCAGTGACATGATCCTTGTATCCCAATTATTCTCCTGAGATTGTTGCTAGGGTTTAGGGCAAGAGATTGAGATTTGTATATTCATTATTCTCATAGTGGATTATCTCTTGTTTGCCCCGTGGTTTTTACCCTTCATATTGGAGGGGTTTTTCACGTATATCTTGGTGTTCTGTTTGATTATGCTTCCATTTAATTCCACTGCGTATTATATTCTTCTAGTATTTGTTCATATACAAAGGTTATTCCTGTTTATATCCCCATCAATTGGTATAAGAGTAGGGGGTTTTGGTGATTTAATTTTTGTATTTGAACATGGAGGCCAGTAATGTTTCTCGCATGATTAGTTTGAATGGAAACAATTGGATGATATGGAAACCAAGAATGGAAGATCTCTTGTATTTCAAAGATTTGTATGGACCTTTATAGGGGGATAGTGGAAAACCGACAACTATGACAGATGATGAGTGGAAGAGGTTAGATCGAAAAACAATTGGGTTTATTAGACAGTGGCTTGATGATAGTGTCTTTCACTATGTTTCTACTGAAATTTCTACATATTATCTTTGGAAAAACTTGGAAAGTCTCTATGAAACAAAAACAGTTGGCAACAAAGCTTTTTTGATCTGAAAACTTGTGAACCTAAAACTTGTGAGTCAAGTAACAAGCAGTTTGTTGAATGAGGAGTTGAGAAGAAAGAGTTCGGCAAATCTCAGAATGATTCACAGAAACTTATCTCAGAGAACAGAGGAATGTCAAAGTCTAGAAGTAGTTCACGCATGGGTAGAAGCAAGTCAAGATCAAGAAAAGATATTGTTTGCTATAATTGTGGTGAGAAAGGACATTACAAGAACCAATGTAAACAACCTAAGAAGAGCAAGAAAAAGGGAAAAGAAGTGGAGTCTATAGAGTCTAAAAATAATATCATAGCTATAATGCAGTGTGGTGATTATTTGATTTTGTCTCCTTCTGATGATATTTTTTCTTGTATGTGTCAGGATCTTGAGTGGGTGATTGACATAGGTGCTTCTTATTATGCTACACCATGGAGAGAGTTTTTTGCTACATACAGGTCTGGAAATTTCGGTGTTGTCAAGATGGGCAACTATGGCACAACAGACATCATAGGCATGGGTGATATCCATTTAAAGACCAACCTTGACTGCAAGTTGGTGCTTAAGGATGTGAGGCATGTGATTGACTTGAGGCTAAATTTTATTTCAGTTGGAAGACTAGATGATAAAGACTATGAAAGCATATTTCACAAAGGGCAATGGAAGCTCAGTAAGGGTTCTCTTGTTATAGCTAGTGGAAAGAAATGTCATACTTTGTATAAGTTGCAGGCTAAAGCTTATGGTGAGCAGTTAAATGCTACAGAGAAAGACTTCAGTATGGAGTTGTGGCATAGGCGATTGAGACACATGAGCGAGAAGAGGCTGCAAGCTCTTTCCAAGAGAGAGGTATTACCAGACTTCAGAGGTATACATCTGAACCTTTGTATTGATTGTTTGGCTGGTAAACAACATAGAGTTTCATTTGCTAGTGCTGCTTTATCTAGAAAAATGCATGCCTTAGACCGTGTTTATACAGATGTATGTGGTCCTTTGAGGACAAAAACTCCTAGTGGATCTGTTGATGTTCTTGGTATAAGTGGTACACTTTATTTTGTCACTTTTATAGATGATTTTTTCAGAAAAGTTTGGGCTTATGCTTTGAAGACTAAAGATCATATGATTAATGTCTTCAAAGAGTTTTATGCCAGGGTTGAAAGGGAGACATAAAAGAAATTGAAATGCATAAGATCAGATAATGGTGGTGAGTATACAGGATTGTTTAATGACTATTGCAGGTCACAGGGGATCCAACATGAGATGACAGTTCTTGGTACACCTCAGCATAATGCAATTGCAGAGAGGATTAACCGCACCATCATGGAAAAGATCAGATCTATGCTTTCACAGGCCAAGCTACCCAAAAGGTTTTGGGATGAGGCTTTGAGGACTGCAGTTGATGTGATCAACTTAACACCATGTACAGCCCTAGATGGTGATATTGCAGAGCATGTATGGTCAGGAAAAGATGTTTCCTATAAGCATTTAAGAGTGTTTGGTTATCGTGTATTTGCACATATTCCAGACAATGAGAGGTCCAAGCTGCATGGTAAGACTAAAGAATGTATTTTTCTTGGCTACTCACATGATCATTTTGATTACAGGCTTTGGGATCCAGAAAAACAGAAGGTGTTCAGAAGCAGAGATGTAGTCTTCTTTGAGGATCAAACCTTTGAAGATTTGAAGAAGAAGACACCGACCAAGACTTCTGCATAAGGATTAGCAGATTGTGACCCAGTTATTCCTCCAGTATATCACGGTGATGGGGGAGATGTGCAGGAAGATAGTGTAGAGCCTGATATTGATCTACCTACAGGACATGTTGAGCAAGAAGAAGTAGGAGAGCAAGTTCCAATAGAACCTCAGTTGAGAAGATCTTCTAGACAACGTCAACCTTCCAGAAGATACTCTACAGATGAGTATGTGATGCTTACTGATATAGGTGAACCATAGAGTTACCAGGAAGCAGTTGAAAGTGAGCAGAAAGAGAAGTGGTTACTTGCTATACAGGAAGAGATGGATGCTCTTCAGAAGAACCACACTTATGATTTGGTGCTGCTACCAAATGGAATGAAGGCCTTGAAGAACAAGTGGGTTTTTAGGTTGAAGACTCAAGAATATTGTTCTCAACCTAAGTACAAAGCTAGATTGATTGTGAAAAGCTTTGGTCAAAAGAAAGGTATTGACTTTGAAGATATTTTCTCTCCTGTTATTAAAATGTCTTCTATTCGTGTTGCTCTTGGTATTGCTGCTAGATAGGACTTGGAGGTTAAGCAGTTAGATGTGAAGACAGCTTTCCTTCATGGTGATTTGGAGGAGGAAATTTATATGGAGCAACCAGAAGGCTTCAAAATCAAAGATAAAGATAATTTTGTCTGTAAGTTGAAGAAGAGCTTGTATGGGCTAAAGCAAGCTCAAAGATAGTAGTACAGAAAGTTTGATTCATTTATGATAGAAAATGGATACAAAAGAACGACTTTAGATCATTATGTATACATCAAATGGTTTGGTGAGGATTTTATTATTCTCTTACTTTATATTGATGATATACTTATTCTTGGGAAAAATATGTCTAAAATTGACAGGTTGAAGAAGGAACTGAGTGAGTCTTTTGCAATGAAGGACATGGGGCCAGCAAAGCAAATACTAGGCATGCAAATTTCCCATAACAGGAAAAATAAGAAGATTTGGTTGTCAAAGGAGAAATATATCGAGAAGATATTGGAAAGATTCAGTATGAGCAATGCAAAACCAGTTGGTTCTCCTCTTGTAGGTCACTTCAAGTTGTGCTCAGAATAGAGTCCATCGAGTGATGAGAAGAAGGAGAAAATGCAAAAGGTTCCTTATGCTTCAGCAGTTGGAAGTTTAATATATGCAATGGTATGTACGAGGCCAGGCATCGCATATGCAGTGGGTGTTACTAGCAGATTTCTTGCAAATCCAAGCAAAGAGCACTGGGCAGCAGTGAAGTGGATTTTTAGATATCTTAAAGGGAGCTCTAAGGTTTGTTTAAGCTTTGGAGATGGACCACATGTGTTGACAGGTTACACAGATGCAGATATGGCAAGAGATATAGATACGAGAAAGTCTACTTCAGGTTATGTACTTACTTTTGTAGGGGGAGCTGTGTCATGGCAATCCAGGTTGCAAAGGTGTATTGCTCTCTCCACCACATAAGCAGAATATATTGCTACAACAGAGGTATGCAAAGAAATGTTATGGATGAAATAATTCTTATAAGAATTGGGGCTGAAACAGAAAAATTATGTGGTGTATTGTGACAGCCAGAGTGTCATCCATTTGTGTAAGAACCCAATGTTTCATTCCAAGTCAAAGCATATAGATGTCAGATACCACTGGATTCGAAATGTATTTTAAGAGAAGCAGTTGCAGCTTCAGAAAATTCACACAGATGACAACGGAGCAGACATGTTGACAAAAACTTTACCAAAAGAAAGACAGGAGATATGCCGATAACTGGTCGGCATGGTGTCACATTGAGGAGTCATGGGACAGCCTCCCTTATGGGCTTAAGGGGGAGGTTGTTAGGCTGGCAGCCCACAAATTCAGCCTATAGCGGGCTTGGACAGCCCACAGCTCACTCCCTCTTAACCTAACCCTAATTAACATTAGGGGGAGTGTGGAGGCTGCATTTTGGAAGCAGTAAAAGACATAAATAGGGTAGTAATGTGGGAGAAGAGAACAACCACGAGATTCCAAAGAAAAGGAGGAAAACAATGCAGAAAAGGAAGAGAAAGAAAGGGAAGAAGACAAGGACAACACAGAGAGGCTGTTCTCAATCATCTAGTAGTGTTCTATCTCAGATTAGATCAAATCTACAATAGACTCTTGCTGTGATTACTTGGGGAGGTTTTAGATATTGTGGACAGTGACATGATCCTTGTATCCTAGTTATTCTCTTGAGATTGTTGCTAGGGTTTAGGGCAAGAGATTGAGATTTGTATATTCATTATTCTCATAGTGGATTATCTCTAGTTTGCCCCATGGTTTTTACCCTTCACATTGGAGGGGTTTTCCACGTATATCTTGGTATTCTATTTGATTATGCTTCCATTTAATTCCGCTGCGTATTATGGTCTTCTAATATTTGTTCATATACAAAGGTTATTCCTGTTTATATCCCCATCAATTGGTATCAGAGCAAGGGGTTTTGGTGATTTAATTTTTGTATTTGAACATGGAGGCCAGTAATGTTTCTCGCATGATTAGTTTGAATGGAAACAATTGGATGATGTGGAAACCAAGAATGGAAGATCTCTTATATTGTAAAGATTTGTATCGACCTTTGCAGAGGGATAGTGCAAAACCCACAACTATGACAGATGATGAGTGGAAGAGGTTAGATCGAAAAATAATTGGGTTTATTAGACAGAGAATAACTTCAGAAAAATGCCAAGCATCCCTCTATGTTATATATATGTTTAATATAGAATTGAAGAATAGATTGTGAAAGAGATGAATTTTATTCATTGAGGTAATAAGTATTTATACAAGTTTTGATAGGGAGATTTCCCTCGATTAATCACCCAAATCACACATCAGTTATTCAAATATATGATTGATCCTTAATTATAGATTGATCGAGGATATAAGGAAGCATGAATGCTATTCAATGTGTGCCTTTATCATGATCTTCTATCATGTTCTCGTAAGATTGAGCTTCTACGAAGGATGTTAATATTGGACCAATGAAATTGAATATCTTATGGGCGAGAGACTTTGTTGAGGAAGTCTACTAATCGAATATGTTGTGGGCGAGAGATTTTTTGGTAGCACACATGTATCATGATTTATAAAAGAATGAGATGGTAAATGATGATATCATGCAAAATTGTGAATGACAATTAAGCCAAGAAAGGAACATTTCCTATGGTTTACGAGAAATGTAACTTCTTTGACTTTAACATTTGGTGGCTTGTGACTTTGGGGTATACCGATTAACCAAGGAACAAAAAACCACACTTAGAGGCCAATATTTCCTATGGTTGACGGAAATGTTACTTCTTTGACTTTAACATCTCAAATTAATGCCGCCTTCATCTCCACTCATCTAAATTTGTCACAGTGCATGACGAGGTTTGATGCCTTTCTTATCAACCAGTTCGTGCCACTCAAACTCGATTAGCTCTTCCAACAAGAATGCAGAACCCAATCAGATGACTTGCAAGCTAAACCCGAGTTCAAGAATGGCAGCAGCAGTTGCCATCGAGATCTTGATTGCAGCAACCGAAATGGTCTCACCGTGTTCCTACCTCGGTTGACTTTCAACACCAAGTGCACATGGTATTCTTGGATTTCTTCTCCTTTGACGGATCGAAGAACCCGTTTTCTAGTGCCTACTTGTCTTCTCCTATGAAAATATTCTCCTATGAAAGCAAAAAAAGCAAAAAAAAAGGAGGGTACATTAAGCTCGGATTCGGCATCTAATTGTTTCTGAAGCATACTCCTGGATCCACAGTAGAAGAAATCTGAAATTAAGGTTAAACAGTTTGCATTAAACCAATATGAGCTTGCCAAATCATCGTAAGACCTCACCAATTAGCAAGACATTAACATGTAAATTCTAAGAAAATGCATGTCGTAAGACTTCAAAAGGAAAACGTGTTGAGGCAATGCCCGGGGTAAACATCAGACTATTATAAACATAGACCATGAAAATGCATCTGTCGATGCGTTGGTCGTCTAAACATTTACAGCGCTGAGGCTTCAAAAGGAAAAAGAAGATTTTGGGCCACCATTTATACTAACAAAATAGATATAAATAGTTGATGGATGTACTCTCACCTATTTGTGGACAAGAAATGAGTCAACCTCATTGCTTTTTGTATTTATCGTAATGCGAGTTTACCGTTTATATCAAAATAGATATAAATAGTTCACCAACGTCAACTAGAGGCCTTCCTTCAATAGGCGAAGGCCAACTGCCCTTTTACAGATTCACTCCTTTTGATGGGCTCAGGAGACAACCCTTATAGGACCTTTCTCTCCTCTCTTTACAACTCAAAACTTGAAGAACAGAAAGAGGAGAACTTTAGGATTTTACACAAATTTGAGCTCTTAGAATCACAGAAAAGATCAAGAATTCGGTGTAGGTCTGTATCTTTTCAGTGCTGAATGGGTGGGGTATTTATAGGCCCCAACCCAATTCAAATTTGGAGCTCAAAACGATCAAATCCCGGAATTCCGGGATCAGTCGGTTGCACCTCCTGACTGGAGAGGTTGCACCGCTTGGCAGAGCTCGAAGACCGAGCCCAGGCGGTGCCACCTCTTGACTGAGGTGGTTGCACCTCTCTGCCAGAGCTCGAAGACCGAGCTCAGGCGGTGCCACCTCTCTGTCAGGGAGGTTGCACCGCCCAGTCTTGCTCGAAGACTGAGCTCAGGCGGTGCCACCTCTCTGTCAGGGAGGTTGCACCGCCCAGTCTAGCTCAAAGACTTAGCTCAGGCGGTGCCACCTCCTGGCTGGGAAGGTTGCACCGCCCAGTCTCGCTGGGAGGCTTAGCCCAGGCGGTGCCACCTCCTGGCCTAGGTGGTTGCACCTCCTGGTGCAATCAAGGTCCAAATGGTTAGCTCCATTCGGCCCAATTTCAGTCTTTCAGGGGCCCAATTGCCCCAAGATTAAGCTAATGGGATCACCTCCCATTTTCCAACTTAATCAACGTGCTAACTACGATTAGATCTAAGACAATTTCTGCAGCTTTGCTTCGGTGCGTCAATCGCTTCTTCCGGCGAGTTTCCGGTGAACTTCCGTCGATCATCCGATGAACCCTCGGTGATGCTCCTGCGGACTTCCGGCAAACTCCTGGACTTTGCGACGATCCATTTGGCGAGTTCCGACAAGCTTCGCTTGGCAAGCTTCTGGACTTCTCGGATTTGTTCTCGCAAAACCTCCGACGACCGTCCGAACTTCCATCGTACTCTCGAACTCCCAACGTGATCATGAACTTGACTCCGGCACAACTCCTGCTGCATGTCTTTCTTCCATCGTAGTTAATCCTACACACTCAAAACAAACACTTCGATCGAAACAATTAATACTAAGCATTAATCACGTTGTCCGGCATGTCATTGGTCCCTCGATGCTTTGTCCGATTCTTCGGCGCATCGTCCTTTCCTGCAGCCTATTGCCCAATCGGCCAGTTGACTCCGCAACTCCGATATCCTTGGCACAATACCCGCTCTTCTTGGCCCGATGCCCGAGTCCACGACCCGAAGCCTTCTGTCGATACGTCGACCGATCCACCGGCCCGACGTCCAATCTTCTGACATGTTCCTCCGGCACAACATGATGTTCCTGCTTTAATTGTCTCATCCTGATCGAAGCACCCTGCGTCACTCAAAACGCATATTAAATCATAAACATATATCAAGTAGTTTCATAATCAAAATACGAGATTCAACATCTTTTAAGTCTCACACTGACCGAGTAATTCAAGGGCAGTGGTACAGTAACATGGTTTTTGACATTGTAGGGATATATAAAATATATGTAATTTTACATGGGTATATAGGATATTTCATGAAGTTACCGGGTTACACTAGAAAATTTTTCTAAACAAAATTAATATACTGTAATAAAGAAAGATAAACAGAGAAACAAAACAATTTATATGTGCTTACAAGCTAACATATGTATAGGTTGCTAAAATGGCTTGTGATATTTATTTTTGAACCCTCATTATTCCATGAAATCCCATAAAAAGTGATTTTGAAACCCTCTAAAATATATGTACTATTAGTAAAATGTTTTGTCTAACCTATATTATGCCATAGGAAGACCACTGGACGCTAGTTGGGCTTATAATAAGATCGCAAATACTTCCTAAAATAACTACTAAAATGACAAAATTATTCCAAAAATTACAGGAAAAATACTATAAGTATCACCAACCTCATTCCTTCTCTTCTATCAATGACTTTACCGTTCCACCTTTTGATAAAGCTCAAAAAGTATCTGCGGACATTGAATCAATAAAACAAATGAAAAAAAGGGGTAAAATGAGACAGCACTAAACTTTTGTGATGCACACAATGTGTTATTTGAACTCCATGTATGGATGTTTTAGCATGTGACACATGAATGCATACATAGGAACAACACTAGCATCCTTTCATATAAAAGCCACCACAGTAAGAGCATAAATAAATAAATTGCAGTCATGTTGGTTTGGTTGTAGTTTGTGAGTTATTTGGTAGGAGGATATATGAGAGAGCTACTCAGTGTGATCAACAGATATAAAGCCAAACGACTTTATCATATATAAGTTATTTATCAATATAATGACTTTTATGATATTATCATGTTCTTAGAAAACTTATCAGAAAGAGCATTTAACACAATTAAAAATTTGATATCACATAAGATTTAAGGTCAAAGCACAAGGCAAAAGAGAAATAACCAACGATTGATTGTTTCTCCGAAAAGAAACATAGTATGCTTAATTAAAGTCAGATTCCCAGTGAGAATGCCAACAAGTAACAATTAGCTTAACACACCAGGTAGTGAAAATGTGACAATAAAGAAAAAAATTAGGAGACCACAACCATTTTTCTTGATGAGACAAGTAGCTAGTTAGTGATCTTTACAGGTCGACAGTTTCATTTACATCAGATGTGCCATTCATTGAAAGTTATTAACTCAAAAAGTTCTACTGGTGTTAATTTGATTTCATTCATTGAAAGTCATTCATTCTTCAGAAAAGCTGCAATGTCGCCCATAATCCAGTTGGTAGCCAACTTTGCATCAGCTCCATTCTCAACAGAAGCATCAAAAAATTCAGCAACCTGAGAAGTTTATATGCTCAGTGTGGCCATCTTTTACCAGCTTAACAAAAAATAGCTACTATTTCTAAAGTTACTTACCATTCATAATTGATACTTACATGATTGTCATTGGCAAGAAAGAGAACATCTTGCATGTTGACACCCAATTTTTCATAACGTCTGCGTTTTGCTTCTGGGAGCTCAGGCAAAACTTGTTGAATTTTGTCAACATAGTCTTTTGTCAGAATAACTTCTGGTAGGTCAAGCTCAGGAAAATATCTGTAATCTGCTAGTCCTTCCTTTTTCCTCATTGTAAAAGTTTTCTGCAAACAGAAAAAGTCACGATTAAATATAAAAAATTACATGTACAACTGATGGAGATGGAGTTACGTACTAGAAGGAAGATGACAACCTGAGCACCTTCTTCCCAAAAACGAGTTTCTTGTACAATTTGATCACTTTGACCTCGGCTATGAAGAAGAACCTGTCTTGAGATCTCATAATCTATGGCCCTATTCATTGCAGAAAATGAATTCATGTTCTTTATTTCAACCTGTGAATGCAACAAGCAAAAGTGTGCTAACCATCAATCTCTGTGATAAAAATTTAAGATCATTTGTGCTATATCAAGCAACAGTTATAACCAAATAGAAGCACTAAGAATGGCCAAATAATAAATCTTTAATAAATGAAATAATAAACTGATACACTGTTAATTGACCCTGGAACCCTATCGAGGACCAGTTTAAATCAAGTTTATGCATAACCTGGGCCTAATTGGCCATGGATCAGCCTTCTTGATCATTGAAGGGGCCAACATTTTTGGTTGGTTCAGCATGTTATAGCCCAATAGAGCCTATTAATTAAAAAAAAAAGAACGTTTACAGAGATTAGAAGAAACAGACAAAGATAGAAAAGAGAAGCCCAATCCTAGTATAAGTCAGGATGGGAAAGACCTTCAAATTGCACTCCTAATAAAATTAGGAAAGCAGAAGGTATATTTACATTGTAATGACTCTTGGTGATACTTATAGTATTTTTCCTGTAATTTTTGGAATAATTTTATCATTTTAGTAGTTATTTTAGGAAGTATTTGCGATCTTATTATAAGCCCAACTAGCGTCCAGTGGTCTTCCTATGGCATGATATAGGTTAGACAAAACATTTTACTACCAGTACATATATTTTAGAGGGTTTCAAAATCACTTTTCATGGGATTTCATGGAATAATGAGGGTTCAAAAATAAATATCACAAGCCATTTTAGCAACCTATACATATGTTAGCTTGTAAGCACATATAAATTGTTATGTTTCTCTGTTTATCTTTCTTTATTACAGTATATTAATTTTGTTTAGAAAAATTTTCTAGTGTAACCCTGTAACTTCATGACATATTCTATATACCAATGTAAAATTGCATATATTATATATATCCCTACAAAGTCAAAAACCATGTTACTGTACCATTGCCCTTGAATTACTCGGTCAGTGTGAGACTTAAAAGAGTGTTAAGGCTGGATTAATGCTGGTGAAAGAGTAGGTAACCAGTATTAAACTAACAGGAGTTAAATTGGCAAAAAAAAATGCTCCTGCATGGTGAAATGTTGACATGTTGCAAGGTTACAACTACTTTTATCTACCGATGAAAGAGAAGAAAAACCCCGGTCAACACTAGATGACAAGGACTCTATGTTTTATTTATATGAAAGACTAACAGTAGACCATGTGGATTATGAAATAAGCAAATAGTACCTTTGTTCCAAAAATTGATTGTCCTACTGGACGGACAAAAATATTTACATCACAACGAAGTGAACCTTCCTGCATATTTCCAATGCTTATTCCAAGATACCTAACCAGCCTCTCTATCTCTGCAGCATATTCTGCAGCCGTAAGTCCACTCCTCATATCGGGCTCAGAGACAATCTCCAGTAAAGGCACCCCTGCCCTATTCAAATCCACCTGCCAAAACAGCCCCACAAAGCATTTGATATCACCATGCATATATCATGTTAGCAAACTACAAATAGTTCCAAGTATAACAAGAGAAACTGACCTGGGAATTGTTAGGCTGGCAGCCCACAAATTCAGTCCATAGTGGGCTTGGGCAGCCCACAGCTCACCCCCTCTTAACCTAACCCTAATTAACATTAGGGGGGATATGGAGGCTGTGTTTTGGAGGCAGAAAAAGACATAAATAGGGTAGCAACGTGGGAGAAGAGAACAACCATGAGATTTCAAAGAAAATGAGGAAAACAAGGTAGAAAAGGAAGAGAAAGAAAGGGAAGAAGACAAGGACAACGCAGAGAGGTTGTTCTCAATCATCTAGCAGTGTTATATCTCAGGTTAGATCAAATCTACAGTAGACTCTTGCTGTGATTACTTGGGGAGGTTTTAGATATTGTGGGTAGTGACGTGATCCTTGTATCCCAGTTATTCTCTTGAGATTGTTGCTAGGGTTTAGGGCAAGAGATTGAGATTTGTATATGCATTATTCTCATAGTGGATTATCTCTTGTTTGCCCCGTGGTTTTTACCCTTCACATTGGAGGGGTTTTCCATGTATATCTTGGTGTTCTGTTTGATTATGCTTCCATTTAATTCCGCTGCGTATTATAGTCTTCTAGTATTTGTTCATATACAAAGGTTATTCCTGTTTATATCCCCATCAATTGGTATCAGAGCAGGGGGTTTTGGTGATTTAATTTTTGTATTTGAACATGGAGGCCAGTAATGTTTCTCGCATGATTAGTTTGAATGGAAACAATTGGATGATATGGAAACCAAGAATGGAAGATCTCTTGTATTTCAAAGATTTGTATGGACCTTTACAGGGGGATAGTGCAAAACCGACAACTATGACAGATGATGAGTGGGAGAGGTTAGATCGAAAAACAATTGGGTTTATTAGACAGTGGCTTGATGATAGTGTCTTTCACTATGTTTCTACTGAAATTTCTATATATTCTCTTTGGAAAAACTTGGAAAGTCTCTATGAAAGAAAAACAGCTGGCAACAAAGCTTTTTTGATCTGAAAATTTGTGAACCTAAAATATAGAGAGGGTGCTTCTATTGCTGAGCATTTGAATTAAATGCAGAGTATTACTAACCAGTTATCCTCTATGAAAATATCTCTTGATGATGAGTTGCAGGCATTGTTACTTCTCAGTTCATTACCAGAAAGTTGGGAGACACTTGTGGTTTCCCTCAGTAATTCTGCACCAGATGGTGTTGTCACTATGAGTCAAGTAACAAGCAGTTTGTTGAATGAGGAGTTGAGAAGAAAGAGTTCCGCAACATCTCAGAATGATTCACAGACACTTATCACAGTGAACAAAGGAAGGTCAAAGTCTAGAAGTAGTTCACGCATGGGTAGAAGCAAGTCAAGATCAAGAAAAGATATTGTTTGCTATAATTGTGGTGAAAAAGGACATTACAAGAACCAATGTAAACAACCTAAGAAGAGCAAGAAAAAGGGAAAAGAAGTGGAGTCTATAGAGTCTAAAGATAATATCATAGCTATAATGCAGGGTGGTGATTATTTGATTTTGTCTCCTTCTAATGATATTTTTTCTTGTGTGTGTCAGGATCTTGAGTGGGTGATTGACACAGGTGCTTCTTATCATGCTACACCACAGAGAGAGTTTTTTGCTACATACAGGTCTGAAAATTTCGGTGTTGTCAAGATGGGCAACTATGGCACAATAGACATCATAGGCATGAGTGATATCCATTTAAAGACCAACATTGACTGCAAGTTGGTGCTTAAGGATGTGAGGCATGTGATTGACTTGAGGCTGAATTTTATTTCAGTTGGAAGACTAGATGATGAAGACTATGAAAGCTGATTTCACAAAGGGCAATGGAAGCTCAGTAAGGGTTCTCTTGTTATAGCTAGTGGAAAGAAATGTCATACTTTGTACAGGTTGCAGGCTAAAGCTTATGGTGAGCAGTTAAATGCTACAGAGAAAGACTTCAGTATGGAGTTGTGGCATAGGCGATTGAGACACATGAGCGAGAAGGGGCTGCAAGCTCTTTCCAAGAGAGAGGTATTACCAGACCTCAGAGGTATACATCTGAACCCTTGTATTGATTGTTTGGCTGGTAAACAACATAGAGTTTCATTTGCTAGTGCTGCTTTATCTAGAAAAATGCATGCCTTAGACCGTGTTTATACAGATGTATGTGGTCCTTTGAGGAAAAAAACTCCTAGTGAATCTGTTAATGTTCTTGGTATAAGTGGTGCACTTTATTTTGTCACTTTTATAGATGATTTTTCAAGAAAGTTTGGGCCTATGCTTTGAAGACTAAAGATCATGTGATTAATGTCTTCAAAGAGTTTTATGCCAGGGTTGAAAGGGAGACAGAAAGGAAATTGAAATGCATAAGATCATATAATGGTGGTGAGTATACAGGATTGTTTAATGACTATTGCAGGTCACATGGGATCCAACATGAGATGACAGTTCCTGGTACACCTCAGCATAATGCAATTGCAGAGAGGATGAACCGCACCATCATGGAAAAGGTTTTGGGATGAGGCTTTGAGGACTGCAGTTGATGTGATCAACTTATCACCATGTACAACCCTAGATGGTGATATTGCAGAGCATGTATGGTCAGGGAAAGATATTTTCTATAAGCATTTAAGAGTGTTTGGTTATCGTGCATTTGCACATATTCCAGACAATGAGAGGTTCAAGCTAGATGGTAAGACTAAAGAATATATTTTTCTTGGCTATTCACATGATCATTTTGGTTACAGGCTTTGGGATCCAAAAAAGCAGAAGGTGTTCAGAAGCAGAGATGTAGTCTTCTTTGAAGATCAAACCTTTGAAGATTTGAAGAAGAAGACACTGGCCAAGACTTATGCAGAAGGATTAGCAGATTGTGACCCAGTTATTTCTCAAGTATATCACGGTGATGGGGGAGATGTGCAGGAAGATAGTGTAGAGCCTGCTATTGATCTACCTACAGGACATGTTGAGCAAGAAGAAGTAGGAGAGCAAGTTCCAACAGAACCTCAGTTGAGAAGATATTCTAGACAACGTCAACCTTCCAAAAGATACTCTATAGATGAGTATGTGATGCTTACTGATATAGGTGAACCATAGAGTTACCAGGAAGCAGTTGAAAGTGAGCAGAAAGAGAAGTGGTTACTTGCTATGCAGGAAGAGATGGATGCTCTTCAGAAGAACCACACTTATGATTTGGTGCTGCTTCCAAATGGAATGAAGGCCTTGAAGAACATGTGGGTTTTTAAGTTGAAGACTCAAGAATATTGTTCTCAACCTAAGTACAAAGCTAGATTGATTGTGAAAGGCTTTGGTCAAAAGAAAGGTATTGACTTTGAAGATATTTTCTCTCCTATTGTTAAAATGTCTTCTATTCGTGTTGCTCTTGGTATTGCTGCTAGACAGGACTTGGAGGTTGAGCAGTTAGATGTGAAGATCGCTTTCCTTCATAGTGATTTGGAGGAGGAAATTTATATGGAGCAACCAGAAGGCTTCAAAGTCAAAAGTAAAGATAATTTTGTCTACAAGTTGAAGAAGAGCTTGTATAGGCTAAAGCAAGCTCTAAGACAGTGGTACAGAAAGTTTGATTCATTTATGATAGAAAATGGATACAAAAGAACGACTTTAGATCATTGTGTGTACATCAAATGGTTTGGTGAGGATTTTATTATTCTCTTACTTTATATTGATGATATGCTTATTCTTAGGAAAAATATGTCTAAAATTGACAGGTTGAAGAAGGAACTGAGTGAGTCTTTTGCAATGAAGGACATGGGGCCAGCAAAGCAAATACTAGGCATGCAGATTTCCCATAACAGGAAAAATAAGAAGATTTGGTTGTCACAGGAGAAATATATCGAGAAGATATTGGAAAGATTCAGAATGAGCAATGCAAAACCAGTTGGTTCTCCTCTTGCAGGTCACTTCAAGTTGTGCTTAGAATAGAGTCCATCGAGTGATGAGGAGAAGGAGAAAATGCAAAAGGTTCCTTATGCTTCAACAGTTGAAAGTTTAATGTATGCAATTGTATATACGAGGCCAGACATCGCATATGTAGTGGGTGTTACTAGCAGATTTCTTGCAAATCCAGGCAAAGAGCATTGAGCAGCAGTGAAGTGGATTTTTAGATATCTCAAAGGGAGCTCTAAGGTTTGTTTAAGCTTTGGAGATGGACCACATGTGTTGACAGGTTACACAGATGCAGATATGGCAAGAGATATAGATACGAGAAAGTCTACTTCAGATTATGTACTTACTTTTGTAGGGGGAGCTGTGTCATGGCAATCCAGGTTGCAAAGGTGTATTGCTCTCTCCACCACAGAAGCATAATATATTGTTGCTACAGAGGTATGCAAAGAAATGTTATGGATGAAAGAATTCTTACAAGATATTGTTTGCTATAATTGTGGTGAGAAAGGACATTACAAGAATCAATGTAAACAACATAAGAAGAGCAAGAAAAAGGGAAAAGAAGTGGAGTCTATAGAGTCACGATTAAATATAAAAAATTACAAGATATTGTACTCTGCTAGTCCTTCCTTTTTCCTCATTGTAAAAGTTTTCTGCAAACAGAAAAAGTCACGATTAAATATAAAAAATTACATGTACAACTGATGGAGATGGAGTTACGTACTATAAGGAAGATGACAACCTTCTTCCCATAAACGAGTTTCTTGTACAATTTGATCACTTTGACCTTGGCTATGAAGAAGAACCTGTCTTGAGATCTCATAATCTATGGCCTTATTCATTGCAGAAAATGAATTCATGTTCTTTATTTCAACCTGTGAATGCAACAAGCAAAAGTGTGCTAACCATCAATCTCTGTGATAAAAATTTAAGATCATTTGTGTAATATCAAGCAACAGTTATAACCAAATAGAAGCACTAACAACGGTCAAATAATAGATCTTTAATAAATGAAATAATAAACTGATGCACTGTTAATTGACCCTGGAACCCTATCAAGGACCAGTTTAAATCATTGAAGGGGCCAACATTTTTGGTTGGTTCAGCATATTACAGCCCAATAGGGCCTAATAATTAAAAAAAAAGGGCGTTCATAAAGATTAGGAGAAGCAGACAAAGATAGGAAAGAGAAGCCCAATCCTAATATAAGTCAGGATGGGAAAGACCTTCAAATTGCACTCCTAATAAAATTAGGAAAGAAGAGGGCAGATTTACATTGTAACGACTCTTAGTGATACTTATAGCATTTTTCCTGTAATTTTTGGAATAATTTTGTCATTTTAGTAATTATTTTAGGAAGTATTTGCGATCTTATTATAAGCCCAACTAGCGTCCAGTGGTCTTCCTATGGCATGATATAGGTTAGACAAAACATTTTGCTAACAGTACATATATTTTAGATGGTTTCAATATCACAAGCCACTTTAGTAACCTATACATATGTTAGCATGTAAGCACATATAAATTGTTATGTTTCTCTATTTATCTTTCTTTATTACAGTATATTAATTTTGTTTAGAAAAATTTTCTAGTGTACCCTGTAACTTCATGAAATATCCTATATACTCATGTAAAATTGTATATATTATATATATCCCTACAAAGTAAAAAACCATGTTACTGTACCACTGCCCTTGAATTACTCGGTCAGTGTGAGACTTAAAAGAGTGTTAAGGCTGGATTAATGCTGGTGAAAGAGTAGGTAACTAGTATTAAACTAACAGGAGTTAAATTGGCAAAAAAAAAATGCTTCTGCATGGTGAAATGTTGACCTGTTGCAAGGTTACAACTACTTTTATCTACCGATGAAAGAGAAGCAAAACTCCGGTCAACACTAGATGACAAGGACTCTGTGTTTTATTTATATGAAAGACTAACAGTAGACCATGTGGATTATGAAATAAGCAAATAGTACCTTTGTTCCAAAATTTGATTGTCCTACTGGACGGACAAAAATATTTACATCACAACGAAGTGAACCTTCCTGCATATTTCCAATGCTTATTCCAAGATACCTAACCAGCCTCTCTATCTCTGCAGCATATTCTGCAACCTCAAGTCCACTCCTCATATCGGGCTTAGAGACAATCTCCAGTAAAGGCACCCCTGCCCTATTCAGATCCACTTGTCAAAACAGCCCCACAAAGCATTTGATATCATCATGCAAATATCATATTAGCAAACTACAAATAGTTCCAAGTATAATGAGAGAAACTGACCTGGGAATAACTCCCGGTTTCTGAGTGAATTAGTTTTCCTGCATCATCTTCCATATGAACTCTAGTTATCCCAAACCTTCTATGACCACCACCAAACTCAACTGGAAGATCCAAATCAATGAACCCTCTAATTGCTATCGGGATGTCAAATTGTGATATTTGGTATCCTTTAGGGAGATCTTGGTAAAAGTATTGCTTTCTGTCAAACTTGGAGGTCATGGACAATCTGTAGTTGAGTGCAAGGCCAAGCTTCACAGCAAATTCAATGACCTTGGAGTTCAAAACTAGTAGAGTACTAGGATGTCCCATGCAGACAGGACAAACAGTAGTGTTTGGTTGTGATCCATAGGGGTAAGGGCAGCTGCAGAATGCTTTGGTAAGGGTTGATAGTTGCACATGGGTCTCTATACCAATAATAGTTTCATATCCAAGAATTTTTTGTTCTACACTTGTTTTAGTTGTCGCTTGTGATGGGGATATAAATAGAAATAACCTTTGTATATGAACAAATACTATAAGACCATAATACGTAGCGGAATTAAATGAAAGCACAATCAAACAGAACACCAAGATATATGTGGAAAACCCCTCCAATGTGATGGGTAAAAACCACGGGGCAAATTAGAGATAATCCACTATGAGAATAATGAATATACAAATCTCAATCTCTTGCCCTAAACCCTAGCAACAATCTCAAGAGAACAACTGGGATACAAGGATCACATCACTGCCCACAATATCTAAAACCTCCCCAAGTAATCACAGCAAGAGTCTACTGTAGATTTGATCTAACCTGAGATAGAACACTACTAGATGATTGAGAACAACCTCTCGCGTTGTCCTTGTCTTCTTCCCTTTCTTTCTTCCTTTTCTGCCTGGTTTTCCTACTTTTCTTTGGAATCTCGTGGCTGTTTCCTTCTCCCACGTTGCTGCCCTATTTATGCCTTTTTCTGCCTCGAAAACGCAGCCACCACACCCCCCCTAATGTTAATTAGGGTTAGGTTAAGAAGGGGTGAGCTGTGGGCTGCCCAAGCCCACTATGGGCTGAATTTGTGGGCTGCCAGCCCAACAACCTCCCCCCTCAGCCCATAAGGGAGGCTGTCCCATGACTCCTCAATGTGAAGCCATGCCGACCAGCTGTCGGTATATCTCCTGTCTTTCTTTTGGTAAATTTTTTATCAACATGTCTGCTCCGGTTTTATCTGTGTGAATTTTCTGAAGCTACAACTACTTCTCTTCAAATACATTTCGAATCCAGTGGTATCTGATATCTATATGCTTTGACTTGGAATGAAACATTGGGTTCTTACACAAATGGATGGCACTCTGGCTGTCACAATGCACCACATAATTTTTTTGTTTCAACCCCAATTCTTGTAAGAATTCTTTCATCCATAACATTTCTTTGCATACCTCTGTAGCAGCAATATATTATGCTTCCGTGGTGGAGAGAGCAATACACCTTTGCAACCTGGATTGTCATGACAAAGCTCCCCCTACAAAAGTAAGTACATAACCTGAAGTAGACTTTCTCGTATCTATATCTCTTGCCATATCTGCATCTGTGTAACCTATCAACACATGTTGTCCACCTCCAAAGCTTAAACAAACCTTAAAGCTCCCTCTGAGATATCTAAAAATCCACTTCACTGCTGCCCAGTGCTCTTCGCTTGGATTTGCAAGAAATCTGCTAGTAACACCAACTGCATATGCGATGTCTGGCCTCGTACATACCATTGCATACATTAAACTTCCAACTGCTGAAGCATAAGAAACCTTTTGCATTTTCTCCTTCTCCTCATCACTTGACGGACTCTGTTCTGAGCATAACTTGAAGTGACCTGCAAGAGGAGAACCAACTGGCTTTGCATTGCTCATACTGAATCTTTCCAATATCTTCTCGATGTATTTCTCCTGTGACAACCAAATCTTCTTATTTTTCCTGTCACGGGAAATCTGCATACCTAGTATTTGCTTTGCTGGCCCCATGTCCTTCATTGCAAAAGACTCACTCAGTTCTTTCTTCAATCTGTCAATTTTAGATATATCTTTTCCAAGAATAAGCATGTCATCAATATAAAGTAAGAGAATAATAAAATCCTCACCAAACCATTTTATGTACACACAATGATCTGAAGCCGTTCTTTTGTATCCATTTTCTATCATAAATGAATCAAACTTTCTGTACCATTGTCTTGGAGCTTGCTTTAGCCCATACAAGCTCTTCTTCAATTTACAAACAAAGTTATCTTTACCTTTAACTTTGAAGCATTCTGGTTGCTCCATATAAATTTCCTCTTCCAAATCCTAATAAAGGAAAGATGTCTTCACATCTAACTGTTCAACCTCCAAGTCCTGGCTAGCAGCAATACCAAGAGCAACACGAATAGAAGACATTTTAACAACAGGAGAAAAAATCTCTTCAAAGTCAATACCTTTCTTTTGACCAAAGTCTTTCACAACCAATCTAGCTTTGTACTTTGGTTGAGAACAATATTCTTGAGTCTTCAACCTGAAAACTGTTAGAACCCTTGCAGATTCTAAACTTGGGGTTGATCTCTTTAGGGGATCGGCCTCCTTGGAACTCTATAGGGGTTCCTCCCTCCAAGTTGCTGCTCAAAGGCTGCAGAAAAGATTCATCTATTGCCTTACAACTCCTAATTCTTCTCTAAGAAAAAACCTCCTACATGAATATCCCTCTCAATTAGGACTCTCCTAACTAGAGTCCTAACAGAATGTCCCTCTCAATTAGGACTCTCCTAGCTAGAGTCCTAACAGAATGTCCCTCTCAATTAGGACTCTCCTAGCTAAAGTCCTAACAGTTTTACATGAATGTCCCTCTCAATTAGGACTCTCCTAGCTAGAGTCCTAACATTTTTACATGAATGTCTCTCTCAATTAGGACTCTCCAAGCTAGAGTCCTAACAGACCCGCCCTCTTCAAATCAGCCTTGTCCTCAAGGCTGATGATTCATGAATTCTGGGAATTTGATCTTCAAGTCGTCATAGTTCTCCCAAGTGGCATCTTCTTTTGGTAGGTTCGCCCACTGTATTAGCACTTCATTAGTGGGTCGTCGTCGTCGAGTCACGATCCGTCGATCAATAATGGCACTTGGCTGGGTCTGGAGTTCTCTTTGGGTAGTCATATTTGGTGGGTGGCTTTGGGCTGTCTCCAAGCACCTGTTTAAAACTTCCGGTTGGCTGTTGGTTTGTGGGTGATATGTCGTACTCCTTTTCAATTTAGTACCCTGCATATAGAATAACTTTGTCCAAAATCTGCTATTGAAGATGCAAGTAGAATTTGTCACAAGCACAATGCATCCCTTATAGTGTAATTCTTTTGAGTCCCAATTGTAATGAGCCATGGGGCTTGGTGCTTCCTCCAATTTTTTTATAATCTTACTAGTATCTGAATCTTCTTGCCATTCCATCTTAATATCCTCAAGGAAGTCGCTGGTCGGAAGTGAAACGGTCGAAACTTCAACTTGCTCGTGTAGCTGCGAAAGCGCATCTGCAAGAACATTCTCTTTCCCCTTTTTGTAAGTTATTTCAAAATCAAATCCAAGAAGTTTTGTTACCCATTTTTGCTGCTCGGGGGAAGATATCTTCTGCTCCAAGAGATATTTTAGGCTTTTATGGTCGGTCTTGATTTGAAAGTATCGCCTGATCAAGTACAATCTCCACCTCGTTGCTGCGCGCACAATGGCGAGCATCTCCTTATCATATGTTGACATATTTTGATCGGAGGGAGATAATGCCTTGCTAGTGTATGTGAGTGGTCGACCATCTTGCATGAGAATGGCTCCAATTCTGACTCCAGATGTGTCGGCCTCAATAATGAAGGGTCGGTTGAAATCTGGTAGTGTTAGCACCGGCGTCGTCGTCATGGCTGCCTTAAGTTTGTCGAAGGCAGCGGAGGCTCTGTCCAACCATTGGAAGACATTTTTTTCTAGTAAGGAAGTAAGTGGTGCACTGATCTTTCCATAGTTTTTCACGAACTTGCGGTAGTAGCCTATTAAACCCAGAAAGCCATGTAGCAATTTTATGTTTCTCGAGGTCGGCCAGTTTTGCATTGCTCCAATTTTGAAGGGGTCCACTGCCACACCTTTCTCTGATATGATATGCCCAAGATATTCCACCTTTTGTTGAAGAAAGCAAAAATTTGTGGTTGTTGTGTGTTCAAAAGGTGGTTTTCCGTATGTCTTCTTCGCATGCTCGTATTTGATGATACCCGGATCAAAGGTCCAGCTTTATAAAGATTTGTGCTCCCTTTCATCTAGCAATTCATCTACTATTTGAATAAAGTATTTGTCCTTGATGATTATGCCATTGAGAGCTCGGTAATCAACATATATTCGCCTTGTTCCATCCTTCTTGCGTACAAGTAGCACCGGCGAAGAGTAGAGGTTGCAACTTGGCTGAATAACTCCTGTTTCGAGCATCTCTTTTATAATCCTTTCTATTTCATCCTTCTGGAGATGTGGATACTGATATGGCTGAACATTTGCTGAAGATTTGCCTGGAAGAATCATTATACAATGATCATGCCGACCGGTAAGAGGTAGGTTGCGCGGTTCGTCAAATATATTTGAAAATTCAGCAAGCAAAGGAAGTAGATTTGGATCTTCAAATTCTGTTAGCTCTCCCTTAGTTTGCTGCTCAAGTTGTACTAAAAAGCCGCTGCATGCTTTATGCAAAACATTCTCCATTTGTTGTGTGCAAATCGTAGTTATGTCACCCCCACGTTTCCCGTGCAATGTCACCTGTTTCTCCTTACTGTAAAATTTCATAATTAGTTTCATAAAATTCCAAGAAATATCACCTAATGTCGTCAACCATTTAATTCTGAGAATGGCCTCATGATTGTTAAGAGGGAGAAGGAAGAAATCTACAATTATCTCTTGGTCCTGCAGCAATAGTTTCTCCTGCAAGCGCCTATGATCACAATTCAAAATCCGTCCGTCGGTGACCTTAACATCAAACCTACAGTGATTCTCGATAGGTAATGATATCCGAACAGCAAGCTTACTATTTAAGAAGTTAGTAGTATTGCCCGTGTCGATGAGAACAGTGATTGGTTGTTGTTTGAGAAGGCCTCCAATTTTCATCGTTTGCGGGTTTGAGTAGCTAGCTAGTGTATGTACCGTAACTTCGGTCGGTTGTGGCTCTTCTTTTGCATCTTCTTCTTCATGTTCAAGGCTCTCTTTTGGATGTTCAATGACCTCTTCTTCTATCGGTTCAATCATAAGAAGTCCCCCTTTACTACAGCGATGCTCACGGCTCCATGGCTCGTCACAATGCCAACATAACCCCTTCGCATATCGCTCCCGAAGCTCTTCTCTTGTTAACCTCTTTAGTGTAGGGACTTGGTCGACAGTAGGGGGGGCTAAGGGCTTCAATATTACTGGTTGAGGAGAGACCCTAGTCCTCCGAGCTTCATGGTTCAATTGCTCCTCTTGATGTCGTGCGAAAGAGATGGCTGCCATAAGCGTATACGGTTGTCGCGCTTTAACTTCTCCTCGGATCTCCGGCTTCAAGCCCTCAATGAAGGTCCACAATAGCTGTTTTTGAGACCAATCATGAGTTTGATTAGATAACCTTTCAAACATGGTTTGGTACTCCTGAATGGTGGAGGTTTGTTGGATCTTTGCTAGTTGTTCGTCAATATTCTCGTAATCGGTTGGTCTGAAGCGAATCAGCAGTCCTTCTTTGAATTGTCGCCATGAAAGGACTCCATAAGTATGTTCAAACCAGTCAAACCACTGTATAGCATCCCCTTTAAGATGTATAGCTGTAATTTTCACCATAGATACATCCTCGGTTTTGTGGTATCGAAAATATCGCTCCGCGCGCGAGATCCAACCAATCGGGTCTCCTTCTTCCCATCTAGGGAAGTCCACTTTCATGCATGGATAGTTGGGGTTGGTCATAGAGCTTCCCCTCTCTTGGAAGTCATATCTTTGGGGTTGGTGTGATTGGGCAAAGCTCTCTCCTTGATGTAATTTCTTCGGGCTTAGTGGTCGGCCTAATCTGAGTTCGGTAAAGAGCATCCGAATCTTATCCTCCATTCGCGCCTCCAAGGCTTCGAATTTAGTATTGATTACCTCCTTAGATGCCATAATATATGCCTCCAAATCTATGATGTTAAGATCTCTCTTTTGTTGTTAGGTTAAAGGCATGTATAGGTTGAGAGAAGTGATGGTCAAAAGGGTTGGTGGATTGGTGGATGTAGGGTACGATTTAGGCTTGTTTTGTGGCAGTTTTGGGTGCAGTTTGAGGGTGTGGTTTAGTAGAGTTTTAGGGTTGTGGTTGAAAGTTTTGGATCTATGGTAGATGGTAGCAAAGGTTTGACAGAAATCCGTGGAAGTTGCAGTAAGTATGTGCTGTCTTGTAAGAGTAGAATTGTCGTCGAAGAAACAACGGTTTCTTGACGTAATTTCCACCAAAAACTTGAGAGAATTGAGGAGGGAATTGATAGCAAAATCACAGTTTATATGACAGCAAGGATATCTAATTTAATCAAGAAAATTTCGGCAGTATAACAGCAAGGAAATTGGTGCAAGTTGTAATTGCAGAATTATCGTCGAAAAATTTCAGCGGGTTACGATGAAAATTTGCAGCAACATAAAATCGTTTTTAGAGATGAATTTCTTAATAGATCAATCTTAGATGGAAGCCAAGATAATCTATGAAGTGTATAAGAAATTTCATTCAAAAAAGATTGCAAATAGATGGGTTAAGGCAACGATATGCAGCTGAAATTTTCTGCAGCATAGATTTTCAAGTGTAGCAGATTGGACATAAAAGATCAGTAGTTTATATTGAGAAATTATCAATGAAACTAAAGGAAAATCTACTGTTAGGAAGTGTCAAAGATGTCATAAAAATTTCGTAGAAATTTGGATAGAAAAAGCACAGTAACAAGATCAAACAGATGGTGCTATGCGGCTTGAATTCTGCAATTCAAGTGCAGCAGATTGGACATAAAAGATCAGTAGTTTATATTGAGAATTTTTTTGATGAAACCAAAGGGAAATCCACTGTTAAGAAGTGTCAAAGATGTCATAAAAATTTCGTAGAAATTTGGATAGAAAAAGCACAGTAGCAAGATCAAACAGATGGTGCTATGTGGTTGGAATTCTGCAATGTATCTTTCGTCGTAGAGATGAAAACTTTGTGACGAAAAGTTTATGCAGCAATATAGGAACGATTTTTTTTTTTTTGGATTTTCGAATAAGGATAACTAAATTGCAGCAGCAGTAAGGTAGGAAACCAGAACCTGTTGCAATTCACGGGGAGATCAAAGGATGATCCGTGGTGGTGGAGATGATGACGGAATTCGGTGACGATCTTTTAAGCAATTGTGGGAATTGCTTTGGATGGTTGTAGAGGGTTGATGGATGGCTGTGGAAGGGCAGCGAGACGCCAAGAACGCTGCTCTGATACCAGGTGTTAGAACCCTTGCAGATTCTAAACTTGGGGTTGATCTCTTTAGGGGATCGGCCTCCTTGGAACTCTATAGGGGTTCCTCCCTCCAAGTTGCTGCTCAAAGGCTGCAGAAAAGATTCATCTATTGCCTTACAACTCCTAATTCTTCTATAAGAAAAAACCTCCTACATGAATATCCCTCTCAATTAGGACTCTCCTAACTAGAGTCCTAACAGAATGTCCCTCTCAATTAGGACTCTCCTAGCTAGAGTCCTAACAGAATGTCCCTCTCAATTAGGACTCTCCTAGCTAAAGTCCTAACAGTTTTACATGAATGTCCCTCTCAATTAGGACTCTCCTAGCTAGAGTCCTAACATTTTTACATGAATGTCTCTCTCAATTAGGACTCTCCAAGCTAGAGTCCTAACAAAAACCCACTTGTTCTTCAAGGCCTTCATTCCATTTGGTAGCAGCACCAAATCATAAGTGTGGTTCTTCTGAAGAGCATCCATCTCTTCCTGCATAGCAACTAACCATTTCTCTTTCTGCTCACTTTCAACTGCTTCCTGGTAACTCTCTAGTTCACCTGCATCAGTAAGCATCACATACTCATCTCTAGAGTATCTTTTGGAAGGTTGACGTTGTCTAGAAGATCTTCTCAATTGAGGTTCTGCGGGAAGTTGCTCTCCAACTTCTTCTTGCTCAACATGTCCTGAAGGTAGATTAACGTCAGGCTCTACACTATCTTCCTGCACATCTCCCCCATCACCGTGATATACTGGAGGAATAATTGGGTCACAATCTGCTAATCCTTCTACAGAAGTATTGGCTGGTGTCTTCTTCTTCAAATCTTCAAAGGTTTGATCCTCAAAGAAGACTACATCTCGGCTTCTGAACAACTTCTGCTTTTCTGGATCCCAAAGCCTGTAACCAAAATGATCATGTGAGTAACTAAGAAAAATACATTCTTTAGTCTTACCATCCAGCTTGGACCTCTTATTATCTGGAACATGTACAAATGCACGACAACTAAACACTCTCAAATACTTGTAAGAAACATCTTTCCCTGACCATACATGCTCTGCAACATCACCATCTAAGGCTATACATGGTGATAAGTTGATCACATCAACTGCAGTCCTCAAAGCCTCATCCCAAAACCTTTTGGGTAGCTTGGCCTGTGAAAGCATACATCTGATCTTTTCTATGATGGTGCGGTTCATTCTCTCTGCAATTGCATTATGCTGAGGTGTACCAAAAACTGTCATCTCATGTTGGATCCCATGTGACTTGCAATAGTCATTAAACAATCCTATATACTCACCACCATTATCTGATCTTATGCATTTCAATTTCCTTTATATCTCCCTTTCAACCCTGGCATGAAACTCTTTGAAGACATTAATCACTTGATCTTTAGTCTTCAAAGCATAGGCCCAAACTTTCCTAGAAAAATCATATATAAAAGTGACAAAATAAAGTGCACCACTTATACCAAGAACATCAACAGATCCACTATGAGTTTTTGTCCTCAAAGGACCACATACATATGTATAAATATGGTCTAAGACATGCATTTTTCTAGACAAAGCAGCACTAACAAATTAAACTCTATGTTGTTTACCTGCTAAACAATCAATACAAGGGTTCAGATGTATACCTCTGAGGTATGGTAATACCTCTCTCAGAAATAGTTTGCAGCCCCTTCTCGCTCATATGTCCCAGTCGCCTATGCCACAACTCCATGCTGAAGTCTTTTTCTGTAGCATTTAACTGCTCACCATAAACTTTAGCCTGCAACCTGTACAAAGTATGACATTTCTTTCCATTAGCTATAACAAGAGAACCCTTACTGATCTTCCATTACCCTTTGTGAAATCTGCTATCATAGTTTTCATCATCTATCCTTCCAACTGAAATTAGATTCAGCCTCAAGTCAACCACATGCCTCACATCCTTAAGCACTAACTTGCAGCCAAGGTTGGTCTTTAAATGGATATCACCCATGCCTCTGATGTCTGCTGTACCATAGTTGCCCATCTTGACAACACCAAAGTTTCCAAACCTATATGTAGCAAAAAACTCCCTCCGTGGTGTAGCATGATAAGAAGCACCTGTGTCAATCACCCACTCAAGATCTTGACACACACAAGAAAAAATATCATCAGAAGGAGATAAAATCAAATAATCACCACCCTGCATTGTAGTTGTGATATTATCTTTTGACTCTATAGACTCCACTTCTTTTCCCTTTTTCTTGCACTTCTTAGGTTGCTTACATTGGTTTTTGTAATGTCCTTTCTCACCACAATTATAGCAAACAATATCTTTTCTTGATCTTGACTTGCTTCTACCCATGCGTGAACTACTTCTAGACTTTGACCTTCCTCTATTCTCTGAGATAAATGCTTGTGAATCATTCTGAGATGTTGCCGAACTCTTTCTTCTCTACTCCTCATTCAACAAACTACTTGTTACTTGACTCATAGTGACAACACCATCTGGCGCAGAATTACTGAGGGAAACCACCAGTATCTCCCAACTTTCTGGTAATGAACTGAGAAGTAACAATGCCTGCAACTCATCATCAAGAGACATTTTCATAGAGGATAACTGATTAGTAATACTTTGCATTTCATTCAAATGTTCAGCAATAGAAGCACCTTCTTTATATTTTAGGTTCACAAGTTTTATGATCAAAAAAGCTTTGTTGCTAGCTGTTTTTCTTTCATAGAGACTTTCCAACTTTTTCCAAAATGAATATGCAGAAATTTTAGTAGAAACATGGTGAAAGACACTATCATCAAGCCACTGTCGAAGAAATCCAATTGTTTTTCGATCTAACCTCTTCCACTCATCATCTGTCATAGTTGTGGGTTTTGCACTATCCCCCTACAAAGGTTCATACAAATCTTTGTAATACAAGAGATCTTCCATTCTTGGTTTCCATATCATCCAATTGTTTCCATTCAAACTAATCATGCGAGAAACATTACTGGCCTCCATATTAAAATACAATAATTAAATCACCAAAACCCCTCTTTGCTCTGATACCAATTGGTGAGGATATAAACAAGAATAAACTTTGTATATGAACAAATACTAGAAGACCATAATACGCAACGGAATTAAATGGAAGCACAATCAAACAGAACACCAAGATATACATGGAAAACCCCTCCAATGTGAAGGGTAAAAACCACGGGGCAAACTAGAGATAATCCACTATGAGAATAATGAATATATAAATCTCAATCTCTTGCCCTAAACCCTAGCAACAATCTCAAGAGAACAAATGGGATACAAGGATCACGTCACTGCCCACAATATCTAAAACCTCCGCAAGCAATCACAGCAAGAGTCTATTGTAGATTTGATCTAACCTGAGATAGAACACTGCTAGCAATGTGAAGGGTAAAAACCATGGGGCAAACTAGAGATAATCCACTATGAGAATAATGAATATACAAATCTCAATCTCTTGCCCTAAACCCTAGCGAAATCTTAAGAGAACAACTGGGATACAAGGATTACGTCACTACTCATAATATCTAAAACCTCCGCAAGTAATCACAGCAAGAGTCTACTGTAGATTTGATCTAACCTGAGATAGAACACTGCTAGATGATTGAGAACAACCTCTCTGCGTTGTCCTTGTCTTCTTCCCTTTCTTTCTCTTCCTTTTCTGCCTTGTTTTCCTCCTTTTCTTTGGAATCCCGTGGCTGTTTCCTTCTCCCACGTTGCTGCCCTATTTATGCCTTTTTCTGCCTCTAAAACGCAGCCACCACACCCCCCTAATGTTAATTAGGGTTAGGTTAAGAGGGGGTGAGCTGTGGGCTGCCCAAGGCCACTGTGGGCTGAATTTGTGGGCTGCCAGCCCAACAGCTTGAACTGATGCCTCTTTCAAAGTGCTAGTGGTGCTCTCTGCTTGGGCATTGATGCGAGTCTTTGAAGCTTACAATGTGCGAAAAAGAGCACTACTGGTCCTGATGAACAAAGCTGATTGGTTGAGGAAAATATGGTTGGTTCTAATTCCTCTATGATAGTTCAAAGCCATCATCACCCCTTGATCGCTAGATATATTTAGCCCACCACCAACAAAAAGCTTCAAGCAAGCATCCCACCTAAAGAAAGCAAGAAAAATCCGAGAAAATTCTAAGCATGAGAATAGCTTCAGAAAAATGCCAAGCATCCCTCTATGTTATATATGCGTTTAATATAGAATCGAAGAATAGATTGTGAACGAGATGAATTTTATTCATTGAGGTAATAAGTATTTATACAAGTTTTGATAGAGAGATTTCCCTCGATTAATCACCCAAATCACACATCAGTTATTCAAATTTACGATCGATCCTTAATTATAGATTGATCAAGGATATAAGGAGGCATGAATGCTATTCAATGTGTGCCTTTATCATGATCTTCTATCATGTTCTTGTAAGATTGAGCTTGTATGAAGGATGTTAATATTGGACCAATGAAATTGAATATCTTATGGGCGAGAGACTTTGTTGAGGAAGTCTACTAATTGAATATCTTGTGGGCGAGAGACTTTTTGATAGCACACATGTATCATGATTTATAAAAGAATGAGATGGTAAATGATGATATCATGCAAAATTGTGAATGACAATTAAGCCAAGAAAGGAACATTTCCTATGGTTTACGAGAAATGTAACTTCTTTGACTTTAACATTTGGTGGCTTGTGACTTTGGGGTATACCGATTAACCAAGGAACAAAAAACCACACTTAGAGGCCAATATTTCCTATGGTTGACGGAAATGTTACTTCTTTGACTTTAACATCTCAAATTAATGCCGCCTTCATCTCCACTCATCTAAATTTGTCACAGTGCATGACGAGGTTTGATGCCTTTCTTATCAACCAGTTCGTGCCACTCAAACTCGATTAGCTCTTCCAACAAGAATGCAGAACCCAATCAGATGACTTGCAAGCTAAACCCGAGTTCAAGAATGGCAGCAGCAGTTGCCATCGAGATCTTGATTGCAGCAACCGAAATGGTCTCACCGTGTTCCTACCTCGGTTGACTTTCAACACCAAGTGCACATGGTATTCTTGGATTTCTTCTCCTTTGACGGATCGAAGAACCCGTTTTCTAGTGCCTACTTGTCTTCTAAAAATGCCAAACCCAAGAATCCAAAAGCAGAAATGCTAATAAAATACAGCATTCTCTCACATGCATGCACCTGAGGGAGTGTTCCCTCGTAAATCTCGGGCTGTGTTTGCTTCGTCCTTCATCCTTCAGCCACCAACACAAACACCTTCACACGAACCCTATAAATATCAGCAGTCCATTCATCAAGCTCTCCAACACCTCCACCGAGTGTATTGGTTTCAGTAGAGGCTGCGGTGCTTTCATGGCTCAGCTCAGGAGCTTCATCGTTCTCCTCCTCGTGGTCGTCTTCGACGACCTTGTGTCGTATGGGGAAGCAGCATACAACATTGCCGATTACGGCGCCAAGTCAGATGGCCGGACCGACTCGGCCAAGTCGCTGCTCGCTGCATGGGAAGCGGCCTGCCGCTCGGCGGGGTCGGCCACCATGTACGTGCCGGCCGGGGACTTCTTGGTCGGCCAAGCCACCTTCGCTGGCCCATGCAGCAGCAGCAAGATCACCGTCCAGATCGACGGGACGCTCGTCTCGCCGTCCGATCTCGGCGGGGCTGGCGACTGGCTCGTGTTCCACCACGTCGAGGGCGTGTCGGTGTACGGCGGGACCGTCGACGGCCGCGGATCCTCCCTCTGGGCCTGCAAGGCCGCCGGACGTAGCTGCGCCGCCGGAGCCTCGGTGAGCTAATCATGTTACACTCGCAATCTACTTCGAATGATAAATGATAAAGATGAATCGATCGTCTTCTGCCTATGCAGTCGCTAACGTTCAGGAACTCGAAGGACATCACGATCAGCGGGCTGACATCGACGGACAGCGAGCTATACCACATCGTGATCGACGGCTGCGATGGCGTGACAGTGCAGAACGTCAAGATCACGACACCGGGGAACAGCCCCAACACCGACGGCATCCACGTCCAAGGGTCGAGCCACGTGACGATTACCGGGGCCAGCATCAAGACCGGCGACGACTGCATCTCCGTCGGGCCCGGCACCACTAACCTGTGGATCGAACAGGTGGCGTGCGGCCCAGGCCACGGCATAAGGTAAATAAGCACTGCAAGCAGAAACCAGTGTACCATTAGCTGAGACGAAGCTGACCTGATGCGGTGGCCACAGCATCGGGAGCCTGGGGAAGGAGTACGACGAGGAGGGGGTGGAGAACGTGACGGTGAACACGGCGGTGTTCACGGGGACGGAGAATGGGCTGCGGATAAAGACATGGGGGAGGCCGAGCCAGGGGTTCGTGAAGGGGGTGGTGTTCGAGCACGCCGTGATGCAGAACGTCGAAAACCCCATCATCATCGACCAGAACTACTGCCCCGGCGACAGAGGATGCCCCGACCAGGTGAGTTGACCATCGCTATCGCCATCGCCATCGCCATCGCCATCACCTACCTCTGCATATGTTTCATCAGTTGAAGAAAAAAGGAAATAAGAGAGGAACAACGACGACATGAGTCGTGTTAAGCTAACCGTCTTTCCCCACAGAGTTCCGGCGTCAGGATCAGTGGCGTGACGTACAATGACATTCATGGATCGTCTGCATCGGAAGTGGCGGTCAACTTCGACTGCAGCGCCAGCAACCCCTGCACCGGAATCGGGTTACAGGACATCAAGCTCACCTACGGGAACACGGCGGCGGAATCATCCTGTAAGCACGCCGATGGCACCGCCTCCGGCTTCGTCGTGCCGCCAAGTTGTCTATGATGGCGAACTCCGGTTGCAGCATTACCACGCAGCTCATACATAACAGTTGTAGCACTACATGTAGACGACTCAGACACAGATGGCTACTTGGATGACATAATTTAATGCATACATCAATATATATGCTCACTTGTTCACCAAAATTACAATATCTGATGTTAAAGGAAGGCTTCAGATTAAGCAGCACAGAAAATATTCTCCTATAAAAGCAAAAAAAACGGAGGGTACATTAAGCTCGGATTCGGCATCTAATTGTTTCTGAAGCATACTCCTGGATCCACAGTAGAAGAAATCTGAAATTAAGGTTAAACAGTTTGCATTAAACCAATATGAGCTTGCCAAATCATCGTAAGACCTCACCAATTAGTAAGACATTAACATGTAAATTCTAAGAAAATGCATGTCGTAAGAGGCAATGCCCGGGGTAAACATCAAACTATTATAAACATAGACCATGAAAATGCATCTGTCGATACGTTGGTCGTCTAAACATTTGAGGCTTCAAAAGGAAAAAGAAGATTTTAGGCCACCATTTATACTAACAAAATAGATATAAATAGTTGATGGATGTACTCTCACCTATTTGTGGACAAGAAATGAGTCAACCTCATTGCTTTTTGTATTCTAATCTGTATAAATAGGAGAGGAAACATTTAATGTATTGAAGCATTTTTCATTTCAATAAAGCTTCTTCAGTAATTGTTCTTATCTTCTATTCTTTTCATCACTTGTGTCACAAAACTAATGCGAGATGATGGGCATGACAGATAAATACTAATTCATCAAGCTTTTCAACTTTTGTCGATTCCCTTCATTTAATTTATCAGCGAGGATTTTGTTCAAAATCGAGGTTAAAACTTTAAAACCATATTCAAGACAGAGGTTTTCAACCGAGAATTACAGTAATTTGAACAAGAAATCACAAATGATATACAAAGTTTCGCAAGGTACACATCTATCTTGTTTTTTAATGTTTCAGCAGTGCTAGTATTTTAGCATTTATTTTTCAAATCAAAAAGTTGTTTCGTGTATAATCACAAATCGTAAGTTATCACTTGTTATTTAACAAAAAAAAAAAAAAAACTCTTAAACAGAGTTGAAGACGTACATGTCAGAATTTGATGTATATTTCCAATGCTTATTCCAAGATACCTAACCAGCCTCTCTATCTCTACAACATATTCTACAGCCTCAAGTCCACTCCTCATATCGGGCTCAGAGACAATCTCCAGTAAAGGCACCCCTGCCCTATTCAGATCCACCTGCCAAAACAGCCCCACAAAGCATTTGATATCACCATGCAAATATCATGTTAGCAAACTACAAATAGTTCCAAGTATAATGAGAGAAACTGACATGGGAATAACTCCCCGTTTCTGAGTAAATTAGTTTTCCTGCATCTTCTTCCATATGAACTCTAGTTATCCCAAACCTTCTATGACCACCACCAAACTCAACTGGAAGATCCAAATCAATGAACCCTTTAATTGCTATCGGGATGTCAAATTGTGATATTTGGTATCCTTTAGGGAGAATCTTGGAGGTCATGGACAATCGGTAGTTGAGTGCAAGGCCAAGTTTCATAGCAAATTCAATGACCTTGGAGTTCAAAACTGGTAGAGTTCCAGGATGTCCCATGCAGACAGGACAAACAGTAGTGTTTGGTTATTATCCATAGAGGTAAGGGCAGCTGCAGAATGCTTTAGTAAGGGTTAATAGTTGCACATGGGTCTCTATACCAATAATAGTTTCATATCCATGAATTTTTTGTTCTACACTTGTTTTAGTTGTCGTTTGTGATGGGGATATAAACAGGAATAACCTTTGTATATGAACAAATACTAGAAGATCATAATATACAGCGGAATTAAATGGAAGCACAATCAAACAGAACACCAAGATATACGTGGAAAACCCCTCCAATGTGAAGGGTAAAAACCACAGGGCAAACTAGAGATAATCCACTATGAGAATAATGAATATACAAATCTCAATCTCTTGCCCTAAACCCTAGCAACAATCTCAAGAGAACAACTGGGATACAAGGATCACGTCACTGCCCACAATATCTAAAACCTCCCCAAGTAATCACAATAAGAGTCTACTGTAGATTTGATCTAACCTAAGATAGAACACTATTAGATGATTGAGAATAGCCTCTCTGCGTTGTCCTCGTCTTCTTCCCTTTCTTTCTCTTCCTTTTTTGCCTTATTTTCCTCCTTTTCTTTGGAATCTCATGGTTGTTTCCTTCTCCCATGTTGCTACCCTATTTATGCATTTTTCTGACTCCAAAACGTAGCCACCACACCCCCCTTAATGTTAATTAGGGTTAGGTTAAGAGGGGGTGAGCTGTGGGCTGCCCAAGCCCACTATGGGCTGAATTTGTGGGCTGCCAACCCAACAACCTCTCCCTTCAGCCCATAAGGGAGGCTATCCCATGACTCCTCAATGTGAAGCCATGCCGACCAGCTTTCGGCATATCTCCTGTCTTTCTTTTGGTAAAGTTTTTGTCAACATATCTGCTCCGTTTTCATCAGTGTGAATTTTCTGAAACTGCAACTACTTCTCTTCAAATACATTTCGAATCCAGTGGTATTTGACATATATATGCTTTGACTTAGAATGAAACATTGGGTTCTTACACAAATGGATGGCACTCTGGCTTTCACAATACACCACATAATTTTTCTGTTTCAACCCCAATTTTTGTAAGAATTCTTTCATTCATAACATTTCCTTGCATATATCTGTAGCAGCAATATATTCTGCTTCTATGGTGGAGAGAGCAATACACCTTTGCAACTTGGATTGCCATGACACAGCTCCCCCTACAAAAGTAAGTACATAACCTGAAGTAGACTTTCTCGTATCTATATCTCTTGCCATATCTGCATCCGTGTAACCTGTCACACATGTGGTCAATCTCCAAAGCTTAAACAAAACTTAGAGCTCCCTTTGAGATATCTAAAAATCCACTTCACTGCTGCCCAGTGCTCTTTGCCTGGATTTGCAAGAAATCTGCTAGTAACACCCACTGCATATGCGATGTCTGGCCTCGTACATACCATTGCATACATTAAACTTCCAACTACTGAAGCATAAGGAACCTTTTGCATTTTCTCCTTCTCCTCATCACTCGATGGACTCTATTCTGAGCACAACTTGAAGTGACTTATAAGAGGAGAACCAACTGGTTTTGCATTGCTCATACTGAATCTTTCCAATATCTTCTCGATATATTTCTCCTGTGACAACCAAATCTTCTTATTTTTCCTATTACGGGAAATATGCATACCTAGTATTTGCTTTGCTGGCCCCATGTCTTTCATTGCAAAAGACTCATTCAGTTCCTTCTTCAACCTGTCAATTTTAGACATATTTTTCCCAAGAATAAGCATATCATCAACATAAACTAAGAGAATAATAAAATCCTCACCAAACCATTTGATGTATACACAATGATCTAAAGCCGTTTTTTGTATCCATTTTCTATCATAAATGAATCAAACTTTCTGTACCACTATCTTAGAGCTTGCTTTAGCCCATACAAGCTCTTCTTCAACTTGCAGACATAATTATCTTTACCTTTGACTTTGAAGCCTTCTGGTTGCTCCATATAAATTTCCTCCTCCAAATCACCATGAAGGAAAGCTGTCTTCACATCTAACTGCTCAACCTCCAAGTCCTGTCTAGCAGCAATACCAAGAGCAACACGAATAGAAGACATTTTAACAACATGAGAGAAAATCTCTTCAAAGTCAATACCTTTCTTTTGACCAAAGCCTTTCATAATCAATCTAGCTTTGTACTTCAATTGAGAACAATATTCTTGAGTCTTCAACCTAAAAACCCACTTGTTCTTCAAGGCCTTCATTCCATTTGGTAGCAGCACCAAATCATAAGTGTGGTTCTTTTGAAGAGCATCCATCTCTTCTTGCATAGCAAGTAACCATTTCTCTTTCTGCTCACTTTCAACTACTTCCTGGTAACTCTCTGGTTCACCTGCATCAGTAAGCATCACATACTCATCTGTAGAGTATTTTCTGGAAGGTTGACGTTGTCTAGAAGATCTTCTCAACTGAGGTTCTATTGGAACTTGCTCTCCTACTTCTTCTTGCTCAACATGTCCTGTAGGTAGATCAATATCAGGCTCTACACTATCTTCCTATACATCTCCCCCATCACCGTGATATACTGGAGGAATAACTGGGTCACAATCTGCTAATCCTTCTACAAAAGTCTTGGCCGGTGTCTTCTTCTTCAAATCTTCAAAGGTTTGATCCTCAAAGAAGACTACATCTCTGCTTCTAAACACCTTTTGCTTTTCTGGATCCCAAAGCCTGTAACCAAAATGATCATGTGAGTAGCCAAGAAAAATACATTCTTTAGTCTTACCATCCAGCTTGGACCTCTCATTGTCTGGAATATGTGCAAATGCGCGATAACCAAACACTCTTAAATGCTTGTAGGAAACATCTTTCCCTGACCATACATGCTCTGCAATATCACCATCTAGGGTTGTACATGGTGATAAGTTGATCACATCAACTACAGTCCTCAAAGCCTCATCCTAGAACCTTTTGGGTAGCTTGGTCTGTGAAAGCATACATCTGATCTTTTCCATGATGGTGCGGTTCATCCTCTCTGCAATTGCATTATACTGAGGTGTACCAGGAACTGTCATCTCATGTTGGATCCCATGTGACCTCCAATAGTCATTAAACAATCCTGTATACTCACCACCATTATATGATCTTATGCATTTCAATTTCCTTTCTGTCTCCCTTTCAACCCTGGCATAAAACTCTTTGAAGACATTAATCACATGATCTTTAGTCTTCAAAGCATAGGCCCAAACTTTTCTGAAAAAATCATCTATAAAAGTGACAAAATAAAGTGCACCACTTATACCAAGAATATTAACAGATCCACTAGGAGTTTTTGTTCTCAAAGGACCACATACATCTGTATAAACACGGTCTAAGGCATGCATTTTTCTAGACAAAGCAGTACTAGCAAATGAAACTCTATGTTGTTTACCTGCTAAACAATCATTACAAGGGTTCAGATGTATACCTCTGAGGTCTGGTAATACCTCTCTCTTAGAAAGAGCTTGCAGCCCTTCTCGCTCATGTGTCCCAGTCGCCTATGCCATAACTCTATGCTGAAGTCTTTTTCTGTAGCATTTAACTGCTCACCATAAGCTTTAGCCTGTAACTTGTACAAAGTATGACATTTCTTTCCATTAGTTATAATAAGAGAACCCTTACTGATCTTCCATTGCCTTTTGTGAAATCTGCTATCATAGTCTTCATCATCTATCCTTCTAACTGAAATTAGATTCAGCCTCAAGTCAACCACATGCCTCACATCTTTAAGCACCAACTTGCAGCCAAGGTTGGTCTTTAAATGGATATCACCCATGCCTATGATGTCTGCTGTACCATAGTTGCCCTTCTTGACAACACCAAAGTTTCCAGACCTATATGTAGCAAAAAACTCTCTCTGTAGTGTAGCATGATAAGAAGCACCTGTGTCAAACACCCACTCAAGATCTTGACACACACAAGAAAAAATATCATCAGAAGGAGATAAAATCAAATAATCACCAGCCTGCATTGTAGTTGTGATATTATCTTTTGAATCTATAGACTCCACTTCTTTTCCCTTTTTCTTGCTCTTCTTAGGTTCCTTACATTGGTTCTTGTAATGTCCTTTCTCACCACAATTATAGCAAAAATATCTTTTCTTGATCTTGACTTGCTTCTATCCATGCGTGAACTGCTTCTAGACTTTGACCTTCCTCTGTTCTCTAAGATAAGTGCCTGTGAATCATTCTGAGATGTAGCCGAACTCTTTCTTCTCAACAAACTGCTTGTTACTTGACTCATAGTGACAATACCATCTGGCGCAGAATTACTGAGGGAAACCACCAGTGTCTCCCAACTTTCTGGTAATGAACTGAGAAGTAACAATGCCTGCAACTCATCATCAAGAGACATTTTCATAGAGGATAACTGATTAGTAATATTTTACATTTCATTCAAATGTTCAACAATAGAAGCACCTTCTCTATATTTTAGGTTCACAAGTTTTCTGATCAAAAAAGCTTTGTTGCTAGCTGTTTTTCTTTTATAGAGACTTTCCAACTTTTTCCAAAAAGAATATGCAGAAATTTCAGTGGAAACATGGTGAAAGACACAATCATCAAGCCATTTCGAATAAATCTAATTGTTTTTCGATCTAACCTCTTCCACTCATCATCTGTCATAGTTGTGGGTTTTGCAATATCCCCCTGCAAAGGTCCATACAAATCTTTACAGTACAAGAGATCTTCCATTCTTGGTTTCCATATCATCCAATTATTTCCATTCAAACTAATCATACAAGAAACATTACTAGCCTAATGTTCAAATACAAAAATTAAATCACCAAAACCCCTTTTTGCTCTAATACCAGTTGATAGGGATATAAACAAGAATAACCTTTGTATATGAACAAATATTAGAAGACCATAATACGCAACGGAATTAAATGGAAACACAATCAAACAGAACACCAAGATATATGTGGAAAACCCCTCCAATGTGAAGGGTAAAAATCACGGGGCAAACTAGAGATAATCCACTATGAAAATAATGAATATACAAATCTCAATCTCTTGCCCTAAACTCTAGCAATAATCTCAAGAGAACAACTGGGATACAAGGATCACGTCACTGCCCACAATATCTAAAACCTCCCCAAGTAATCACAGCAAGAGTCTACTGTAGATTTGATCTAACCTGAGATAGAACACTACTAGATGATTTAGAATAGCCTCTCTGTGTTGTCCTTGTCTTCTTCCCTTTATTTCTCTTCCTTTTCTGCCTTGTTTTCCTCATTTTCTTTGGAATCTCGTGGTTGTTTCCTTCTCCCACGTTGCTGCCCTATTTATGCCTTTTTCTGCCTCCAAAACTCAGCCACCACCCCCCCTAATGTTAATTAGGGTTAGGTTAAAAGGGGGTGAGCTGTGGGCTGCCCAAGCTCACTGTGGGCCGAATTTGTGGGCTGCCAGCCTAACAACCTCCCCCTTCAATCCATAAGGGAGGATGTCCCATGACTCCTCAATGTGACGCCATGCCGACCAGTTGTCGGCATATCTCCTGTCCTTCTTTTGGTAAAGTTTTTGTCAACATGTCTGCTCCGTTGTCATCTATGTGAATTTTCTGAAGCTGCAACTGCTTCTCTTCAAATACATTTTGAATCAATTGGTATCTGATATCTATATGCTTTGACTTGGAATGAATAATTGGGTTCTTACACAAATGGATGATACTTTGGCTGTCACAATGCACCATATAATTTTTCTGTTTCAGCCCTAATTCTTGTAAGAATTATTTCATCCATAACATTTCTTTGCATACCTCTGTTACAGCAATATATTCTGCTTATGTGGTGGAGAGAGCAATACACCTTTGCAACCTGGATTACCATGACACAGCTCCCCCTACAAAAATAAGTACATAACCTGAAGTAGACTTTCTCAATCTTCCATTTACATCAGATGTGCCATAATAAAAGTATTGAATAAAATGTTCATACCAAGGAAGTGCAAAAGATCACACTTTTACCTCCTTCCCAATCTTCCCACTAATGGTTCCATTTTTTTATTTAAGTTATTAACTCAAAAAGTTCTACTGGTGTTAATTTGATTTCATTCATTGAAAGTCATTCATTCTTCAGAAAAGCTGCAATGTCGCCCATAATCCAGTTGGCAGCCAACTTTGCATCAGCACCATTCTCAACAGAAGCATCAAAAAATTCAGCAACCTGAGAAATTTATATGCTCAGTGTGGCCATCTTTTACCAGCTTAACAAAAAATAGCTACTATTTCTAAAGTTACTTACCATTCATAAGTGATACTTACATGATTGTCATTGGCAAGAAAGAGAACATCTTGCATGTTGACACCCAATTTTTCATATCGTCTGCGTTTTGCTTCTGGGAGAGCTCAGGCAAAACTTGTTGAATTTTGTCAACATAGTCTTTTGTCAGAATAACTTCTGTTAGGTCAAGCTCAGGAAAATATCTGTAATCTGCTAGTCCTTCCTTTTTCCTCATTGTAAAAGTTTTCTGCAAACAGAAAAAGTCACGATTAAATATAAAAAATTACATGTACAACTGATGGAGATGGAGTTTCTTGTACAATTTGATCACTTTGACCTTGGCTATGAAGAAGAACCTGTCATGAGATCTCATAATCCATGGCCCTATTCATTGCAGAAAATGAATTCATGTTCTTTATTTCAACCTGTGAATGCAACAAGCAAAAGTGTGCTAACCATCAATTCTCTGTGATAAAAATTTAAGATCATTTGTGCTATATCAAGCAACAGTTATAACCAAATAGAAGCACTAAGAATGGTCAAATAATAAATCTTTAATAAATGAAATAATAAACTGATACACTGTTAATTGACCCTGGAACCCTATCGAGGACTAGTTTAAATCAAGTTTATGCATAACCTGGGCCTAATTGACCATGGATCAGCCTTCTTAATCATTGAAGGGGCCAACATTTTTTGTTGGTTCAGCATGTTACAGCCCAATAGAGCCTAATAATTAAAAAAATAGGGCGTTTACAGAGATTAGAAGAAGCAGACAAAAATAGGAAAGAGAAGCCCAATCCTAGTATAAGTCAAGATGGGAAAGACCTTCAAATTGCACTCCTAATAAAATTAGGAAAGAAAAGGCAGATTTACATTGTAACGAATCTTGGTGATACTTATAGTATTTTTCCTGTAATTTTTGGAATAATTTTGTCATTTTAGTAGTTATTTTAGGAAGTATTTGCGATCTTATTATAAGCCCAACTAGCATCCAGTGGTCTTCCTATGGCATAATATAGGTTAGACAAAACATTTTACTAATAGTACATATATTTTAGAGGGTTTCAAAATCACTTTTTTGGGATTTCATGGAATAATGAGGGTTCAAAAATAAATATCACAAGCCATTTTAGCAACCTATACATATGTTAGCTTGTAAGCACATATAAATTGTTATGTTTCTCTGTTTATCTTTCTTTATTACAGTATATTAATTTTGTTAAGAAAAATTTTCTAGTGTAACCCGGTAACTTCATGAAATATCCTATATACCCATGTAAAATTGCATATATTATATATATCCCTACAATGTCAAAAACCATGTTACTGTACCACTGCCCTTGAATTACACGATCAGTGTGAGACTTAAAAGAGTGTTAAGGCTAGATTAATGCTAGTAAAAGAGTAGGTAACCAGTATTAAACTAACAGGAGTTAAATTGGCAAAAAAAAATGCATCTGCATGGTCAAATGTTGACCTGTTGCAAGGTTACAACTACTTTTATCTACCGATGAAAGAGAAGAAAAACCCCGATCAACACTAGAAGACAAGGACTCGGTGTTTTATTTATATAAAAGACTAACAGTAGACCATGTGGATTATGAAATAAGCAAATAGTACCTTTGTTCCAAAATTTGATTGTCCTACTGGACGAACAGAAATATTTACATCACAACGAAGTGAACCTTCCTGCATATTTCCTTTGCTTATTCCAAGATACCTAACCAGCCTATGTATCTCTGCAGCATATTCTGCAGCCTCAAGACAACTCCTCATATCGGGCTCAGAGACAATCTCCAGTAAAGGCACCCCTGCCCTATTCAGATCCACCTGCCAAAAAAGCACCACAAAGCATTTGATATCACCATGCATATATCATGTTAGCAAACTACAAATAGTTCCAAGTATAACAAGAGAAACTGACCTGGGAATTGTTAGGCTGGCAGCCCACAAATTCAGTCAATAGTGGGCTTGGGCTGCCCACAGCTCACCCCCTCTTAACCTAACCCTAATTAACATTAGGGGGGGTATGAAGGCTGTGTTTTGGAGGCAGAAAAAGACATAAATAGAGCAGCAACGTGGGAGAAGAGAACAGCCATGAGATTTCAAAGAAAATGAGGAAAACAAGGTAGTAAAGGAAGAGAAAGAAAGGGAAGAAGACAAGGACAACGCAGAGAGGCTGTTCTCAATCATCTAGTAGTGTTCTATCTCAGGTTAGATCAAATCTACAGTAGACTCCTGCTGTGATTACTTGGGGAGGTTTTAGATATTGCGGACAGTGACGTGATCCTTGTATCCCAGTTATTCTCTTGAGATTGTTGCTAGGGTTTAGGGCAAGAGATTGAGATTTGTATATTCATTATTCTCATAGTGGATTATCTCTTATTTGCCCCGTGATTTTTACCCTTCACATTGGAGGGGTTTTCCACGTATATCTTGGTGTTCTGTTTGATTATGCTTCCATTTAATTCCGCTGCGTATTATAGTCTTCTAGTATTTGTTCAGCTGGCAACAAAGCTTTTTTGATCTGAAAACTTGTGAACCTAAAATATAAAGAGGGTGCTTCTATTGCTGAGCATTTGAATGAAATACAGAGTATTACTAACTAGTTATCCTCTATAAAAATATCTCTTAATGATGAGTTGCAGGCATTGTTACTTCTCAGTTCATTACCAGAAAGTTGGGAGACACTGGTGGTTTCCCTCAGTAATTCTGCGCCAGATGGTGTTGTCACTATGAGCCAAGTAACAAGTAGTTTGTTGAATGAGAAGTTGAGAAGAAAGAGTTCGGCAACATCTCAAAATGATTCACAGACACTTATTTCAGAGAATATAGGAAGGTCAAAGTCTAGAAGTAGTTCACGCATGGGTAGAAGCAAGTCAAGATCAAGAAAAGATATTGTTTGCTATAATTGTGGTGAGAAAGGACATTACAAGAACCAATGTAAACAACCTAAGAAGAGCAAGAAAAAGGGAAAAGAAGTGGAGTCTATAGAGTCTAAAGATAATATCATAGCTATAATGCAGGGTGGTGATTATTTGATTTTGTCTCCTTCTGATGATATTTTTTCTTGTGTGTGTCAGGATCTTGAGTGGGTGATTGACACATGTGCTTCTTATCATGCTACACCACGGAGAGAGTTTTTTGCTACATACAGGTCTGAAAATTTCGGTGTTGTCAAGATAGGTAACTATGGCACAACAGACATCATAGGCATGGGTGATATCCATTTAAAGACCAACCTTGACCGCAAGTTGGTGCTTAAGGATGTGAGGCATGTGATTGACTTGAGGTTGAATTTTATTTCAGTTGGAAGACTAGATGATGAAGACTATGAAAGCTGATTTCACAAAGGGCAATGGAAGCTCAGTAAGGGTTCTCTTGTTATAGCTAGTGGAAAGAAATGTCATACTTTGTACAGGTTGCAGGCTAAAGCTTATGGTGAGCAGTTAAATGCTACAGAGAAAGACTTCAGTATGGAGTTGTGGCATAGGCGATTGAGACACATGAGCGAGAAGGGGCTGCAAGCTCTTTCTAAGAGAGAGGTATTACCAGACCTCAGAGGTATACATCTGAACCCTTGTATTGATTGTTTGGCTGGTAAACAACATAGAGTTTCATTTGCTAATGCTGCTTTATCTAGAAAAATGCATGCCTTATACCGTGTTTATACAAATGTATGTGGTCCTTTGAGGACAAAAACTCCTAGTGGATCTGTTGATGTTCTTGGTATAAGTGGTGCACTTTATTTTGTCAATTTTATAGATTATTTTTCTAGAAAAGTTTGGGCCTATGCTTTGAAGACTAAAGATCATGTGATTAATGTCTTCAAAGAGTTTTATGCTAGGGTTGAAAGGGAGACAGAAAGAAAATTGAAATGCATAAGATCAGATAATGGTGGTGAGTATACAGGATTGTTTAATGACTATTGCAGGTCACAAGGGATCCAATATGAGATGACAGTTCTTGGTACACCTCAGCATAATGCAATTGCAGAGAGGATGAACCGCACTATCATGGAAAAGATCATATGTATGCTTTCACAAGCCAAGCTACCCAAAAGGTTTTGGGATGAGGCTTTGGGGACTGCAGTTGATGTGATCAACTTATCACCATGTACAACCCTAGATGGTGATATTGTAGAGCATGTATGGTCAGGGAAAGATGTTTCCTATAAGCATTTAAGAGTGTTTGGTTATCGCGCATTTGCACATATTCCAAACAATGAGAGGTCCAAGCTGGATGGTAAGACTAAAGAATGTATTTTTCTTGGCTACTCACATGATCATTTTGGTTACAGGCTTTGGGATCCAGAAAAGCAGAAGGTGTTCAGAAGCAGAGATGTAGTCTTCTTTGATGATCAAACCTTTGAAGATTTGAAGAAGAAGACACCGGCCAAGACTTCTGTAGAAGGATTAGCAGATTGTGACCCAGTTATTCCTCCAGTATATCACGGTGATGGGGGAGATGTGCAGGAAGATAGTTTAGAGCATGATATTGATCTACCTACAGGACATGTTGAGCAAGAAGAAGTAGGAGAGCAAGTTCCAACAGAACACTAGTTGAGAAGATCTTCTAGACAACGTCAACCTTCCAGAAGATACTCTACAGATGAGTATGTGATGCTTACTGATATAGGTGAACCAGAGAGTTACCAGGAAGCAGTTGAAAGTGGTTACTTGCTATGCAGGAAGAAATGGATGCTCTTCAGAAGAACCACACTTATGATTTGGTGCTGCTACCAAATGGAATGAAGGCCTTAAAGAACAAGTGGGTTTTTAGGTTGAAGACTCAAGAATATTGTTCTCAACCTAAGTACAAAGCTAGATTGATTGTGAAAGGCTTTGGTCAAAAGAAAGGTATTGACTTTGAAGAGATTTTCTCTCCTGTTGTAAAAATGTCTTCTATTCGTGTTGCTCTTGGTATTGCTGCTAGATAGGACTTGGAGGTTGAGCAGTTAGATGTGAAGACAACTTTCTTTCATGGTGATTTGGAGGAGGAAATTTATATGGAGCAACCAGAAGGCTTCAAAGTCAAAGATAAAGATAATTTTGTCTGCAAGTTAAAGAAGAGCTTGTATAGGCTAAAGCAAGCTCCAAGACAGTGGTACAGAAAGTTTGATTCATTTATGATAGAAAATGGATACAAATGAACGACTTTAGATCATTGTGTATACATCAAATGGTTTGGTGAGGATTTTATTATTCTCTTACTTTATATTGATGATATGCTTATTCTTGGGAAAAATATGTCTAAAATTGACAGGTTGAAGAAGGAACTGAGTGAGTCTTTTGCAATGAAGGACATGGGGCCAGCATAGCAAATACTTGGCATGCAGATTTCCAATAACAGGAAAAATAAGAAGATTTGGTTGTCACAGGAGAAATATATCGAGAAGATATTGGAAAGATTCAGTATGAGCAATACAAAACCAGTTGGTTCTCCTCTTGCAGGTCACTTCAAGTTGTGCTCAGAATAGAGTCCATCGAGTGATGAGGAGAAGGAGAAAATGCAAAAGGTTCCTTATGCTTCAGCAGTTGGAAGTTTAATCTATGCAATGGTATGTACGAGGCCAGACATCGCATATGCAGTGGGTGTCACTAGTAGATTTCTTGCAAATCCAGGCAAAGAGCACTAGGCAGCAGTGAAGTGGATTTTTAGATATCTCAAAGGGAGCTCTAAGGTTTGTTTAAGCTTTGGAGATGGACCACATGTGTTGACAGGTTACACAGATGTAGATATGGCAAGAGATATAGATACGAGAAAGTCTACTTCAGGTTATGTACTTACTTTTGTAGGGGGAGCTGTGTTATGGAAATCCAGGTTGCAAAGGTGTATTGCTCTCTCCACCACATAAGCAGAATATATTGCTGCTACAGAGGTATGCATAGAAATGTTATGGATGAAATAATTCTTACAAGAATTGGGGCTGAAACAGAAAAATTATATAGTGCATTGTGATAGCCAGAGTGTCATCCATTTGTGTAAGAACCCAAAGTTCATTCCAAGTCAAAGCATATAGATGTCAGATACCACTGGATTCGAAATTAATTTTAAGAGAAGCAGTTGCAGCTTCAGAAAATTCACACTGATGACAACGGAGCAGACATGTTGACAAAAACTTTACCAAAAGAAAGACAGGGGATATGCAGACAACTGGTCGGCATGGCGTCACATTGAGGAGTCATGGGATAGCCTCCCTTATGGGCTGAAGGGGGAGGTTGTTAGGCTGACAGCCCACAAATTCAGCCCATAGCGGGCTTGGGTAGCCCACAGCTCACTCCCTCTTAACCTAACCCTAATTAACATTAGGGGGAGTGTGGAGGCTGCATTTTGGAGGCAGCAACGTGGGAGAAGAGAACAACCACGAGATTCCAAAGAAAAGGAGGAAAACAAGGCAGAAAAGGAAGAGAAAGAAAGAGAAGAAGACAAGGACAACATGGAGAGGCTGTTCTTAATCATCTAGCAGTGTTCTATCTCAGATTAGATCAAATCTACAGTAGACTCTTGCTGTGATTACTTGGGGAGGTTTTAGATATTGTGGGCAGTGACGTGATCCTTGTATCCCACTTATTCTCTTGAGATTGTTGCTAGGGTTTAGGGCAAGAGATTGAGATTTGTATATTCATTATTCTCATAGTGGATTATCTCTAGTTTGTCCTGTGGTTTTTACCCTTCACATTGGAGGGATTTTTCCACATATATCTTGGTGTTCTATTTGATTATGCTTCCATTTAATTCCGCTGTGTATTATAGTCTTCTAGTAATTGTTCATATACAAAGGTTATTCCTGTTTATATCCCCATCAATTGGTATCAGAGCAGGGGGTTTTGGTGATTTAATTTTTGTATTTGAACATGAAGGCCAATAATGTTTCTCGCATGATTAGTTTGAATGGAAACAATTGGATGATATGGAAACCAAGAATGAAAGATCTCTTGTATTGGAAAGATTTGTATGGACCTTTGTAGGGGGATAGTGCAAAACCCACAATTATGACAGATGATGAGTGGAAGAGGTTAGATCGAAAAACAATTGGATTTATTAGACAGTGGCTTGATGATAGTGTCTTTCGCTATGTTTCTATTGAAATATCTACATATTCTCTTTGGAAAAAGTTGGAAAGTCTCTATAAAAGAAAAACAACTAGCAACAAAGCTTTTTTGATCTGAAAACTTGTGAACCTAAAATATAGAGAGGGTGCTTCTATTGCTGAGCATTTGAATGAAATGCAGAGTATTACTAACCAGTTATCCTCTATGAAAATATCTCTTAATGATGAGTTGCAAGCATTGTTACTTCTCAGTTCATTACCAGAAAGTTGGGAGACACTGGTGGTTTCCCTTAGTAATTCTGCACCAGATGGTGTTGTCACTATGAGTCAAGTAACAAGCAGTTTGTTGAATGAGGAGTTGACAAGAAAGAGTTCGGCAACATCTCAGAATGATTCACAGGCACTTATCTCAGAGAACAGAGGAAGGTCAAAGTCTAGAAGCAGTTCACGCATGGGTAGAAGCAAGTCAAGATCAAGAAAAGATATTGTTTGCTATAATTATGGTGAGAAAGGATATTACAAGAACCAATGTAAACAACCTAAGAAGAGCAAGAAAAAGAGAAAAGAATGGAGTCTATAGAGTCTAAAGATAATATCATAGCTATAATGCAGGGTGGTGATTATTTGATTTTGTCTCCTTCTGATGATATTTTTTCTTGTGTGTGTCAGGATCTTGAGTGGGTGATTGACACAGGTGCTTCTTATCATGCTACACCACGGAGGGAGTTTTTTGCTACATACAGGTTTGGAAATTTCGGTGTTGTCAAGATGGGCAACTATGGCACAACAGACATCATAGGAATGGGTGATATCCATTTAAAGACCAACATTGACTGCAAGTTGGTGCTTAAGGATGTGAGGCATGTGATTGACTTGAGGCTGAATTTTATTTCAATTGGAAGACTAGATGATGAAGACTATGAAAGCAGATTTCACAAAGGGCAATGGAAGCTCAGTAAGGGTTCTCTTGTTATAGCTAGTGGAAAGAAATGTCATACTTTTTACATGTTGCAAGCTAAAGCTTATGGTGAGCAGTTAAATGCTACAGAGAAAGACTTCAGTATGGAGTTGGGGCATAGGCGATTGAGACACATGAGCGAGAAGGGGCTGCAAGCTCTTTCCAAGAGAGAGGTATTATCAGACCTCAGAGGTATACATCTGAACCCTTGTATTGATTGTTTGGTTGGTAAACAACATAGAGTTTCATTTGCTAGTGCTGCTTTATCTAGAAAAATGCATGCCTTAGACCGTGTTTATACAGATGTATGTGGTCCTTTGAGGACAAAAACTCCTAGTGGATCTGTTGATGTTCTTGGTATAAGTGGTGCACTTTATTTTGTCACTTTTATAGATGATTTTCTCAGAAAAGTTTGGGCCTATGCTTTGAAGACTAAATATCATGTGATTAATGTCTTCAAAGAGTTTTATGCCAGGGTTGAAAGGGAAACCAAGAATGAAAGATCTCTTGTATTGCAAAGATTTGTATTGACCTTTGTATGGGGATAGTGCAAAACCCACAACTATGACAGATGATGAGTGGAAGAGGTTAGATCGAAAAATAATTGGGTTTCTTAGACAGAGAATAGCTTCAGAAAAATGTCGAGCATCCCTCAATGTTATATATGTGTTTAATATAGAATCGAAGAATAGATTGTGAAAGAGATGAATTTTATTCATTGAGGTAATAAGTATTTATACAAGTTTTGATAGAGAGATTTCCCTCGATTAATCACCTAAATCACACATCAGTTATGGGTGAGAGACTTTGTTGAGGAAGTCTACTAATTGAATATCTTGTGGGCGAGAGACATTTTGATAGCACACATGTATCATGATTTATAAAAGAATGAGATGGTAAATGATGATATCATGCAAAATTGTGAATGACAATTAAGCCAAGAAAGGAACATTTCCTATGGTTTACGAGAAATGTTACTTCTTTGACTTTAACATTTGGTGGCTTGTGACTTTGGGGTATACCGATTAACCAAGGAACAAAAAACCACACTTAGAGGCCAATATTTCCTATGGTTGACGGAAATGTTACTTCTTTGACTTTAACATCTCAAATAAATGCCGCCTTCATCTCCACTCATCTAAATTTGTCACAGTGCATGACGAGGTTTGATGCCTTTCTTATCAACCAGTTCGTGCCACTCAAACTCGATTAGCTCTTCCAACAAGAATGCAGAACCCAATCAGATGACTTGCAAGCTAAACCCGAGTTCAAGAATGGCAGCAGCAGTTGCCATCGAGATCTTGATTGCAGCAACCGAAATGGTCTCACCGTGTTCCTACCTCGGTTGACTTTCAACACCAAGTGCACATGGTATTCTTGGATTTCTTCTCCTTTGACGGATCGAAGAACCCGTTTTCTAGTGCCTACTTGTCTTCTCCTATGAAAATATTCTCCTATGAAAGCAAAAAAAGCAAAAAAAAAGGAGGGTACATTAAGCTCGGATTCGGCATCTAATTGTTTCTGAAGCATACTCCTGGATCCACAGTAGAAGAAATCTGAAATTAAGGTTAAACAGTTTGCATTAAACCAATATGAGCTTGCCAAATCATCGTAAGACCTCACCAATTAGCAAGACATTAACATGTAAATTCTAAGAAAATGCATGTCGTAAGACTTCAAAAGGAAAACGTGTTGAGGCAATGCCCGGGGTAAACATCAGACTATTATAAACATAGACCATGAAAATGCATCTGTCGATGCGTTGGTCGTCTAAACATTTACAGCGCTGAGGCTTCAAAAGGAAAAAGAAGATTTTGGGCCACCATTTATACTAACAAAATAGATATAAATAGTTGATGGATGTACTCTCACCTATTTGTGGACAAGAAATGAGTCAACCTCATTGCTTTTTGTATTTATCGTAATGCGAGTTTACCGTTTATATCAAAATAGATATAAATAGTTCACCAACGTCAACTAGAGGCCTTCCTTCAATAGGCGAAGGCCAACTGCCCTTTTACAGATTCACTCCTTTTGATGGGCTCAGGAGACAACCCTTACAGGACCTTTCTCTCCTCTCTTTACAACTCAAAACTTGAAGAACAGAAAGAGGAGAACTTTAGGATTTTACACAAATTTGAGCTCTTAGAATCACAGAAAAGATCAAGAATTCGGTGTAGGTCTATATCTTTTCAGTGCTGAATGGGTGGGGTATTTATAGGCCCCAACCCAATTCAAATTTGGAGCTCAAAACGATCAAATCCCGGAATTCCGGGATCAGTCGGTTGCACCTCCTGACTGGAGAGGTTGCACCGCCTGGCAGAGCTCGAAGACCGAGCCCAGGCGGTGCCACCTCTTGACTGAGGTGGTTGCACCTCTCTGCCAGAGCTCGAAGACCGAGCTCAGGCGGTGCCACCTCTCTGTCAGGGAGGTTGCACCGCCCAGTCTTGCTCGAAGACTGAGCTCAGGCGGTGCCACCTCTCTGTCAGGGAGGTTGCACCGCCCAGTCTAGCTCAAAGACTTAGCTCAGGCGGTGCCACCTCCTGGCTGGGAAGGTTGCACCGCCCAGTCTCGCTGGGAGGCTTAGCCCAGGCGGTGCCACCTCCTGGCCTAGGTGGTTGCACCTCCTGGTGCAATCAGGGTCCGAATGGTTAGCTCCATTCGGCCCAATTTCAGTCTTTCAGGGGCCCAATTGCCCCAAGATTAAGCTAATGGGATCACCTCCCATTTTCCAACTTAATCAACGTGCTAACTACGATTAGATCTAAGACAATTTCTGCAGCTTTGCTTCGGTGCGTCAATCGCTTCTTCCGGCGAGTTTCCGGTGAACTTCCGTCGATCATCCGATGAACCCTCGGTGATGCTCCTGCGGACTTCCGGCAAACTCCTGGACTTTGCGACGATCCATTTGGCGAGTTCCGACAAGCTTCGCTTGGCAAGCTTCTGGACTTCTCGGATTTGTTCTCGCAGAACCTCCGACGACCGTCCGAACTTCCATCGTACTCTCGAACTCCCAACGTGATCATGAACTTGACTCCGGCACAACTCCTGCTGCATGTCTTTCTTCCATCGTAGTTAATCCTACACACTCAAAACAAACACTTCGATCGAGACAATTAATACTAAGCATTAATCACGTTGTCCGGCATGTCATTGGTCCCTCGATGCTTTGTCCGATTCTTCGGCGCATCGTCCTTTCCTGCAGCCTATTGCCCAATCGGCCAGTTGACTCCGCAACTCCGATATCCTTGGCACAATACCCGCTCTTCTTGGCCCGATGCCCGAGTCCACGACCCGAAGCCTTCTGTCGATACGTCGACCGATCCACCGGCCCGACGTCCAATCTTCTGACATGTTCCTCCGGCACAACATGATGTTCCTGCTTTAATTGTCTCATCCTGATCGAAGCACCCTGCGTCACTCAAAACGCATATTAAATCATAAACATATATCAAGTAGTTTCATAATCAAAATACGAGATTCAACATCTTTTAAGTCTCACACTGACCGAGTAATTCAAGGGCAGTGGTACAGTAACATGGTTTTTGACATTGTAGGGATATATAAAATATATGTAATTTTACATGGGTATATAGGATATTTCATGAAGTTACCGGGTTACACTAGAAAATTTTTCTAAACAAAATTAATATACTGTAATAAAGAAAGATAAACAGAGAAACAAAACAATTTATATGTGCTTACAAGCTAACATATGTATAGGTTGCTAAAATGGCTTGTGATATTTATTTTTGAACCCTCATTATTCCATGAAATCCCATAAAAAGTGATTTTGAAACCCTCTAAAATATATGTACTATTAGTAAAATGTTTTGTCTAACCTATATTATGCCATAGGAAGACCACTGGACGCTAGTTGGGCTTATAATAAGATCGCAAATACTTCCTAAAATAACTACTAAAATGATAAAATTATTCCAAAAATTACAGGAAAAATACTATAAGTATCACCAACCTCATTCCTTCTCTTCTATCAATGACTTTACCGTTCCACCTTTTGATAAAGCTCAAAAAGTATCTGCGGACATTGAATCAATAAAACAAATGAAAAAAAGGGGTAAAATGAGACAGCACTAAACTTTTGTGATGCACACAATGTGTTATTTGAACTCCATGTATGGATGTTTTAGCATGTGACACATGAATGCATACATAGGAACAACACTAGCATCCTTTCATATAAAAGCCACCACAGTAAGAGCATAAATAAATAAATTGCAGTCATGTTGGTTTGGTTGTAGTTTGTGAGTTATTTGGTAGGAGGATATATGAGAGAGCTACTCAGTGTGATCAACAGATATAAAGCCAAACGACTTTATCATATATAAGTTATTTATCAATATAATGACTTTTATGATATTATCATGTTCTTAGAAAACTTATCAGAAAGAGCATTTAACACAATTAAAAATTTGATATCACATAAGATTTAAGGTCAAAGCACAAGGCAAAAGAGAAATAACCAACGATTGATTGTTTCTCCGAAAAGAAACATAGTATGCTTAATTAAAGTCAGATTCCCAGTGAGAATGCCAACAAGTAACAATTAGCTTAACACACCAGGTAGTGAAAATGTGACAATAAAGAAAAAAATTAGGAGACCACAACCATTTTTCTTGATGAGACAAGTAGCTAGTTAGTGATCTTTACAGGTCGACAGTTTCATTTACATCAGATGTGCCATTCATTGAAAGTTATTAACTCAAAAAGTTCTACTGGTGTTAATTTGATTTCATTCATTGAAAGTCATTCATTCTTCAGAAAAGCTGCAATGTCGCCCATAATCCAGTTGGTAGCCAACTTTGCATCAGCTCCATTCTCAACAGAAGCATCAAAAAATTCAGCAACCTGAGAAGTTTATATGCTCAGTGTGGCCATCTTTTACCAGCTTAACAAAAAATAGCTACTATTTCTAAAGTTACTTACCATTCATAATTGATACTTACATGATTGTCATTGGCAAGAAAGAGAACATCTTGCATGTTGACACCCAATTTTTCATAACGTCTGCGTTTTGCTTCTGGGAGCTCAGGCAAAACTTGTTGAATTTTGTCAACATAGTCTTTTGTCAGAATAACTTCTGGTAGGTCAAGCTCAGGAAAATATCTGTAATCTGCTAGTCCTTCCTTTTTCCTCATTGTAAAAGTTTTCTGCAAACAGAAAAAGTCACGATTAAATATAAAAAATTACATGTACAACTGATGGAGATGGAGTTACGTACTAGAAGGAAGATGACAACCTGAGCACCTTCTTCCCAAAAACGAGTTTCTTGTACAATTTGATCACTTTGACCTCGGCTATGAAGAAGAACCTGTCTTGAGATCTCATAATCTATGGCCCTATTCATTGCAGAAAATGAATTCATGTTCTTTATTTCAACCTGTGAATGCAACAAGCAAAAGTGTGCTAACCATCAATCTCTGTGATAAAAATTTAAGATCATTTGTGCTATATCAAGCAACAGTTATAACCAAATAGAAGCACTAAGAATGGCCAAATAATAAATCTTTAATAAATGAAATAATAAACTGATACACTGTTAATTGACCCTGGAACCCTATCGAGGACCAGTTTAAATCAAGTTTATGCATAACCTGGGCCTAATTGGCCATGGATCAGCCTTCTTGATCATTGAAGGGGCCAACATTTTTGGTTGGTTCAGCATGTTATAGCCCAATAGAGCCTATTAATTAAAAAAAAAAGAACGTTTACAGAGATTAGAAGAAACAGACAAAGATAGAAAAGAGAAGCCCAATCCTAGTATAAGTCAGGATGGGAAAGACCTTCAAATTGCACTCCTAATAAAATTAGGAAAGCAGAAGGTATATTTACATTGTAATGACTCTTGGTGATACTTATAGTATTTTTCCTGTAATTTTTGGAATAATTTTATCATTTTAGTAGTTATTTTAGGAAGTATTTGCGATCTTATTATAAGCCCAACTAGCGTCCAGTGGTCTTCCTATGGCATGATATAGGTTAGACAAAACATTTTACTACCAGTACATATATTTTAGAGGGTTTCAAAATCACTTTTCATGGGATTTCATGGAATAATGAGGGTTCAAAAATAAATATCACAAGCCATTTTAGCAACCTATACATATGTTAGCTTGTAAGCACATATAAATTGTTATGTTTCTCTGTTTATCTTTCTTTATTACAGTATATTAATTTTGTTTAGAAAAATTTTCTAGTGTAACCCTGTAACTTCATGACATATTCTATATACCAATGTAAAATTGCATATATTATATATATCCCTACAAAGTCAAAAACCATGTTACTGTACCATTGCCCTTGAATTACTCGGTCAGTGTGAGACTTAAAAGAGTGTTAAGGCTGGATTAATGCTGGTGAAAGAGTAGGTAACCAGTATTAAACTAACAGGAGTTAAATTGGCAAAAAAAAATGCTCCTGCATGGTGAAATGTTGACATGTTGCAAGGTTACAACTACTTTTATCTACCGATGAAAGAGAAGAAAAACCCCGGTCAACACTAGATGACAAGGACTCTATGTTTTATTTATATGAAAGACTAACAGTAGACCATGTGGATTATGAAATAAGCAAATAGTACCTTTGTTCCAAAAATTGATTGTCCTACTGGACGGACAAAAATATTTACATCACAACGAAGTGAACCTTCCTGCATATTTCCAATGCTTATTCCAAGATACCTAACCAGCCTCTCTATCTCTGCAGCATATTCTGCAGACGTAAGTCCACTCCTCATATCGGGCTCAGAGACAATCTCCAGTAAAGGCACCCCTGCCCTATTCAAATCCACCTGCCAAAACAGCCCCACAAAGCATTTGATATCACCATGCATATATCATGTTAGCAAACTACAAATAGTTCCAAGTATAACAAGAGAAACTGACCTGGGAATTGTTAGGCTGGCAGCCCACAAATTCAGTCCATAGTGGGCTTGGGCAGCCCACAGCTCACCCCCTCTTAACCTAACCCTAATTAACATTAGGGGGGATATGGAGGCTGTGTTTTGGAGGCAGAAAAAGACATAAATAGGGTAGCAACGTGGGAGAAGAGAACAACCATGAGATTTCAAAGAAAATGAGGAAAACAAGGTAGAAAAGGAAGAGAAAGAAAGGGAAGAAGACAAGGACAACGCAGAGAGGTTGTTCTCAATCATCTAGCAGTGTTATATCTCAGGTTAGATCAAATCTACAGTAGACTCTTGCTGTGATTACTTGGGGAGGTTTTAGATATTGTGGGTAGTGACGTGATCCTTGTATCCCAGTTATTCTCTTGAGATTGTTGCTAGGGTTTAGGGCAAGAGATTGAGATTTGTATATGCATTATTCTCATAGTGGATTATCTCTTGTTTGCCCCGTGGTTTTTACCCTTCACATTGGAGGGGTTTTCCATGTATATCTTGGTGTTCTGTTTGATTATGCTTCCATTTAATTCCGCTGCGTATTATAGTCTTCTAGTATTTGTTCATATACAAAGGTTATTCCTGTTTATATCCCCATCAATTGGTATCAGAGCAGGGGGTTTTGGTGATTTAATTTTTGTATTTGAACATGGAGGCCAGTAATGTTTCTCGCATGATTAGTTTGAATGGAAACAATTGGATGATATGGAAACCAAGAATGGAAGATCTCTTGTATTTCAAAGATTTGTATGGACCTTTACAGGGGGATAGTGCAAAACCGACAACTATGACAGATGATGAGTGGGAGAGGTTAGATCGAAAAACAATTGGGTTTATTAGACAGTGGCTTGATGATAGTGTCTTTCACTATGTTTCTACTGAAATTTCTATATATTCTCTTTGGAAAAACTTGGAAAGTCTCTATGAAAGAAAAACAGCTGGCAACAAAGCTTTTTTGATCTGAAAATTTGTGAACCTAAAATATAGAGAGGGTGCTTCTATTGCTGAGCATTTGAATTAAATGCAGAGTATTACTAACCAGTTATCCTCTATGAAAATATCTCTTGATGATGAGTTGCAGGCATTGTTACTTCTCAGTTCATTACCAGAAAGTTGGGAGACACTTGTGGTTTCCCTCAGTAATTCTGCACCAGATGGTGTTGTCACTATGAGTCAAGTAACAAGCAGTTTGTTGAATGAGGAGTTGAGAAGAAAGAGTTCTGCAACATCTCAGAATGATTCACAGACACTTATCACAGTGAACAAAGGAAGGTCAAAGTCTAGAAGTAGTTCACGCATGGGTAGAAGCAAGTCAAGATCAAGAAAAGATATTGTTTGCTATAATTGTGGTGAAAAAGGACATTACAAGAACCAATGTAAACAACCTAAGAAGAGTAAGAAAAAGGGAAAAGAAGTGGAGTCTATAGAGTCTAAAGATAATATCATAGCTATAATGCAGGGTGGTGATTATTTGATTTTGTCTCCTTCTAATGATATTTTTTCTTGTGTGTGTCAGGATCTTGAGTGGGTGATTGACACAGGTGCTTCTTATCATGCTACACCACAGAGAGAGTTTTTTGCTACATACAGGTCTGAAAATTTCGGTGTTGTCAAGATGGGCAACTATGGCACAATAGACATCATAGGCATGAGTGATATCCATTTAAAGACCAACATTGACTGCAAGTTGGTGCTTAAGGATGTGAGGCATGTGATTGACTTGAGGCTGAATTTTATTTCAGTTGGAAGACTAGATGATGAAGACTATGAAAGCTGATTTCACAAAGGGCAATGGAAGCTCAGTAAGGGTTCTCTTGTTATAGCTAGTGGAAAGAAATGTCATACTTTGTACAGGTTGCAGGCTAAAGCTTATGGTGAGCAGTTAAATGCTACAGAGAAAGACTTCAGTATGGAGTTGTGGCATAGGCGATTGAGACACATGAGCGAGAAGGGGCTGCAAGCTCTTTCCAAGAGAGAGGTATTACCAGACCTCAGAGGTATACATCTGAACCCTTGTATTGATTGTTTGGCTGGTAAACAACATAGAGTTTCATTTGCTAGTGCTGCTTTATCTAGAAAAATGCATGCCTTAGACCGTGTTTATACAGATGTATGTGGTCCTTTGAGGAAAAAAACTCCTAGTGAATCTGTTAATGTTCTTGGTATAAGTGGTGCACTTTATTTTGTCACTTTTATAGATGATTTTTCAAGAAAGTTTGGGCCTATGCTTTGAAGACTAAAGATCATGTGATTAATGTCTTCAAAGAGTTTTATGCCAGGGTTGAAAGGGAGACAGAAAGGAAATTGAAATGCATAAGATCATATAATGGTGGTGAGTATACAGGATTGTTTAATGACTATTGCAGGTCACATGGGATCCAACATGAGATGACAGTTCCTGGTACACCTCAGCATAATGCAATTGCAGAGAGGATGAACCGCACCATCATGGAAAAGATTAGATGTATACTTTCACAGGTCAAGCTACCCAAAAGGTTTTGGGATGAGGCTTTGAGGACTACAGTTGATGTGATCAACTTATCACTATGTACAGCCCTAGATGGTGATATTGCAGAGCATGTATGGTCAGGGAAAGATGTTTCCTACAAGCATTTAAGAGTGTTTGGTTGTCGCGCATTTGCACATATTCCAGACAATGAGAGGTCCAAGCTGGATGGTAAGACTAAAGAATGTATTTTTCTTGGCTACTTATATGATCATTTTGGTTACAGGTTTTGCGATCCAGAAAAGCAGAAGGTGTTCAGAAGCAGAGATATAGTCTTCTTTGAGGATCAAACCTTTGAAGATTTGAAGAAGAAGACACCGGCCAAGACTTCTGCAAAGGATTAATAAATTATGACCCAGTTATTCCTCCAGTATATCACGGTGATGGGGGAGGTGTGCAGGAAGATAGTGTAGAGCCTGATATTGATATACCTACAGGACATGTTGAGCAAGAAGAAGTAGGAGAGCAAGTTCCAACAGAACCTCAGTTGAGAAAATCTTCTAGACAATGTCAACCTTCCAGAAGATACTCTACAGATAAGTATGTGATGCTTACTGATGCAGGTGAACCAGAGAGTTACCAGGAAGCATTTGAAAGTGAGTAGAAAGAGTAGTGTTTACTTGCTATGCAGGAAGAGATGGATGCTCTTCAGAAGAACCACACTTATGATTTGGTGCTGCTACCAAATGGAATCAAGGCCTTAAAGAACAAGTGGATTTTTAGGTTGAAGACTCAAGAATATTGTTCTCAACCGAAGTACAAAGCTAGATTGATTGTGAAAGGCTTTGGTCAAAAGAAATGTATTGACTTTGAAGAGATTTTCTCTCTTGTTGTTAAAATGTCTTCTATTCGTGTTGCTCTTGGTATTGCTGCTAGACAGGACTTGGAGGTTGAGCTGTTAGATGTGAAGACAGCTTTCCTTCATGGTGATTTGGAGGAGGAAATTTATATGAAGCAACCAGAAGGCTTCAAAGTCAAAGGTAAAGATAATTTTGTCTGCAAGTTGAAGAAGAGCTTGTATGGGCTAAAGCAAGCTCCAAGACAGTGGTACAGAAAGTTTGATTCATTTATGATAGAAAATGGATACAAAAAACCGGCTTTAGATCATTGTGTATATATCAAATGGTTTGGTGAGTATTTTATTATTCTCTTACTTTATGTTGATGATATGTTTATTCTTGGGAAAAATATGTCTAAAATTGACAGGTTGAAGAAGGAACTAAGTGAGTCTTTTACAATGAAGGACATGCGGCCAGCAAAGCAAATACTAGGTATGCAGATTTTCCGTAACAAGAAAAATAAGAAGATTTAGTTGTCACAGGAGAAATACATCGAGAAGATATTGGAAAGATTCAGTATGAGCAATGCAAATCCAGTTGGTTCTCCTCTTGCAGGTCACTTCAAGTTGTGCTCAGAATAGAGTCCATCGAGTGATGAGGAGAAGGAAAAAACGCAAAAGGTTTCTTATGCTTCAGCAGTTGAAAGTTTAATGTATGCAATGGTATGTACGAGGCCAGACATCGCATATGCAGTGGGTGTTACTAGCAGATTTCTTGCAAATCCAGGCAAAGAGCACTAGGCAGCAGTGAAGTGGATTTTTAGATATCTCAAAGGGAGCTCTAAGGTTTGTTTAAGCTTTAGAGATGGACCACATATGTTGACAGGTTACACAGATGCAGATATGGCAAGAGATATAGATACGAGAAAGTCTACTTCAGGTTATATACTTACTTTTGTAGGGGGAGCTGTGTCATGGCAATCCAGGTTGCAAAGGTGTATTGCTCTCTCCACCACAAAAGTAGAATATATTACTGCTACAGAGGTATGCAAAGAAATGTTATGGATGAAATAATTCTTACAAGAATTGGAGCTGAAACAAAAAAATTATGTGGTGCATTGTGACAGCCAGAGTGTCATCCATTTGTGTAAGAACCCAATGTTTCATTCCAAGTCAAAGCATATAGATGTCAGATACCATTGGATTCGAAATGTATTTGAAAAGAAGTAGTTGCAGCTTCAGAAAATTCACACAGATGACAACGGAGCAGACATGTTGACAAAAACTTTACCAAAAGAAGGACAGGAGATATGCCGATAACTGGTCGGCATGGCGTCACATTGAGGAGTCATGGGACATCCTCCCTTATGGGCTGAAGGGGGAGGTTGTTAGGCTGGTAGCCCACAAATTCAACCCATAGTGGGCTTGGGCAGCCCACAGCTCACTCCCTCTTAACCTAACCCTAATTAACATTAGGGGGAGTGTGGAGGCTGCATTTTGGAGGCAGAAAAAGACACAAATAGGGCAGCAACGTGGGAGAAGAGAACAACCACGGGATTCCAAAGAAAAGGAGGAAAACAAGACAGAAAAGGAAGAGAAAGAAAGGGAAGAAGACAAGGACAACACAGAGAGGCTGTTTTCAATCATCTAGCAGTGTTCTATCTCAGGTTAGATCAAATCTACAGTAGACTCTTGCTGTGATTACTTAGGGAGGTTTTAGATATTGTGGGCAGTGACGTGATCCTTATATCCCAGTTATTCTCTTGAGATTGTTACTAGGGTTTAGGGCAAGAGATTGAGATTTGTATATTCATTATTCTCATAGTGGATTATCTCTAGTTTGCCCCGTGATTTTTACCCTTCACATTGGAGGGGTTTTTAACGTATATCTTGGTATTCTGTTTGATTGTGCTTCCATTTAATTCCGCTGCGTATTATGGTCTTCTAGTATTTGTTCATATACAAAGGTTATTCCTGTTTATATCCGCATCAATTGGTATCAAAGTAAGAGTTTTGGTGATTTTATTTTTGTATTTGAACATGGAGGCCAGTAATGTTTCTCGCATGATTAGAATGAATGGAAACAATTGGATGATATGAAAACCAAGAATGGAAAATCTCTTGTATTATAAAGATTTGTATTAACCTTTGCAGGGGGATAGTGCAAAACCCACAACTATGACAAATGATGAGTGGAAGAGGTTAGATCGAAAAATAATTAGATTTATTAGACAGAGAATAGCTTCAGAAAAATGCCAAGCATCTCTCTATGTTATATATGTGTTTAATATAGAATTGAAGAATAGATTGTGAAAGAGATGAATTTTATTCATTGAGGTAATAAGTATTTATACAAGTTTTGATAGAGAGATTTTCATCGATTAATCACCCAAATCACACATCAGTTATTCAAATATACGATTGATCCTTAATTATAGATTGATCGAGGATATAAGGAAGCATGAATGCTATTCAATGTGTGCATTAATCACCCAAAGCATGAATGCTATTCAATGTGTGCATTTATCATGAATGCTATTCTCGTAAGATTTAGCTTGGATGTTAATATTGGACCAATGAAATTGAATATCTTATGGGCGAGAGACTTTGTTGAGGAAGTCTACTAATTGAATATCTTGTGGGCGAGAGACATTTTGATAGCACACATGTATCATGATTTATAAAAGAATGAGATGGTAAATGATGATATCATGCAAAATTGTGAATGACAATTAAGCCAAGAAAGGAACATTTCCTATGGTTTACGAGAAATGTTACTTCTTTGACTTTAACATTTGGTGGCTTGTGACTTTGGGGTATACCGATTAACCAAGGAACAAAAAACCACACTTAGAGGCCAATATTTCCTATGGTTGACGGAAATGTTACTTCTTTGACTTTAACATCTCAAATAAATGCCGCCTTCATCTCCACTCATCTAAATTTGTCACAGTGCATGACGAGGTTTGATGCCTTTCTTATCAACCAGTTCGTGCCACTCAAACTCGATTAGCTCTTCCAACAAGAATGCAGAACCCAATCAGATGACTTGCAAGCTAAACCCGAGTTCAAGAATGGCAGCAGCAGTTGCCATCGAGATCTTGATTGCAGCAACCGAAATGGTCTCACCGTGTTCCTACCTCGGTTGACTTTCAACACCAAGTGCACATGGTATTCTTGGATTTCTTCTCCTTTGACGGATCGAAGAACCCGTTTTCTAGTGCCTACTTGTCTTCTAAAAATGCCAAACCCAAGAATCCAAAAGCAGAAATGCTAATAAAATACCGCATTCTCTCACATGCATGCACCTGAGGGAGTGTTCCCTCGTAAATCTCGGGCTGTGTTTGCTTCGTCCTTCATCCTTCAGCCACCAACACAAACACCTTCACACGAACCCTATAAATATCAGCAGTCCATTCATCAAGCTCTCCAACACCTCCACCGAGTGTATTGGTTTCAGTAGAGGCTGCGGTGCTTTCATGGCTCAGCTCAGGAGCTTCATCGTTCTCCTCCTCGTGGTCGTCTTCGACGACCTTGTGTCGTATGGGGAAGCAGCATACAACATTGCCGATTACGGCGCCAAGTCAGATGGCCGGACCGACTCGGCCAAGTCGCTGCTCGCTGCATGGGAAGCGGCCTGCGGCTCGGCGGGGTCGGCCACCATGTACGTGCCGGCCGGGGACTTCTTGGTCGGCCAAGCCACCTTCGCTGGCCCATGCAGCAGCAGCAAGATCACCGTCCAGATCGACGGGACGCTCGTCTCGCCGTCCGATCTCGGCGGGGCTGGCGACTGGCTCGTGTTCCACCACGTCGAGGGCGTGTCGGTGTACGGCGGGACCGTCGACGGCCGCGGATCCTCCCTCTGGGCCTGCAAGGCCGCCGGACGTAGCTGCGCCGCCGGAGCCTCGGTGAGCTAATCATGTTACACTCGCAATCTACTTCGAATGATAAATGATAAAGATGAATCGATCGTCTTCTGCCTATGCAGTCGCTAACGTTCAGGAACTCGAAGGACATCACGATCAGCGGGCTGACATCGACGGACAGCGAGCTATACCACATCGTGATCGACGGCTGCGATGGCGTGACAGTGCAGAACGTCAAGATCACGGCACCGGGGAACAGCCCCAACACCGACGGCATCCACGTCCAAGGGTCGAGCCACGTGACGATTACCGGGGCCAGCATCAAGACCGGCGACGACTGCATCTCCGTCGGGCCCGGCACCACTAACCTGTGGATCGAACAGGTGGCGTGCGGCCCAGGCCACGGCATAAGGTAAATAAGCACTGCAAGCAGAAACCAGTGTACCATTAGCTGAGACGAAGCTGACCTGATGCGGTGGCCACAGCATCGGGAGCCTGGGGAAGGAGTACGACGAGGAGGGGGTGGAGAACGTGACGGTGAACACGGCGGTGTTCACGGGGACGGAGAATGGGCTGCGGATAAAGACATGGGGGAGGCCGAGCCAGGGGTTCGTGAAGGGGGTGGTGTTCGAGCACGCCGTGATGCAGATCGTTCAAAACCCCATCATCATCGACCAGAACTACTGCCCCGGCGACAGAGGATGCCCCGACCAGGTGAGTTGACCATCGCTATCGCCATCGCCATCACCATCACCTACCTCTGCATCTGTTTCATCAGTTGAAGAAAAAAGGAAATAAGAGAGGAACAACGACGACATGAGTCGTGTTAAGCTAACCGTCTTTCCCCACAGAGTTCCGGCGTCAGGATCAGTGGCGTGACGTACAATGACATTCATGGATCGTCTGCATCGGAAGTGGCGGTCAACTTCGACTGCAGCGCCAGCAACCCCTGCACCGGAATCGGGTTACAGGACATCAAGCTCACCTACGGGAACACGGCGGCGGAATCATCCTGTAAGCACGCCGATGGCACCGCCTCCGGCTTCGTCGTGCCGCCAAGTTGTCTATGATGGCGAACTCCGGTTGCAGCATTACCACGCAGCTCATACATAACAGTTGTAGCACTACATGTAGACGACTCAGACACAGATGGCTACTTGGATGACATAATTTAATGCATACATCAATATATATGCTCACTTGTTCACCAAAATTACAATATCTGATGTTAAAGGAAGGCTTCAGATTAAGCAGTACAGAAAATATTCTCCTATAAAAGCAAAAAAAGCAAAAAAAAAAAGGAGGGTACATTAAGCTCGGATTCGGCATCTAATTGTTTCTGAAGCATACTCCTGGATCCACAGTAGAAGAAATCTGAAATTAAGGTTAAACAGTTTGCATTAAACCAATATGAGCTTGCCAAATCATCGTAAGACCTCACCAATTAGTAAGACATTAACATGTAAATTCTAAGAAAATGCATGTCGTAAGAGGCAATGCCCGGGGTAAACATCAAACTATTATAAACATAGACCATGAAAATGCATGTGTCGATACGTTGGTCGTCTAAACATTTGAGGCTTCAAAAGGAAAAAGAAGATTTTGGGCCACCATTTATACTAACAAAATAGATATAAATAGTTGATGGATGTACTCTCACCTATTTGTGGACAAAAAATGAATCAACCTCATTGCTTTTTGTATTCTAATCTGTATAAATAGGAGACGAAAAATGTTAATGTATTGAAGCATTTTTAATTACTTCAATAAAACTTCTTCACTTCTTCAATAAAGTAATTATTTTTATTTTCTATTCTTTTCATCACTTGTGTCACGAAACTAATGCGAGAAGATGAGCACGACAGACAAATACTAATTCATCAAGCTTTTCAACTTTTGTCGGTTCCCTTCATTTAATTTATCAGCGAGGATTTTGTTCAAAACCGAGGTTAAAACTTTAAAACCATATTCAAAACAGAGGTTTTCAACCGAGAATTACAGCAATTTGAACAAGAAATCACAAATGATATACAAAGTTTCGCAAGGTACACATCTATCTTGTTTTTTAATGTTTCAGCAGTGCTAGTACTTTAGCAGTTATTTTTCAAATCAAAAAGTTGTTTCGAGTATAATCACAAATCGTATGTAATCACTTGTTATTTAACAAAAAAAAAAAACTCTTAAACAGAGTTGAAGACGTACATGTCAGAAGTTGATGTAAAAGGAGACGGCTGCATGCATTAATCGAGCTAATACATGGATTTCAAACGTATCCCTTTAAACCAATATTTATAAGGCCTATCACATGTCCAGACACAGTCTCATTGCATGTGGAACACATTTTTTGACTTGAAATAATTGTTAGAACATGCCTAGCACTCATCCTCGTCTACTACTACATAAGAAGCAAAAAAATCTAAAATGGAAACAATTAAAGGTCTACTACAGACAATTGAAAATAAAAACAAATTGTGTAACTGCTTACAATAAAAAAAAAAAGCATTAACAAGCGCTATCTGTTCAGAATTACTAGAACTTAAATGTGTAAAGCAACTTTACCACATCTAATAGTTTCGGTGCTTAAAATCCTGAAGAGACTAAGAAATACTAGACTTAGTTATCATTTGGTTGATAACCAGATGCATATGCACGGACTACATCATCTCTCTTTAATATCAAGAAGAACAATGATTTCCAAAATCATATAAGCTCCTTAGTTGGATTGTGGGGCATACACAAAAACTACACGTGCTAAGTGCATCACTTGTTTCAGTGACTCATTATTTAAGGCATGAAAATATGTCAAAATATGCAGAAAAGATCACTTGTTTCAGTGACTCACTATTTAAGGCATGAAAATATGTCAAAATATGCAGAAAAAAAGCTTAGAAGTTAACTGAAATTGTTCATATCAGTAAATTATCTAATGTTATCATGCATCTGAACATAAGTGTAAAAGGCATAAAAATATGTCAAAATATATAGAAAAGAAGCTTAGAATTTAATTGGAATTGTTCGCATCAGTAAATTATTTAATGTTATCATGCATGAAGTGTAAACTATACTTGCCTGAACTAAATCCTTCTCTTCTATCAATGACTTTACCGTTCCACCTTTTGATAAAAGCTCAAAAAAGTATCTGCGGACATTGAATCAATAAAACTAATGAAAAAAAGGGGTAAAATGAGACATCACTAAACTTTTTTGATGCACACAATGTGTTATTTGAACTCCATGTATGGATGTTTTAGCATGTGACACATGAATGCATACATAGGAACAACACTAGCATCCTTTCCTATAAAAGCCACCACAGTAAGACCATAAATAAATAAATTGCAGTCATGTTGGTTTGGTTGTAGTTTGTGAGTTATTTGGTAGGAGGATATATGAGAGAGCTACTCAGTGTGATCAACAGATATAAAGCCAAACGACTTTATCATATATAAGTTATTTATCAATATAATGACTTTTATGATATTATCATGTTCTTAGAAAACTTATCAGAAAGAGCATTTAACCCAATTAAAAATGTGATATCACATAAGATTTAAGGTCAAAGCACAAGGCAAAAGAGAAACAACCAACGATTGATTGTTTCTCCGAAAAGAAACATAGTATGCTTAATTAAAGTCAGATTCCCAGTGATAATGCCAACAAGTAACAATTAGCTTAACACACCAGGTAGTGAAAATGTGACAATAAAGAAAAAAATTAGGAGACCGCAACCATTTTTCTTGATGAGACAAGTAGCTAGTTAGTTATCGACAGTTTCATTTACATCAGATGTGCCATAATAAAAGTATTGAATAAAATGTTCATACCAAGGAAGTGCAAAAGATCACACTTTTACCTCCTTCCCAATTTTCTTCCCTTTCTTTCTCAATGTAGAGAGGCTGTTCTCAATCATCTAGCAGTGTTCTATCTCAGGTTAGATCAAATTTACAGTAGACTCTTGCTGTAATTACTTGGGAGGTTTTAGATATTGTGAGCAGTGACGTGATCCTTGTATCCCTATTATTCTCTTGAGATTGTTGCTAGGGTTTAGGGCAAAAGATTGAGATTTGTATATTCATTATTCTCATAGTGGATTATCTCTAATTTGCCCCATGGTTTTTACCCTTCACTTTGGAGGGGTTTTCCATGTATATCTTGGTGTTCTGTTTGATTATACTTCCATTTAATTCCGCTGCGTATTATAGTCTTCTAGTATTTGTTCATATACAAAGGTTATTCTTGTTTATATCCCCATCAATTGGTATCAGAGCAGGGGGTTTTGGTGATTTATTTTTTGTATTTGAACATGGAGGCCAGTAATGTTTCTCGCATGATTAGTTTGAATGGAAACAATTGGATGATATGGAAACCAAGAATGGAAGATCTCTTGTATTGTAAAGATTTGTATGGACCTTTGTAGGGGGTTAGTGCAAAACTCACAACTATGACAGATGATGAGTGGAAGAGGTTAGATCGAAAAACAATTAGGTTTATTAGACAATGGCTTGATGATAATGTCTTTCACTATGTTTCTACTGAAATTTCTACATATTCTCTTTGGAAAAAGTTGGAAAGTTTTTATGAAAGAAAAACAGCTGGCAACAAAGCTTTTTTGATCTGAAAACTTGTGCCCCTAAAATATAAGGAGGGTGCTTCTATTGCTGAGCATTTGAATGAAATACAGAGTATTACTAACCAGTTATCCTCTATAAAAATATCTCTTGATGATGAGTTGCAGGCATTGTTACTTCTTAGTTCATTACCAGAAAATTAGGAGACACTGGTGGTTTCCCTCAATAATTTTGTGCTAGATGGTGTTGTCACTATGAGTCAAGTAACAAGTAGTTGAGAAGAAAGAGTTCGGCACCTCAGAATGATTCACAAGCACATATCTCAGAGAATAGAGGAATGTCAAAGTCTAGAAGCAGTTCACGCATGGGTAGAAGCAAGTCAAGATCAAGAAAAGATATTGTTTGCTATAATTATGGTGAGAAAGGACATTACAAGAACCAATGTAAACAACCTAAGAAGAGCAAGAAAAAGGAAAAAGAAGTGGAGTCTATAGAATCTAAAGATAATATCATAGCTATACTGCAGGGTGGTGATTATTTGATTTTGTCTTCTTCTGATGATATTTTTTCTTGTGTGTGTCAGGATCTTAAGTGGGTGATTAACACAGGTGCTTCTTATCATGCTACACCACGGAGGGAGTTTTTTGCTACATACAGGTCTGAAAATTTCGGTATTGTCAAGAAGGGCAACTATGGCACAACAGACATCATAGGCATGGGTGATATCCATTTAAAGACCAACCTTGACTGCAAGTTGGTGCTTAAGGATATGAGGAATGTGATTAACTTGAGGTTGAATTTTATTTCAGTTGGAAGACTAGATGATGAAGACTATGAAAGCAGATTTCATAAAGGGCAATGGAAGCTCAGTAAGGGTTCTCTTGTTATAGCTAGTGAAAAGAAATGTCATACTTTGTACAGGTTGCAGGCTAAAGCTTATGATGAGCAGTTAAATGCTACAGAGAAAGACTTCAGTATGGAGTTGTGGCATAGGCGATTGAGACACATGAGCGAGAAGGGGCTGCAAACTCTTTCCAAGAGAGAGGTATTACCATACCTCAGAGGTATACATCTGAACCCTTGTATTGATTGTTTGGCTGGTAACAACATAGAGTTTCATTTGCTAGTGCTGCTTTATCTAGAAAAATGCATGCCTTAGACCGTGTTTATACAGATGTATGTGGTCCTTTGAGGACAAAAACTCATAGTGAATCTGTTGATGTTCTTGGTATAAGTAGTGCACTTTATTTTGTCACTTAATAGATGATTTTTCTAGAAAAGTTTGGGCCTATGCTTTGAAGACTAAAGATGATGTGATTAATGTCTTCAAAGAGATTTATACTAGGGTTGAAAGAGAGGCAGAAAGGAAATTGAAATACATAAGATCAGATAATGGTGGTGAGTATACAGGATTGTTTAATGACTATTGCAGGTCACATGGGATCCAACATGAGATGACAGTTCCTGGTACACCTCAGCATAATGCAATTGCAGAGAGGATGAACCGCACTATCATGGAAAAGATCAGATGTATGCTTTCACAAGCCAAGCTACCCAAAAGGTTTTGGGATGAGGCTTTGAAGACTGCAGTTGATGTGATCAACATATCACCATGTACAGCCCTAGATGGTGATATTGCAGAGCATGTATGGTTAGGGAAAGATGTTTCCTACAAGCATTTAAGAGTGTTTGGTTGTCGTGCATTTGCACATATTCCAGACAATGAGAGGTCCAAGCTCGATGGTAAGACTAAAGAATGTATTTTTCTTGGCAACTCACATGATCATTTTGGTTACAGGCTTTGGGATCCAGAAAAGCAGAAGGTGTTCAGAAGCAGAGATGTAGTCTTCTTTGATGATCAAACCTTTGAAGATTTGAAGAAGAAGACACCGGCCAAGACTTCTGCAGAAGGATTAGCAGATTGTGACCCAGTTATTCCTCCAGTATATCACGGTGACGGGGGAGATGTGCAAGAAGATAGTGTAGAGCCTGATATTGATCTACCTACAGGACATGTTGAGCAAGAAGAAGTAGGAGAGCAAGTTCCAACAGAACCTCAGTTGAAAAGAATTTCTAGACAACGTCAACCTTCCAGAAGATACTCTACAGATTAGTATGTGATGCTTATTGATATAGGTGAACCAGAGAGTTACCAGGAAGCAGTTGAAAGTGAGCAGAAAGAGAAGTGGTTACTTGCTATGCAGGAAGAGATGGATGCTCTTCAGAAGAACCACACTTATGATTTGATGCTGCTACCAAATGGAATGAAGGCCTTAAAGAACAAGTGGGTTTTTAGGTTGAAGACTCAAGAATATTATTCTCAACCTAAGTACAAAGCTAGATTGATAGTGAAAGGCTTTGGTCAAAAGAAAGGTATTGACTTTGAAGAGATTTTCTCTCCTGTTGTTAAAATATCTTCTATTCGTGTTGCTCTTGGTATTGCTACTAGACAGGACTTGGAGGTTGAGCAGTTAGATGTGAAGACAACTTTCCTTCATGGTGATTTGGAGGAGGAAATTTATATGGAGCAACCAGAAGGCTTCAAAGTCAAAGGTAAAGATAATTTTGTCTGCAAGTTGAAAAAAGAGCTTCTATGGGCTAAAGCAAGCTCCAAGACAGTGGTACAGAAAGTTTGATTCATTTATGATAGAAAATGGATACAAAAGAACAACTTTAGATCATTGTGTATACATCAAATGGTTTGGTGAGGATTTTATTATTCTCTTACTATATATTGATGATATACTTATTCTTGGGAAAAATATATCTAAAATTGACAGGTTGAAGAAGGAACTGAGTGAGTCTTTTGCAATGAAGGACATGGGGCCAGCATAGCAAATACTAGGCATGCAGATTTCCCATAATAGGAAAAATAAGAAGATTTGGTTGTCATAGGAGAAATATATCGAGAAGATATTGGAAAGATTCAGTATGAGCAATGCAAAACTAGTTGGTTCTCCTCTTGCAGGTCACTTCAAGTTGTGCTCAGAATAGAGTTCATCGAGTGATGAGGAGAAGGAGAAAATGCAAAAGGTTCCTTATGCTTCAGCAGTTGGAAGTTTAATGTATGGAATGGTATGTACGAGGCCAGACATCGCATATGCAGTGGGTGTTACTAGCAGATTTCTTGCAAATCCAGGCAAAGAGCACTGGGCAGTAGTGAAGTGGATTTTTAAATATCTCAAAGGGAGCTCTAAGGTTTGTTTAAGCTTTGGAGATGGACTATATGTGTTGACAGGTTACACAGATGCAGATATGGCAAGAGATATAGATACGAGAAAGTCTACTTCAGGTTATGTACTTACTTTTGTAGGGGGAGTTGTGTCATGGCAATCCAGGTTACAAAGGTGTATTGCTCTCTCCACCACATAAGCAGAATATATTGCTGCTACAGAGGTATGCAAAGAAATGTTATGGATGAAATAATTCTTACAAGAATTGGGGCTGAAACAGAAAAATTATATGGTGCATTGTGATAGCCAGAGTGTCATCCATTTGTGTAAGAACCCAATGTTTCATTCCAAGTCAAAGCATATAGATGTCAGATACCACTAGATTCGAAATGTATTTTAAGAGAAGCAGTTGCAGCTTCAGAAAATTCACACTGATGACAACGGAGCAGACATGTTGACAAAAACTTTACCAAAAGAAAGACAGGGGATATGCCGACAACTGGTCGGCATGGCGTTACATTGAGGAGTCATGGGACAACCTCCCTTATGGGCTGAAGGGGGAGGTTGTTAGGTTGGCAGCCCACAAATTCAACCCATAGCGGGCTTGGGCAGCCCACAGCTCACTCCCTCTTAACCTAACCCTAATTAACATTAGGGGGAGTGTGGAGGCTGCATTTTGGAGGCAGTAAAAGACATAAATAGGGCAGCAACATGGGAGAAGAGAACAACCACGGGATTCCAAAGAAAAGGAGGAAAACAAGGCAGAAAAGGAGGAAAACAAGGCAGAAAAGGAAGAGAAAGAAAGGGAAGAAGACAAGGACAACACAGAGAGACTGTTCTCAATCATCTAGCAGTGTTCTATCTCAGATTAGATCAAATCTACAGTAGACTCTTGCTGTGATTACTTGGGTAGGTTTTAGATATTGTGGGCAGTGACGTGATCCTTGTATCCCAATTATTCTCTTGAGATTGTTGCTAGGGTTTAGGGCAAGAGATTGAGATTTATATATTCATTATTCTCATAGTGGATTATCTCTAGTTTGCCCTATGGTTTTTACCCTTCAAATTGGAGGGGTTTTCCACGTATATCTTGGTGTTCTATTTGATTGTAGTTCCATTTAATTCCGCTGCGTATTATGGTCTTCTAATATTTGTTCATATACAAAGGTTATTCCTGTTTATATCCCCATCACTACCTACATTAATGTCATATTTTCGTGTGTGTATTAATAAACACAAATGATTTATCGTGTATATTGAGTCTAGTAGTTGGCTTGGGGTGAGATCAATAAAGTTTTATTGTATATCCAATTTTTTTATTGAGGTGTCAAATAATTTTTTTATTAGTTATTATTACTAGGACATCGGAACTACATATGTAATTATTGTGATTATCATGGTTGAAGTAATTTTCTAAGTTGTTTGGGTTAAGATTATCATCATAATTGGAGAGTTGATAATGTAATGGAGGATAATAGCCCTCTGTGTTATATATGTGTTTAATATAGAATCGAAGAATAGATTGTGAAAGAGATGAATTTTATTCATTGAGGTAATAAGTATTTATACAAGTTTTGATAGAGAGATTTCCCTCGATTAATCACCCAAATCACACATCAGCTATTCAAATATACGAGTGATCCTTAATTATAGATTGATCGAGGATATAAGGAAGCATGAATGCTATTCAATGTGTGCCTTTATCATGATCTTCTATCATGTTCTCGTAAGATTGAGCTTCTACGAAGGATGTTAATATTGGATCAATGAAATTGAATATCTTATGGGCAGGAGACTTTGTTGAGGAAGTCTACTAATTGAATATCTTGTGGGCGAGAGATTTTTGGTAGCACACATGTATCATGATTTAACTAGAATTATTCGCATCAGTAAATTATCTAATATTATCATGCATCTGAACAAAAATGTAAAAGGCATGAAAATATGTCAAAATATGCAGAAAAGAAGCTTATAAGTTAATTGGAATTGTTCGCATCAGTAAATTATCTAATGTTATCATGCATCTGAACAAAAGTGTATAAGGCATGAAAATATGTCAAAATATGCAGAAAAGAAGCTTAGAAGTTAACTGGAATTATTCGCATCAGTAAATTATCTAATGTTATCATGCATCTGAACAGAAGTGTAAACTATACTTGCCTGAACTAAATCCTTCTCTTCTATCAATGACTTTACCGTTCCACCTTTTGATAAAAGCTCAAAAAGTATATGCGGACATTGAATCAATAAAACTAATGAAAAAAAGGGGTAAAATGAGACATCACTAAACTTTTGTGATGCACACAATGTGTTATTTGAACTCCATGTATGGATGTTTTAGCATGTGACACATGAATGCATACATAGGAACAACACTAGCATCCTTTCCTATAAAAGCCACCACAGTAAGACCATAAATAAATAAATTGCAGTCATGTTGGTTTGGTTGTAGTTTGTGAGTTATTTGGTAGGAGGATATATGAGAGAGCTACTCAGTGTGATCAACATATATAAAGCCAAACGACTTTATCATATATAAGTTATTTATCAATATAATGACTTTTATGATATTATCATGTTCTTAGAAAACTTATCAGAAAGAGCATTTAACCCAATTAAAAATGTGATATCACATAAGATTTAAGGTCAAAGCACAAGGCAAAAGAGAAATAACCAACGATTGATTGTTTCTCCGAAAAGAAACATAGTATGCTTAATTAAAGTCAGATTCCCAGTGAGAATGCCAACAAGTAACAATTAGCTTAACACACCAGGTAGTGAAAATGTGACAATAAGGAAAAAAATTAGGAGACCACAACCATTTTTCTTGATGAGACAAGTAGCTAGTTAGTTATCGACAGTTTCATTTACATCAGATGTGCCATAATAAAAGTATTGAATAAAATGTTCATACCAAGGAAGTGCAAAAGATCACACTTTTACCTCCTTCCCAATCTTCCCACTAATGGTTCCATTTTTTATTGAAGTTATTAACTCAGAAAGCTCTACTGGTGTTAATTTGATTTCATTCATTGAAAGTCATTCATTCTTCAGAAAAGCTGCAATGTCGCCCATAATCCAGTTGGCAGCCAACTTTGCATCAGCACCATTCTCAACAGAAGCATCAAAAAATTCAGCAACCTGAGAAATTTATATGCTCAGTGTGGCCATCTTTTACCAGCTTAACAAAAAATAGCTACTATTTCTAAAGTTACTTACCATTCATAATTGATACTTACATGATTGTCATTGGCAAGAAAGAGAACATCTTGCATGTTGAGACCCAATTTTTCATATCGTCTGCGTTTTGCTTCTGGGAGCTCAGGCAAAACTTGTTGAATTTTGTCAACATAGTCTTTTGTCAGAATAACTTCAGGTAGGTCAGGCTCAGGAAAATATATGTACTCTGCTAGTCCTTCCTTTTTCCTCTTTGTAAAAGTTTTCTGCAAACAGAAAAAGTCACGATTAAATATAAAAAATTACATGTACAACTAATGGAGATGGAGTTACGTACTAGAAGGAAGATGACAACCTGAGCACCTTCTTCCCATAAACGAGTTTCTTGTACAATTTGATCACTTGGACCTTGGCTATGAAGAAGAATCTGTCTTGAGATCTCATAATCTATGGCCCTATTCATTGCAGAAAATGAATTCATGTTCTTTATTTCAACCTGTGAATGCAACAAGCAAAAGTGTGCTAACCATCAATCTCTGTGATAAAAATTTAAGATCATTTGTGCTATATCAAGCAACAGTTATAACCAAATAGAAGCACTAACAATGGTCAAATAATAAATCTTTAATAAATAAAATAATAAACTGATACACTGTTAATTGATCCTGGAACCCTATCGAGAGTTTTTTGCTACATACAGGTCTGAAAATTTCGGTGTTATCAAGATGGGCAACTATGACACAATAGACAACATAGGCATGAGTGATATCCATTTAAAGACCAACATTGACTGCAAGTTGGTGCTTAAGGATGTGAGGCATGTGATTGACTTGAGGCTGAATTTTATTTCAGCTAGAAAACTAGATGATGAAGACTATGAAAGCTGATTTCACAAAAGGCAATGGAAGCTCAGTAAGGGTTCTCTTGTTATAGCTAGTGGAAAGAAATATCATACTTTGTACAGGTTGCAGGCTAAAGCTTATGGTGAGCAGTTAAATGCTACAGAGAAAGACTTCAGTATGGAGTTGTGGCATAGGCGATTGAGACACATGAGCGAGAAGGGGCTGCAAGCTCTTTCCAAGAGAGAGGTATTACCAGACCTCAGAGGTATACATCTGAACCCTTGTATTGATTGTTTGGCTGGTAAACAACATAGAGTTTCATTTGCTAGTGCTGCTTTATCTAGAAAAATGCATGTCTTAGACCGTGTTTATACAGATGTATGTGGTCCTTTGAGGACAAAAACTCCTAGTGAATCTGTTGATGTTCTTGGTATAAGTGGTGCACTTTATTTTGTCACTTTTATAGATGATTTTTCAAGAAAGTTTGGGCCTATGCTTTGAAGACTAAAGATCATGTGATTAATGTCTTCAAAGAGTTTTATGCCAGGGTTGAAAGGGAGACAGAAAGGAAATTGAAATGCATAAGATCAGATAATGGTGGTGAGTATACAGGATTGTTTAATGACTATTGCAGGTCACATGGGATCCAACATTAGATGACAGTTCCTGGTACACCTCAGCATAATGCAATTGCAGAGAGGATGAACCGCACCATCATGGAAAAGATTAGATGTATGCTTTCACAGGTCAAGCTACCCAAAAGGTTTTGGGATGAGGCTTTGAGGACTACAGTTGATGTGATCAACTTATCACTATGTACAGCCCTAGATGGTGATATTGCAGAGCATGTATGGTCAGGGAAAGATGTTTCCTACAAGCATTTAAGAGTGTTTGGTTGTCGTGCATTTGCACATATTCCAGACAATGAGAGGTCCAAGCTGGATGGTAAGACTAAAGAATGTATTTTTCTTGGCTACTTATATGATCATTTTGGTTACAGGTTTTGCGATCCAGAAAAGCAGAAGGTGTTCAGAAGCAGAGATATAGTCTTCTTTGAGGATCAAGCCTTTGAAGATTTGAAGAAGAAGACACCGGCCAAGACTTCTGCAAAGGATTAATAAATTGTGACCCAGTTATTCCTCCAGTATATCACGGTGTTGGGGGAGATGTGCAGGAAGATAGTGTAGAGCCTGATATTGATATACCTACAGGACATGTTGAGCAAGAAGAAGTAGGAGAGCAAGTTCCAACAGAACCACAGTTGAGAAAATCTTCTAGACAATGTCAACCTTCCAGAAGATACTCTACAGATAAGTATGTAATGCTTACTGATGCAGGTGAACCAGAGAGTTACCAGGAAGCATTTGAAAGTGAGAAGAAAGAGAAGTGTTTACTTGCTATGCAGGAAGAGATGGATGCTCTTCAGAAGAACCACACTTATGATTTGGTGCTGCTACCAAATGGAATGAAGGCCTTAAAGAACAAGTGGATTTTTAGGTTGAAGACTCAAGAATTTTGTTCTCAACCGAAGTACAAAGCTAGATTGATTGTGAAAGGCTTTGGTCAAAAGAAATGTATTGACTTTGAAGAGATTTTCAATCTTTTTGTTAAAATGTCTTCTATTCGTGTTGCTCTTGGTATTGCTGCTAGACAGGACTTGGAGGTTGAGCTGTTAGATGTGAAGACAGCTTTCCTTCATGGTGATTTGGAGGAGGAAATTTATATGGAGCAACCAGAAGGCTTCAAAGTCAAAGGTAAAGATAATTTTGTCTGCAAGTTGAAGAAGAGCTTGTATGGGCTAAAGCAAGCTCCAAGACAGTGGTACAGAAAGTTTGATTCATTTATGATAGAAAATGGATACAAAAAACCGGCTTTAGATCATTGTGTATATATCAAATGGTTTGGTGAGTATTTTATTATTCTCTTACTTTATGTTGATGATATGCTTATTCTTGGGAAAAATATGTCTAAAATTGATAGGTTGAAGAAGGAACTAAGTGAGTCTTTTAAAATGAAGGACATGCGGCCAGCAAAGCAAATACTAGGTATGCAGATTTTCCGTAACAAGAAAAATAAGAAGATTTAGTTGTCACAGGAGAAATACATCGAGAAGATATTGGAAAGATTCAGTATGAGCAATGCAAATCCAGTTGGTTTTCCTCTTGCAGGTCACTTCAAGTTGTGCTCAGAATAGAGTCCATCGAGTGATGAGGAGAAGGAAAAAACGCAAAAGGTTTCTTATGCTTCAGCAGTTGAAAGTTTAATGTATGCAATGGTATGTACGAGGCCAGACATCGCATATGCAGTGGGTGTTACTAGCAGATTTCTTGCAAATCCAGACAAAGAGCACTGGGCAGTAGTGAAGTGGATTTTTAGATATCTCAAAGGGAGCTCTAAGGTTTGTTTAAGCTTTAGAGATGGACCACATATGTTGACAGGTTACACAAATGCAGATATGGCAAGAGATATAGATACGAGAAAGTCTACTTCAGGTTATGTAATTACTTTTGTAGGGGGAGCTGTGTCATGATAATCCAGGTTGCAAAGGTGTATTGCTCTCTCCACCACAAAAGTAGAATATATTACTGCTACAGAGGTATGCAAAGAAATGTTATGGTTGAAAGAATTCTTACAAGAATTGGAGCTGAAACAGAAAAATTATGTGGTGCATTGTGACAGCCAGAGTGTCATCCATTTGTGTAAGAACCCAATGTTTCATTCCAAGTCAAAGCATATAGATGTCAGATACCATTGGATTTGAAATGTATTTGAAGAGAAGTAGTTGCAGCTTCAGAAAATTCACACAGATGACAACGGAGCAGACAATTTGACAAAAACTTTACCAAAAGAAGGACAGGAGATATGCCGATAACTGGTCGGCATGGCGTCACATTGAGGAGTCATGGGACATCCTCCCTTATGGGCTGAAGGGGGAGGTTGTTAGGCTGGTAGCCCACAAATTCAACCCATAGTGGGCTTGGGCAGCTCACAGCTCACTCTCTCTTAACCTAACCCTAATTAACATTAGGGGGAGTGTGGAGGCTGCATTTTGGAGGCAGAAAAAGACACAAATAGGGCAGCAACGTGGGAGAAGAGAACAACCACGGGATTCCAAAGAAAAGGAGGAAAACAAGACAGAAAAGGAAGAGAAAGAAAGGGAAGAAGACAAGGACAACACAGAGAGGCTGTTTTCAATCATCTAGCAGTGTTCTATCTCAGGTTAGATCAAATCTACAGTAGACTCTTGCTGTGATTACTTAGGGAGGTTTTAGATATTGTGAGCAGTGAAGTGATCCTTATATCCCATTTATTCTCTTGAGATTGTTACTAGGGTTTAGGGCAAGAGATTGAGATTTGTATATTCATTATTCTCATAGTGGATTATCTCTAGTTTGCCCCGTGATTTTTACCCTTCACATTGGAGGGGTTTTTAACGTATATCTTGGTATTCTGTTTGATTGTGCTTCCATTTAATTCCGTTGAGTATTATGGTCTTCTAGTATTTGTTCATATACAAAGGTTATTCCTGTTTATATCCGCATCAATTGGTATCAGAGTAAGAGTTTTGGTGATTTTATTTTTGTATTTGAACATGGAGGCCAGTAATGTTTCTCGCATGATTAGAATTAATGGAAACAATTAGATGATATGAAAACCAAGAATGGAAGATCTCTTGTATTATAAAGATTTGTATTGACCTTTGCAGGGGGATAGTGCAAAACCCACAACTATGACAAATGATAAGTGGAAGAGGTTAGATCGCAAAATAATTAGATTTATTAGACAGAGAATAGCTTCAGAAAAATGCCAAACATCCCTCTATGTTATATATGTGTTTAATATAGAATTGAAGAATAGATTGTGAAAGAGATGAATTTTATTCATTGAGGTAATAAGTATTTATACAAGTTTTGATAGAGAGATTTCCGTCGATTAATCACCCAAATCACACATCAGTTATTCAAATATACGATTGATCCTTAATTATAGATTGATAGAGGATATAAGGAAGCATGAACGCTATTCAATATGTGCCTTTATCATGATCTTCTATCATTCTCTCGTAAGATTGAGCTTCTACGAAGGATGTTAATATTGGATCAATAAAATTGAATATCTTATGGGCGAGAGACTTTGTTGAGGAAGTCTACTAATTGAATATCTTGTGGGCGAGAGACTTTTTGATAGCACACATGTATCATGATTTATAAAAGAATGAGATGGTAAATGATGATATCATGCAAAATTGTGAATGACAATTAAGCCAAGAAAGGAACATTTCCTATGGTTTACGAGAAATGTTACTTCTTTGACTTTAACATTTGGTGGCTTGTGACTTTGGGGTATACCGATTAACCAAGGAACAAAAAACCACACTTAGAGGCCAATATTTCCTATGGTTGACGGAAATGTTACTTCTTTGACTTTAACATCTCAAATTAATGCCGCCTTCATCTCCACTCATCTAAATTTGTCACAGTGCATGACGAGGTTTGATGCCTTTCTTATCAACCAGTTCGTGCCACTCAAACTCGATTAGCTCTTCCAACAAGAATGCAGAACCCAATCAGATGACTTGCAAGCTAAACCCGAGTTCAAGAATGGCAGCAGCAGTTGCCATCGAGATCTTGATTGCAGCAACCGAAATGGTCTCACCGTGTTCCTACCTCGGTTGACTTTCAACACCAAGTGCACATGGTATTCTTGGATTTCTTCTCCTTTGACGGATCGAAGAACCCGTTTTCTAGTGCCTACTTGTCTTCTAAAAATGCCAAACCCAAGAATCCAAAAGCAGAAATGCTAATAAAATACAGCATTCTCTCACATGCATGCACCTGAGGGAGTGTTCCCTCGTAAATCTCAGCCACCAACACAAACACCTTCACACGAACCCTATAAATATCAGCAGTCCATTCATCAAGCTCTCCAACACCTCCACCGAGTGTATTGGTTTCAGTAGAGGCTGCGGTGCTTTCATGGCTCAGCTCAGGAGCTTCATCGTTCTCCTCCTCGTGGTCGTCTTCGACGACCTTGTATCGTATGGGGAAGCAGCATACAACATTGCCGATTACGGCGCCAAGTCAGATGGCCGGACCGACTCGACCAAGTCGCTGCTCGCTGCATGGGAAGCGGCCTGCGGCTCGGCGGGGTCGGCCACCATGTACGTGCCGGCCGGGGACTTCTTGGTCGGCCAAGCCACCTTCGCTGGCCCATGCAGCTGCAGCAAGATCACCGTCCAGATCGACGGGACGCTCGTCTCGCCGTCCGATCTCGGCGGGGCTGGCGACTGGCTCGTGTTCCACCACGTCGAGGGCGTGTCGGTGTACGGCGGGACCGTCGACGGCCGCGGATCCTCCCTCTGGGCCTGCAAGGCCGCCGGACGTAGCTGCGCCGCCGGAGCCTCGGTGAGCTAATCACGTTACACTCGCAATCTACTTCGAATGATAAATGATAAAGATGAATCGATCGTCTTCTGCCTATGCAGTCGCTAACGTTCAGGAACTCGAAGGACATCACGATCAGCGGGCTGACATCGACGGACAGCGAGCTATACCACATCGTGATCGACGGCTGCGATGGCGTGACAGTGCAGAACGTCAAGATCACGGCACCGGGGAACAGCCCCAACACCGACGGCATCCACGTCCAAGGGTCGAGCCACGTGACGATTACCGGGGCCAGCATCAAGACCGGCGACGACTGCATCTCCGTCGGGCCCGGCACCACTAACCTGTGGATCGAACAGGTGGCGTGCGGCCCAGGCCACGGCATAAGGTAAATAAGCACTGCAAGCAGAAACCAGTGAACCATTAGCTGAGACGAAGCTGACCTGATGCGGTGGCCACAGCATCGGGAGCCTGGGGAAGGAGTACGACGAGGAGGGGGTGGAGAACGTGACGGTGAACACGGCGGTGTTCACGGGGACGGAGAATGGGCTGCGGATAAAGACATGGGGGAGGCCGAGCCAGGGGTTCGTGAAGGGGGTGGTGTTCGAGCACGCCGTGATGCAGAACGTCCAAAACCCCATCATCATCGACCAGAACTACTGCCCCGGCGACAGAGGATGCCCCGACCAGGTGAGTTGACCATCGCTATCGCCATCGCCATCGCCATCACCTACCTCTGCATATGTTTCATCAGTTGAAGAAAAAAGGAAATAAGAGAGGAACAACGACGACATGAGTCGTGTTAAGCTAACCGTCTTTCCCCACAGAGTTCCGGCGTCAGGATCAGTGGCGTGACGTACAATGACATTCATGGATCGTCTGCATCGGAAGTGGCGGTCAACTTCGACTGCAGCGCCAGCAACCCCTGCACCGGAATCGGGTTACAGGACATCAAGCTCACCTACGGGAACACGGCGGCGGAATCATCCTGTAAGCACGCCGATGGCACCGCCTCCGGCTTCGTCGTGCCGCCAAGTTGTCTATGATGGCGAACTCCGGTTGCAGCATTACCACGCAGCTCATACATAACAGTTGTAGCACTACATGTAGACGACTCAGACACAGATGGCTACTTGGATGACATAATTTAATGCATACATCAATATATATGCTCACTTGTTCACCAAAATTACAATATCTGATGTTAAAGGAAGGCTTCAGATTAAGCAGTACAGAAAATATTCTCCTATAAAAGCAAAAAAAGCAAAAAAAAAAAGGAGGGTACATTAAGCTCGGATTCGGCATCTAATTGTTTCTGAAGCATACTCCTGGATCCACAGTAGAAGAAATCTGAAATTAAGGTTAAACAGTTTGCATTAAACCAATATGAGCTTGCCAAATCATCGTAAGACCTCACCAATTAGCAAGACATTAACGTGTAAATTCTAAGAAAATACATGTCGTAAGACTTCAAAAGGAAAACGTGTTGAGGCAATGCCCGGAGTAAACATCAGACTATTGTAAACATAGACCATGAAAATGCATCTGTCGATGCGTTGGTCGTCTAAACATTTACAGCGCTGAGGCTTCAAAAGGAAAAAGAAGATTTTGGGTCACTATTTATACTAACAAAATAGATATAAATAGTTGATGGATGTACTCTCACCTATTTGTGGACAAGAAATGAGTCAACCTCATTGCTTTTTGTATTCATCGTAATGCGAGTTTCTTGTGTCACCAAACTATTGCAAGAAGATGGACATGACAGACAAATACTAATTCATCAAGCTTTTCAACTTTTGTCAGTTCCCTCCATTTAATTTATCAGCGAGGATTTTGTTCAAAACCAATGGATTTGCCTTGCCCTTGGACTCCTTCATTACCTGGAGAACCAGAGGTTAAAATTTTAAAACTGATAACAGAGAGATTTTCTTTGATAACAAAGAGATTTCCTCACCTGTATAGCAGATGAGATTTCCTCAATTGTACGAGGCAATCTCTCTGTTCTGTTAAAGAAATATTATCTTTCCCCATGTATAAATAGACTTCATATGATACTAATTGAAGTGTGATTTTCTTCATTCTCTCATTTCTTCATGGTATCAGAGCAGTGAGAAAAGCGAAGCTTCGCTCTTGCCTTTGGCTAGCGACCAACGTCGCTGAGAAAAGCGAAGTTTTGCCCTTGTCTTCGGCCAGCGACCAACGCCGCTGCAGCCACATTCCTAAGAGGCTCTAAGGCCAATCCTCATCTTCCTCACCGCGGTAGCCTTCGCTGCCTTCGCTGATCTGTCAACAGTCTGTGGACTTAAGGAGAATGAAGGGTGGACTGAAGGAGAATGAAGGGTGGACTTAAGGAGAATGAAGGGAACGCCTATGCCCTCACAGCAACAGCAATCGCAACAGTAGCAGCGATATGCTCTTGCCCTACTCACGAAGTCTCTCGCTTGTAAACCAATCTTTGCATCGATCCAAGATTGGTATCCTTATCAGGAGCACCATCTTACGGGGGCATGATAGAAGATATTCTCCTAATCTGTATAAATAGGAGAGGGAACATGTTAATGCATTGAAGCATTTTTCATTTCTTTAATAAAGCTTCTTCACTTCTTCAGTAATTGTTCTTATCTTCTATTCTTTTCAATCATGGTATCAGAGCGAAAATTGTGAGGAGCCATCACTGCTATTGCAGCACCCCTATCGAATCGACGCCGAGAAAAATTCTTGCTGTCCGACATCACACCGCTGCCAAATTTTTCCTCGTATGCGGCAGTCCCCCCTCTCCAGATCCTAAGCGGAGTTGCCCCCCATTCGCCGCCCACAATCGGTCGTTCGATAGCAACTTCCCTACTTCCAATCTCGACCACGACTACCGCACCAAGTTCCAAGCCTACGGTGCAGCACAAGCATTTGTTGGGTCCAGTCAACGCATTTGGTGACTTTGCATCGTAGGGAGCACGCACTCTTGGTTCCTCCTTACTGCATAATTTTTTTTTATTCTTCCTCCCTCCTTACCGTAGAAAAGTACCAACACTTCTTACTTTTTCTTCCTCTTTACTGTAGAACTTGTTCATTCTTCCTGGCTTCTCAATGCAGAAGTACCAACACTTCTTTCTTTTTATTTTTCTTTTGATCCTTGTTATTGCTACATATTTCTACTTGCTCCCACATAGTAGTCCATATCTTCCATGTCTTCATCATCTACCTTTGTTACTCCACTTATTGTTCCAATAGGGAATCATAGTACTTTCCCACATACAAATCTTATCTCCATAAATGCGGCAACCCTCATCCCCTTCAAATTATCCAAAGGTGGTAACTACGCATCCTGACATGCTCAATTTTCTAATCTTCTATTTGGCTATGACCTTCTAGGCTATGTTGATGGCTCTCTTCCTTGTGCACCAGCGATGATCAACATCCCAGGAGCATCCAGTCCAGTATCAAATCCGGACCACAAACTATGGTTACACTAGGATCGTCTCATTCTTCAAGCAATTCAAGCTTCGGTCGCTGGATCCCTCGCCCCACTCATATCTTCGTGTGACACTGCTGCCGAAGCCTGGTGCAAGTTGCAAACCACCCTAGCAAATCGTTCATGAACTCGCTTGCTTAGTCTCTTATCCGGACTTATGAAAACAAAACAAGAGGGAAGTACTGTTACTGATTATCTGCACAACATAAAGATTATTATCGATAACTTGGCCTTGATAGGTCATTCCCTCAGTGATGAAGAAGTTATTGTCCATATCTTCAACGGCCTAGGAGACGAGTACAAGGAACTGGTAGCAGCAATATGGGCACGTGATTCACTAGTGTCGTTCGAGGAACTCTACAACAAGTTAACTGATTTTGAGATATATCTCAAACGTGAGGATAAATTGTTAGGACCATCCATCATGGCTCAAGTCAATAAAAAATCCACAATGAGGGGCTATCAGTATAACAAGACTATCAATAAAGGTTCGACCAAGATGCCTTCTGAACCTTTGAGCTCCAACCAAACCCCTCCTCCACATCATCAATATTTCAATCACGACAACCAAGGTGGCTACTTCAATCATCAGCAGACCTAGCACCCTCAACACACAAATCAACGAAGAGTTGTCTACTAATTATGTGATAAAGTCGGTCACTCTACAAAGGTCTGTCGATCTCGACCCCGACTTCCTACACAATCACATTGGCCTCAAGCAAATCTTGCAACTACTCCAAACACTACTAATCATAATTGGATCGTGGACTCTAGCGCGTCACATCACATTACCTCTGATCTACAGAACTTATCGATCCACAACAACTATAGTGGACATGACGACATCATCATCGGTGACGGTAAAGGACTTCCTATTACTCATACTGGTTCCACAATGCTTAATTCACCTATCACAACTTTTACACTCGATGATGTTAATCGATATAAAGCATGATTAGTAGCCAAAGGGTTTCATCAACGACCTAGAGTTGACTTCACAAAGACTTTTAGTCCTGTAGTTAAACCCACAACAATTCAGTTTATTCTAAGTTTAGCCATCTCCAGAGACTGGCACTTACGATAACTAGACGTTAACAATGCCTTTTTACAAGGGACTTTAACTGAAGATGTCTTTATGCAGCAACCCCTTGGCTTTGTTCATCACCAATATCCGAGATATGTCTGCAAATTACAAAAAGCCATTTATGGACTCCGTCAAGCTCCACGAGCTTGGTATACTGAACTTGGATCATTTATGATATCAGTTGGCTTCATCAACTCCAAGTTTGATACCTCTTTATTCCTACGAGAACAACATAGAAATACAATATATCTTCTAGTATATGTAGATGATATTATTGTTACAAGCAATGATCCCTTGGAGATTCAGACATTTTTAAAGCAATTGGCTGATCGATTCTCCCTCAAAGATTTAGGACCCTTGAGCTACTTTCTAGGAATGGAAGCAACATTTACATCCTCAGGTCTTCTCCTCTCACAGAGAAAGTATATTCAAGACTTATTATCAAAGATAAATATGTAGGATGCGAAAGAAGTTGCCACTCCTTGAATCACTCAAATTATGTGATGGCAGCCCTACCACGATATTGTTGAAGTTGCTTGGGATTTGCAGCAAGCACTTTATCAACAAGTGCTTCTATTGCAGCTGGATTCACTATCTGTAGTTTTCAGACCATAAAGGAATCTGCTGATGGTTAACAATAGTCATGCTAGTAAATCACAATCAATTCAATAACTACAATCTACACATTCATAGAGATATCTTTATAGCTAGGCCAAGTTAGAGATAGCAGTTCGAACCACTGCAGCAGGAAGAAGAATATCTTTATAGCTAGGCCAAGTTAGAGATATCAGGTCTGGACATGGGTCAAAGTAACTAACCCCTGCATGCGGGACAAGTAGGATATGGAGCAGGAAGAAGAATATCAAGTCAAATGCATGTCCACTAACATGTAATATTCTTGTCAAAAACTCTATTAATTAGATAAAATCATCTATCTTGTTTTTTAATGTTTCAGCAGTGCTAGTATTTTAGCAGTTATTTTTCAAATAAAGAAGTTGTTTCGAGTATAATCACAAATCGTAAGTTATCACTTGTTATTTAACAAAAAAAAAAAAAAAACTCTTAAACAGAGTTGAAGACGTACATGTCAGAATTTGATGTAAAAGGAGACGGCTGCATGCATTAATCGAGCTAATACATGGATTTCAAAAGTATCCCTTTAAACCAATATTTATAAGGCCTATCACATGTCCAGACACAGCCTCATTGCATGTGGAACACAGTTTTTGACTTGAAATAATTGTTAGAACATGCCTAGCACTCATCGTTGTCTACTACTACGTAAGAAGCAAAAAAATCTAAAATGGAAACAATTAAAGGTCAACTACAGACAATTGAAAATAAAAACAAATTGTGTAACTGCTTACAATAAAAATAAAAAAAAAAGCATTAACAAGCGCTCTCTGTTCAGAATTACTGCAACTCAAATGTGTAAAGCAACTTTACCACATCTAATAGTTTCAGTGCTTAAAATCCTGAAGAGACTAAGAAATACTAGACTTAGTTATCATTTGGTTGATAACCAGATGCATATGCACGGACTACATCATCTCTCTTTAATATTGAGAAGAACAATGATTTCCAAAATCATATAAGCTCCTTAGTTGGATTGTGGGGCATACACAAAAACTACATGTACCAAGTGCATCACTTGTTTCAGTGACTCACTATTTAAGGCATGAAAATATGTCAAAATATGCAGAAAAGAAGCTTAGAAGTTAACTGGAATTATTCGCATCAGTAAATTATCTAATGTTATCATGCATATGAACAGAAATATAAAAGGCATGAAAATATGTCAAAATATGCAGAAAAGAAGCTTAGAAGTTAACTGGAATTGTTTGCATCAGTAAATTATCTAATGTTATCATGCATCTGAACAGAAGTGTAAAAGGCATGAAAATATGTCAAAATATGCAAAAAAAGAAGCTTAGAAGTTAACTGGAATTGTTTGCATCAGTAAATTATCTAATGTTATCATGCATCTGAACAGAAGTATAAAAGGCATGAAAATATGTCAAAATATGCAAAAAAGAAGCTTAGAAGTTAACTGGAATTGTTCGCATCAGTAAATTATCTAATGTTATCATGCATCTGAACAAAGTGTAAAAGGCATGAAAATATGTCAAAATATGCAGAAAAGAAGCTTAGAAGTTAATTGGAATTGTTTACATCAGTAAATTATCTAATGTTATCATGCATCTGAACAGAAGTGTAAAAGGCATGAAAATATGTCAAAATATGCAGAAATGAAGCTTAGAAGTTAACTGGAATTGTTCGCATCAGTAAATTATCTAATGTTATCATGCATCTGAACAGTAGTGTAAAAGGCATGAAAATATGTCAAAATTTGCAAAAAAGAAGCTTAGAAGTTAACTGGAATTGTTCGCATCAGTAAATTATCTAATGTTATCATGCATCTGAACAGAAATGTAAAAGGCATGAAAATATGTCAAAATATGCAGAAAAGAAGCTTAGAAGTTAACTGGAATTGTTTGCATAAGTAAATTATCTAATGTTATCATGCATTTGAACAGAAGTGTAAAAGGCATGAAAATATGTCAAAATATGCAGAAAAGAAGCTTAGAAGTTAACTGGAATTGTTCGCATCAGTAAATTATCTAATGTTATCATGCATCTGAACAGAAGTGTAAAAGGCATGAAAATTTGTCAAAATATACAGAAAAGAAGCTTAGAAGTTAACTGGAATTGTTCGCATCAGTAAATTATCTAATGTTATCATGCATCTGAACAGAAGTGTAAACTATACTTGCCTGAACTAAATCCTTCTCTTCTGTCAATGACTTTACCGTTCCACCTTTTGATAAAAGCTCAAAAAGTATCTGCGGACATTGAATCAATAAAACCAATGAAAAAAAGGGGTAAAATGAGACAGCACTAAACTTTTGTGATGCACACAACGTGTTATTTGAACTCCATGTATGGATGTTTTAGCATGTGACACATGAATGCATACATAGGAACAACACTAGCATCCTTTCCTATAAAAGCCACCACAGTAAGAGCATAAATAAATAAATTGCAGTCTTGTTGGTTTGGTTGTAGTTTGTGAGTTATTTGGTAGGAGGATATATGAGAGAGCTACTCAGTGTGATCAACAGATATAAAGCCAAACGACTTTATCATATATAAGTTATTTATCAATATAATGACTTTTATGGTATTATCATGTTCTTAGAAAACTTATCAGAAAGAGCATTTAACCCAATTAAAAATGTGATATCACATAAGATTTAAGGTCAAATCACAAGGCAAAAGAGAAATAACCAATTGTTTCTCCGAAAAGAAACATAGTATGCTTAATTAAAGTCAGATTCCCAGTGAGAATGCCAACAAGTAACAATTAGCTTAACACACCATTTACATCAGATGTGCCATAATAAAAGTATTGAATAAAATGTTCATACCAAGGAAGTGCAAAAGATCACACTTTTACCTCCTTCCCAATCTTCCCACTAATGGTTCCATTTTTTTATTTAAGTTATTAACTCAAAAAGTTCTACTGGTGTTAATTTGATTTCATTCATTGAAAGTCATTCATTCTTCAGAAAAGCTGCAATGTCGCCCATAATCCAGTTGGCAGCCAACTTTGCATCAGCACCATTCTCAACAGAAGCATCAAAAAATTCAGCAACCTGAGAAATTTATATGCTCAGTGTGGCCATCTTTTACCAGCTTAACAAAAAATAGCTACTATTTCTAAAGTTACTTACCATTCATAAGTGATACTTACATGATTGTCATTGGCAAGAAAGAGAACATCTTGCATGTTGACACCCAATTTTTCATATCGTCTGCGTTTTGCTTCTGGGAGAGCTCAGGCAAAACTTGTTGAATTTTGTCAACATAGTCTTTTGTCAGAATAACTTCTGGTAGGTCAAGCTCAGGAAAATATCTGTAATCTGCTAGTCCTTCCTTTTTCCTCATTGTAAAAGTTTTCTGCAAACAGAAAAAGTCACGATTAAATATAAAAAATTACATGTACAACTGATGGAGATGGAGTTTCTTGTACAATTTGATCACTTTGACCTTGGCTATGAAGAAGAACCTGTCTTGAGATCTCATAATCCATGGCCCTATTCATTGCAGAAAATGAATTCATGTTCTTTATTTCAACCTGTGAATGCAACAAGCAAAAGTGTGCTAACCATCAATTCTCTGTGATAAAAATTTAAGATCATTTGTGCTATATCAAGCAACAGTTATAACCAAATAGAAGCACTGAGAATGGTCAAATAATAAATCTTTAATAAATGAAATAATAAACTGATACACTGTTAATTGACCCTGGAACCCTATCGAGGACCAGTTTAAATCAAGTTTATGCATAACCTGGGCCTAATTGGCCATGGATCAGCCTTCTTGATCATTGAAGGGGCCAACATTTTTTGTTGGTTCAGCATGTTACAGCCCAATAGAGCCTAATAATTAAAAAAATAGGACGTTTACAGAGATTAGAAGAAGCAGACAAAGATAGAAAAGAGAAGCCCAATCCTAGTATAAGTCAAGATGGGAAAGACCTTCAAATTGCACTCCTAATAAAATTAGGAAAGAAAAGGCAGATTTACATTGTAACAAATCTTGGTGATACTTATAGTATTTTTCCTGTAATTTTTGGAATAATTTTGTCATTTTAGTAGTTATTTTAGGAAGTATTTGCGATCTTATTATAAGCCCAATTAGCGTCCAGTGGTCTTCCTATGGCATAATATAGGTTAGACAAAACATTTTACTAATAGTACATATATTTTAGAGGGTTTCAAAATCACTTTTTGTGGGATTTCATGGAATAATGAGGGTTCAAAAATAAATATCACAAGCCATTTTAGCAACCTATACATATGTTAGCTTGTAAGCACATATAAATTGTTATGTTTCTCTGTTTATCTTTCTTTATTACAGTATATTAATTTTGTTAAGAAAAATTTTCTAGTGTAACCCGGTAACTTCATGAAATATCCTATATACCCATGTAAAATTGCATATATTATATATATCCCTACAATGTCAAAAACCATGTTACTGTACCACTGCCCTTGAATTACACGGTCAGTGTGAGACTTAAAAGAGTGTTAAGGCTAGATTAATGCTAGTGAAAGAGTAGGTAACCAGTATTAAACTAACAGGAGTTAAATTGGCAAAAAAAATGCATCTGCATGGTCAAATGTTGACCTGTTGCAAGGTTACAACTACTTTTATCTACCGATGAAAGAGAAGAAAAACCCCGATCAACACTAGATGACAAGGACTCGATGTTTTATTTATATAAAAGACTAACAGTAGACCATGTGGATTATGAAATAAGCAAATAGTACCTTTGTTCCAAAATTTGATTGTCCTACTGGACGAACAGAAATATTTACATCACAACGAAGTGAACCTTCCTGCATATTTCCATTGCTTATTCCAAGATACCTAACCAGCCTCTGTATCTCTGCAGCATATTCTGCAGCCTCAAGTCAACTCCTCATATCGGGCTCAGAGACAATCTCCAGTAAAGGCACCCCTGCCCTATTCAGATCCACCTGCCAAAAAAGCACCACAAAGCATTTGATATCACCATGCATATATCATGTTAGCAAACTACAAATAGTTCCAAGTATAACAAGAGAAACTGACCTGGGAATTGTTAGGCTGGCAGCCCACAAATTCAGTCAATAGTGGGCTTGGGTAGCCCACAGCTCACCCCCTCTTAACCTAACCCTAATTAACATTAGGGGGGGTATGAAGGCTGTGTTTTGGAGGCAGAAAAAGACATAAATAGAGCAGCAACGTGGGAGAAGAGAACAGCCATGAGATTTCAAAGAAAATGAGGAAAACAAGGTAGTAAAGGAAGAGAAAGAAAGGGAAGAAGACAAGGACAACACAGAGAGGCTGTTCTCAATCATCTAGTAGTGTTCTATCTCAGGTTAGATCAAATCTACAGTAGACTCTTGCTGTGATTACTTGGGGAGGTTTTAGATATTGCGGGCAGTGACGTGATCCTTGTATCCCAGTTATTCTCTTGAGATTGTTGCTAGGGTTTAGGGCAAGAGATTGAGATTTGTATATTCATTATTCTCATAGTGGATTATCTCTTATTTGCCCCGTGATTTTTACCCTTCACATTGGAGGGGTTTTCCACGTATATCTTGGTGTTCTGTTTGATTATGCTTCCATTTAATTCCGCTGCGTATTATAGTCTTCTAGTATTTGTTCAGCTGGCAACATAGCTTTTTTGATCTGAAAACTTGTGAACCTAAAATATAAAGAGGGTGCTTCTATTGCTGAGCATTTGAATGAAATACAGAGTATTACTAACTAGTTATCCTCTATAAAAATATCTCTTGATGATGAGTTGCAGGCATTGTTACTTCTCAGTTCATTACCAGAAAGTTGGGAGACACTGGTGGTTTCCCTTAGTAATTCTGCGCCAGATGGTGTTGTCACTATGAGTCAAGTAACGAGCAGTTTGTTGAATGAGAAGTTGAGAAGAAAGAGTTCGGCAACATCTCAAAATGATTCACAGACACTTATCTCAGAGAAAATAGGAAGGTCAAAGTCTAGAAGTAGTTCACGCATGGGTAGAAGCAAGTCAAGATCAAGAAAAGATATTGTTTGCTATAATTGTGGTGAGAAAGGACATTACAAGAACCAATGTAAACAACCTAAGAAGAGCAAGAAAAAGGGAAAAGAAGTGGAGTCTATAGAGTCTAAAGATAATATCATCGCTATAATGCAGGGTGGTGATTATTTGATTTTGTCTCCTTCTGATGATATTTTTTCTTGTGTGTGTCAGGATCTTGAGTGAGTGATTGACACATGTGCTTCTTATCATGCTACACCACGGAGAGAGTTTTTTGCTACATACAGGTCTGAAAATTTCGGTGTTGTCAAGATAGGTAACTATGGCACAACAGACATCATAGGCATGTGTGATATCCATTTAAAGACCAACCTTGACCGCAAGTTGGTGCTTAAGGATATGAGGCATGTGATTGACTTGAGGTTGAATTTTATTTCAGTTGGAAGACTAGATGATGAAGACTATGAAAGCTGATTTCACAAAGGGCAATGGAAGCTTAGTAAGGGATCTCTTGTTATAGCTAGTGGAAAGAAATGTCATACTTTGTACAGGTTGCAGGCTAAAGCTTATGGTGAGCAGTTAAATGCTACAGAGAAAGACTTCAGTATGGAGTTGTGGCATAGGCGATTGAGACACATGAGCGAGAAGGGGCTGCAAGCTCTTTCTAAGAGAGAGGTATTACCAGACCTCAGAGGTATACATCTGAACCCTTGTATTGATTGTTTAGCTGGTAAACAACATAGAGTTTCATTTGCTAATGCTGCTTTATCTAGAAAAATGCATGCCTTATACCGTGTTTATACAGATGTATGTGGTCCTTTGAGGACAAAAACTCCCAGTGGATCTGTTGATGTTCTTGGTATAAGTGGTGCACTTTATTTTGTCAATTTTATAGATTATTTTTCTAGAAAAGTTTGGGCCTATGCTTTGAAGACTAAAGATCATGTGATTAATGTCTTCAAAGAGTTTTATGCTAGGGTTGAAAGGGAGACAGAAAGAAAATTGAAATGCATAAGATCAGATAATGGTGGTGAGTATACAGGATTGTTTAATGACTATTGCAGGTCACAAGGGATCTAACATGAGATGACAGTTCTTGGTACACCTCAGCATAATGCAATTGCAGAGAGGATGAACCGCACTATCATGGAAAAGATCAGATGTATGCTTTCACAAGCCAAGCTACCCAAAAGGTTTTGGGATGAGGCTTTGGGGACTGCAGTTGATGTGATCAACTTATCACCATGTACAACCCTAGATGGTGATATTGCAGAGCATGTATGGTCAGGGAAAGATGTTTCCTATAAGCATTTAAGAGTGTTTGGTTATCGCGCATTTGCACATATTCCAAACAATGAGAGGTCCAAGCTGGATGGTAAGACTAAAGAATGTATTTTTCTTGGCTACTCACATGATCATTTTGGTTACAGACTTTGGGATCCAGAAAAGCAGAAGGTGTTCAGAAGCAGAGATGTAGTCTTCTTTGATGATCAAACCTTTGAAGATTTGAAGAAGAAGACACCGGCCAAGACTTCTGCAGAAGGATTAGCAGATTGTGACCCAGTTATTCCTCCAGTATATCACGGTGATGGGGGAGATGTGCAGGAAGATAGTTTAGAGCCTGATATTGATCTACCTACCGGACATGTTGAGCAAGAAGAAGTAGGAGAGCAAGTTCCAACAGAACCTCAGTTGAGAAGATCTTCTAGACAACGTCAACCTTCCAGAAGATACTCTACAGATGAGTATGTGATGCTTACTGATATAGGTGAACCAGAGAGTTACCAGGAAGCAGTTGAAAGTGAGCAGAAAGAGAAGTGGTTACTTGCTATGCAGGAAGAGATGGATGCTCTTCAGAAGAACCACACTTATGATTTGATGCTGCTACCAAATGGAATGAAGGCCTTAAAGAACAAGTGGGTTTTTAGGTTGAAGACTCAAGAATATTGTTCTCAACCTAAGTACAAAGCTAGATTGATTGTGAAAGGCTTTGGTCAAAAGAAAGGTATTGACTTTGAAGAGATTTTCTCTCCTGTTGTAAAAATGTCTTCTATTCGTGTTGCTCTTGGTATTGCTGCTAGATAGGACTTGGAGGTTGAGCAGTTAGATGTGAAGACAACTTTCTTTCATGGTGATTTGGAGGAGGAAATTTATATGGAGCAACCAGAAGGCTTCAAAGTCAAAGATAAAGATAATTTTGTCTGCAAGTTAAAGAAGAGCTTGTATAGGCTAAAGCAAGCTCCAAGACAGTGGTACAGAAAGTTTGATTCATTTATGATAGAAAATGGATACAAATGAACGACTTTAGATCATTGTGTATACATCAAATGGTTTGGTGAGGATTTTATTATTCTCTTACTTTATATTGATGATATGCTTATTCTTGGGAAAAATATGTCTAAAATTGACAGGTTGAAGAAGGAACTGAGTGAGTCTTTTGTAATGAAGGACATGGGGCCAGCATAGCAAATACTTGGTATGCAGATTTCCAATAACAGGAAAAATAAGAAGATTTGGTTGTCACAGGAGAAATATATCGAGAAGATATTGGAAAGATTCAGTATGAGCAATGCAAAACCAGTTGGTTCTCCTCTTGCAGGTCACTTCAAGTTGTGCTCAGAATAGAGTCCATCGAGTGATGAGGAGAAGGAGAAAATGCAAAAGGTTCCTTATGCTTCAGCAGTTGGAAGTTTAATCTATGCAATGGTATGTACGAGGCCAGACATCACATATGCAGTGGGTGTCACTAGCAGATTTCTTGCAACTCCAGGCAAAGAGCACTAGGCAGCAGTGAAGTGGATTTTTAGATATCTCAAAGGGAGCTCTAAGGTTTGTTTAAGCTTTAGAGATGGACCACATGTGTTGACAGGTTACACAGATGCAGATATGGCAAGAGATATAGATACGAGAAAGTCTACTTCAGGTTATGTACTTTCTTTTGTAGGGGGAGCTGTGTTATGGAAATCCAGGTTGCAAAGGTGTATTGCTCTCTCCACCACATAAGCAGAATATATTGCTGCTACAGAGGTATGCATAGAAATGTTATGGATAAAATAATTCTTACAAGAATTGGGGCTGAAACAGAAAAATTATATGGTGCATTGTGATAGCTAGAGTGTCATCCATTTGTGTAAGAACCCAATGTTTCATTCCAAGTCAAAGCATATAGATGTCAGATACCACTGGATTCGAAATTAATTTTAAGAGAAGCAGTTGCAGCTTTAGAAAATTCACACTGATGACAACGGAGCAGACATGTTGACAAAAACTTTACCAAAAGAAAGACAGGGGATATGCAGACAACTGGTCGGCATGGCGTCACATTGAGGAGTCATGGGACAGCCTCCCTTATGGGCTGAAGGGGGAGGTTGTTAGGCTGGCAGCCCACAAATTCAGCCCATAGCGGGCTTGGGCAGCCCACAGCTCACTCCCTCTTAACCTAACCCTAATTAACATTAGGGGGAGTGTGGAGGTTGCATTTTGGAGGCAGCAACGTGGGAGAAGAGAACAACCACGAGATTCCAAAGAAAAGGAGGAAAACAAGGCAGAAAAGGAAGAGAAAGAAAGAGAAGAAGACAAGGACAACATAGAGAGGCTGTTCTTAATCATCTAGCAGTGTTCTATCTCAGATTAGATCAAATCTACAGTAGACTCTTGCTGTGATTACTTGGGGAGGTTTTAGATATTGTGGGAAGTGACGTGATCCTTGTATCCCACTTATTCTCTTGAGATTGTTGCTAGGGTTTAGGGCAAGAGATTGAGATTTGTATATTCATTATTCTCATAGTGGATTATCTCTAGTTTGTCCTGTGGTTTTTACCCTTCACATTGGAGGGATTTTTCCACATATTTCTTGGTGTTCTATTTGATTATGCTTCCATTTAATTCCGCTGTGTATTATAGTCTTCTAGTATTTGTTCATATACAAAGGTTATTCCTGTTTATATCCCCATCAATTGGTATCAGAGCAGGGGGTTTTAGTGATTTAATTTTTGTATTTGAACATGAAGGCCAATAATGTTTCTCGCATGATTAGTTTGAATGAAAACAATTGGATGATATGGAAACCAAGAATGAAAGATCTCTTGTATTGGAAAGATTTGTATGGACCTTTGCAGGGGGATAGTGCAAAACCCACAATTATGACAGATGATGAGTGGAAGAGGTTAGATCGAAAAACAATTGGATTTATTAGACAGTGGCTTGATGATAGTGTCTTTCACTATGTTTCTATTGAAATATCTACATATTCTCTTTGGAAAAAGTTGGAAAGTCTCTATGAAAGAAAAACAACTAGCAACAAAACTTTTTTGATCTGAAAACTTGTGAACCTAAAATATAGAGAGGGTGCTTCTATTGCTGAGCATTTGAATGAAATGCAGAGTATTACTAACCAGTTATCCTCTATGAAAACATCTCTTAATGATGAGTTGCAAGCATTGTTACTTCTCAGTTCATTACCAGAAAGTTGGGAGACACTGGTGGTTTCCCTCAGTAATTCTGCACCAGATGATGTTGTCACTATGAGTCAAGTAACAAGCAGTTTGTTGAATGAGGAGTTGACAAGAAAGAGTTCAGCAACATCTCAGAATGATTCACAGGCACTTATCTCAGAGAACAGAGGAAGGTCAAAGTCGAGAAGCAGTTCACGCATGGGTAGAAGCAAGTCAAGATCAAGAAAAGATATTGTTTGCTATAATTGTGGTGAGAAAGGATATTACAAGAACCAATGTAAACAACCTAAGAAGAGCAAGAAAAAGAGAAAAGAAGTGGAGTCTATAGAGTCTAAAGATAATATCATAGCTATAATGCAGGGTGGTGATTATTTGATTTTGTCTCCTTCTGATGATATTTTTTCTTGTGTGTGTCAGGATCTTGAGTGGGTGATTGACACAGGTGCTTCTTATCATGCTACACCACGGAGGGTGTTTTTTGCTACATACAGGTTTGGAAATTTCGGTGTTGTCAAGATGGGCAACTATGGCACAACAGACATCATAGGAATGGGTGATATCCATTTAAAGACCAACCTTGACTGCAAGTTGGTGCTTAAGGATGTGAGGCATGTGATTGACTTGAGGCTGAATTTTATTTCAATTGGAAGACAAGATGATGAAGACTATGAAAGCAGATTTCACAAAGGGCAATGGAAGCTCAGTAAGGGTTCTCTTGTTATAGCTAGTGGAAAGAAATGTCATACTTTTTACATGTTGCAAGCTAAAGCTTATGGTGAGCAGTTAAATGCTACAGAGAAAGACTTCAGTATGGAGTTGGGGCATAGGCGATTGAGACACATGAGTGAGAAGGGGCTGCAAGCTCTTTCCAAGAGAGAGGTATTACCAGACCTCAGAGGTATACATCTGAACCCTTGTATTGATTGTTTGGTTGGTAAACAACGTAGAGTTTCATTTGCTAGTGCTGCTTTATCTAAAAAAATGCATGCCTTAGACCGTGTTTATACAGATGTATGTGGTCCTTTGAGGACAAAAACTCTTAGTGGATCTGTTGATGTTCTTGGTATAAGTTGTGCACTTTATTTTGTCACTTTTATAGATGATTTTCTCAGAAAAGTTTGGGCCTATGCTTTGAAGACTAAATATCATGTGATTAATGTCTTCAAAGAGTTTTATGCCAGGGCTGAAAGGGAAACAAGAATGAAAGATCTCTTGTATTGCAAAGATTTGTATTGACCTTTGTATGGGGATAGCGCAAAACCCACAACTATGACAGATGATGAGTGGAAGATGTTAGATCGAAAAATAATTGGGTTTCTTAGACAGAGAATAGCTTCAGAAAAATGTCGAGCATCCCTCGATGTTATATATGTGTTTAATATAGAATCGAAGAATAGATTGTGAAAGAGATGAATTTTATTCATTGAGGTAATAAGTATTTATACAAGTTTTGATAGAGAGATTTCCCTCGATTAATCACCTAAATCACACATCAGTTATGGGTGAGAGACTTTGTTGAGGAAGTCTACTAATTGAATATCTTGTGGGCGAGAGACATTTTGATAGCACACATGTATCATGATTTATAAAAGAATGAGATGGTAAATGATGATATCATGCAAAATTGTGAATGACAATTAAGCCAAGAAAGGAACATTTCCTATGGTTTACGAGAAATGTTACTTCTTTGACTTTAACATTTGGTGGCTTGTGACTTTGGGGTATACCGATTAACCAAGGAACAAAAAACCACACTTAGAGGCCAATATTTCCTATGGTTGACGGAAATGTTACTTCTTTGACTTTAACATCTCAAATAAATGCCGCCTTCATCTCCACTCATCTAAATTTGTCACAGTGCATGACGAGGTTTGATGCCTTTCTTATCAACCAGTTCGTGCCACTCAAACTCGATTAGCTCTTCCAACAAGAATGCAGAACCCAATCAGATGACTTGCAAGCTAAACCCGAGTTCAAGAATGGCAGCAGCAGTTGCCATCGAGATCTTGATTGCAGCAACCGAAATGGTCTCACCGTGTTCCTACCTCGGTTGACTTTCAACACCAAGTGCACATGGTATTCTTGGATTTCTTCTCCTTTGACGGATCGAAGAACCCGTTTTCTAGTGCCTACTTGTCTTCTAAAAATGCCAAACCCAAGAATCCAAAAGCAGAAATGCTAATAAAATACAGCATTCTCTCACATGCATGCACCTGAGGGAGTGTTCCCTCGTAAATCTCGGGCTGTGTTTGCTTCGTCCTTCATCCTTCAGCCACCAACACAAACACCTTCACACGAACCCTATAAATATCAGCAGTCCATTCATCAAGCTCTCCAACACCTCCACCGAGTGTATTGGTTTCAGTAGAGGCTGCGGTGCTTTCATGGCTCAGCTCAGGAGCTTCATCGTTCTCCTCCTCGTGGTCGTCTTCGACGACCTTGTGTCGTATGGGGAAGCAGCATACAACATTGCCGATTACGGCGCCAAGTCAGATGGCCGGACCGACTCGGCCAAGTCGCTGCTCGCTGCATGGGAAGCGGCCTGCGGCTCGGCGGGGTCGGCCACCATGTACGTGCCGGCCGGGGACTTCTTGGTCGGCCAAGCCACCTTCGCTGGCCCATGCAGCAGCAGCAAGATCACCGTCCAGATCGACGGGACGCTCGTCTCGCCGTCCGATCTCGGCGGGGCTGGCGACTGGCTCGTGTTCCACCACGTCGAGGGCGTGTCGGTGTACGGCGGGACCGTCGACGGCCGCGGATCCTCCCTCTGGGCCTGCAAGGCCGCCGGACGTAGCTGCGCCGCCGGAGCCTCGGTGAGCTAATCATGTTACACTCGCAATCTACTTCGAATGATAAATGATAAAGATGAATCGATCGTCTTCTGCCTATGCAGTCGCTAACGTTCAGGAACTCGAAGGACATCACGATCAGCGGGCTGACATCGACGGACAGCGAGCTATACCACATCGTGATCGACGGCTGCGATGGCGTGACAGTGCAGAACGTCAAGATCACGGCACCGGGGAACAGCCCCAACACCGACGGCATCCACGTCCAAGGGTCGAGCCACGTGACGATTACCGGGGCCAGCATCAAGACCGGCGACGACTGCATCTCCGTCGGGCCCGGCACCACTAACCTGTGGATCGAACAGGTGGCGTGCGGCCCAGGCCACGGCATAAGGTAAATAAGCACTGCAAGCAGAAACCAGTGTACCATTAGCTGAGACGAAGCTGACCTGATGCGGTGGCCACAGCATCGGGAGCCTGGGGAAGGAGTACGACGAGGAGGGGGTGGAGAACGTGACGGTGAACACGGCGGTGTTCACGGGGACGGAGAATGGGCTGCGGATAAAGACATGGGGGAGGCCGAGCCAGGGGTTCGTGAAGGGGGTGGTGTTCGAGCACGCCGTGATGCAGATCGTTCAAAACCCCATCATCATCGACCAGAACTACTGCCCCGGCGACAGAGGATGCCCCGACCAGGTGAGTTGACCATCGCTATCGCCATCGCCATCACCATCACCTACCTCTGCATCTGTTTCATCAGTTGAAGAAAAAAGGAAATAAGAGAGGAACAACGACGACATGAGTCGTGTTAAGCTAACCGTCTTTCCCCACAGAGTTCCGGCGTCAGGATCAGTGGCGTGACGTACAATGACATTCATGGATCGTCTGCATCGGAAGTGGCGGTCAACTTCGACTGCAGCGCCAGCAACCCCTGCACCGGAATCGGGTTACAGGACATCAAGCTCACCTACGGGAACACGGCGGCGGAATCATCCTGTAAGCACGCCGATGGCACCGCCTCCGGCTTCGTCGTGCCGCCAAGTTGTCTATGATGGCGAACTCCGGTTGCAGCATTACCACGCAGCTCATACATAACAGTTGTAGCACTACATGTAGACGACTCAGACACAGATGGCTACTTGGATGACATAATTTAATGCATACATCAATATATATGCTCACTTGTTCACCAAAATTACAATATCTGATGTTAAAGGAAGGCTTCAGATTAAGCAGCACAGAAAATATTCTCCTATAAAAGCAAAAAAAGCAAAAAAAAAAAGGAGGGTACATTAAGCTCGGATTCGGCATCTAATTGTTTCTGAAGCATACTCCTGGATCCACAGTAGAAGAAATCTGAAATTAAGGTTAAACAGTTTGCATTAAACCAATATGAGCTTGCCAAATCATCGTAAGACCTCACCAATTAGTAAGACATTAACATGTAAATTCTAAGAAAATGCATGTCGTAAGAGGCAATGCCCGGGGTAAACATCAAACTATTATAAACATAGACCATGAAAATGCATGTGTCGATACGTTGGTCGTCTAAACATTTGAGGCTTCAAAAGGAAAAAGAAGATTTTGGGCCACCATTTATACTAACAAAATAGATATAAATAGTTGATGGATGTACTCTCACCTATTTGTGGACAAAAAATGAATCAACCTCATTGCTTTTTGTATTCTAATCTGTATAAATAGGAGACGAAAAATGTTAATGTATTGAAGCATTTTTAATTACTTCAATAAAACTTCTTCACTTCTTCAATAAAGTAATTGTTTTTATTTTCTATTCTTTTCATCACTTGTGTCACGAAACTAATGCGAGAAGATGAGCACGACAGACAAATACTAATTCATCAAGCTTTTCAACTTTTGTCAGTTCCCTTCATTTAATTTATCAGCGAGGATTTTGTTCAAAACCGAGGTTAAAACTTTAAAACCATATTCAAAACAGAGGTTTTCAAACGAGAATTACAGCAATTTGAACAAGAAATCACAAATGATATACAAAGTTTCGCAAGGTACACATCTATCTTGTTTTTTAATGTTTCAGCAGTGCTAGTACTTTAGCAGTTATTTTTCAAATCAAAAAGTTGTTTCGAGTATAATCACAAATCGTATGTAATCACTTGTTATTTAACAAAAAAAAAAAACTCTTAAACAGAGTTGAAGACGTACATGTCAGAAGTTGATGTAAAAGGAGACGGCTGCATGCATTAATCGAGCTAATACATGGATTTCAAACGTATCCCTTTAAACCAATATTTATAAGGCCTATCACATGACACAGTCTCATTGCATGTGGAACACATTTTTTGACTTGAAATAATTGTTAGAACATGCCTAGCACTCATCCTCGTCTACTACTACATAAGAAGCAAAAAAATCTAAAATGGAAACAATTAAAGGTCTACTACAGACAATTGAAAATAAAAACAAATTGTGTAACTGCTTACAATAAAAAAAAAAAGCATTAACAAGCGCTATCTGTTCAGAATTACTAGAACTTAAATGTGTAAAGCAACTTTACCACATCTAATAGTTTCGGTGCTTAAAATCCTGAAGAGACTAAGAAATACTAGACTTAGTTATCATTTGGTTGATAACCAGATGCATATGCACGGACTACATCATCTCTCTTTAATATCAAGAAGAACAATGATTTCCAAAATCATATAAGCTCCTTAGTTGGATTGTGGGGCATACACAAAAACTACACGTGCTAAGTGCATCACTTGTTTCAGTGACTCATTATTTAAGGCATGAAAATATGTCAAAATATGCAGAAAAGATCACTTGTTTCAGTGACTCACTATTTAAGGCATGAAAATATGTCAAAATATGCAGAAAAGAAGCTTAGAAGTTAACTGGAATTATTCGCATCAGTAAATTATCTAATGTTATCATGCATCTGAACAGAAGTGTAAAAGGCATGAAAATATGTCAAAATATGCAAAAAAGAAACTTAGAAGTTAACTGGAATTGTTTGCATCAGTAAATTATCTAATGTTATCATGCATCTGAACAGAAATGTAAAAGGCATGAAAATATGTCAAAATATGCAGAAAAGAAGCTTAGAAGTTAACTGAAATTGTTCGTATCAGTAAATTATCTAATGTTATCATGCATCTGAACATAAGTGTAAAAGGCATAAAAATATGTCAAAATATATAGAAAAGAAGCTTAGAATTTAACTGGAATTGTTCGCATCAGTAAATTATTTAATGTTATCATGCATGAAGTGTAAACTATACTTGCCTGAACTAAATCCTTCTCTTCTATCAATGACTTTACCGTTCCACCTTTTGATAAAAGCTCAAAAAAGTATCTGCGGACATTGAATCAATAAAACTAATGAAAAAAAGGGGTAAAATGAGACATCACTAAACTTTTTTGATGCACACAATGTGTTATTTGAACTCCATGTATGGATGTTTTAGCATGTGACACATGAATGCATACATAGGAACAACACTAGCATCCTTTCCTATAAAAGCCACCACAGTAAGACCATAAATAAATAAATTGCAGTCATGTTGGTTTGGTTGTAGTTTGTGAGTTATTTGGTAGGAGGATATATGAGAGAGCTACTCAGTGTGATCAACAGATATAAAGCCAAACGACTTTATCATATATAAGTTATTTATCAATATAATGACTTTTATGATATTATCATGTTCTTAGAAAACTTATCAGAAAGAGCATTTAACCCAATTAAAAATGTGATATCACATAAGATTTAAGGTCAAAGCACAAGGCAAAAGAGAAACAACCAACGATTGATTGTTTCTCCGAAAAGAAACATAGTATGCTTAATTAAAGTCAGATTCCCAGTGAGAATGCCAACAAGTAACAATTAGCTTAACACACCAGGTAGTGAAAATGTGACAATAAAGAAAAAAATTAGGAGACCACAACCATTTTTCTTGATGAGACAAGTAGCTAGTTAGTTATCGACAGTTTTATTTACATCAAATGTGCCATAATAAAAGTATTGAATAAAATGTTCATACCAAGGAAGTGCAAAAGATCACACTTTTACCTCCTTCCCAATTTTCTTCCCTTTCTTTCTCAATGTAGAGAGGCTGTTCTCAATCATCTAGCAGTGTTCTATCTCAGGTTAGATCAAATTTACAGTAGACTCTTGCTGTAATTACTTGGGAGGTTTTAGATATTATGAGCAGTGACGTGATCCTTGTATCCCTATTATTCTCTTGAGATTGTTGCTAGGGTTTAGGGCAAAAGATTGAGATTTGTATATTCATTATTCTCATAGTGGATTATCTCTAATTTGCCCCATGGTTTTTACCCTTCACTTTGGAGGGGTTTTCCACGTATATCTTGGTGTTCTGTTTGATTATACTTCCATTTAATTCTGCTGCGTATTATAGTCTTCTAGTATTTGTTCATATACAAAGGTTATTCTTGTTTATATCCCCATCAATTGGTATCAGAGCAGGGGGTTTTGGTGATTTATTTTTTGTATTTGAACATGGAGGCCAGTAATGTTTCTCGCATGATTAGTTTGAATGGAAACAATTGGATGATATGGAAACCAAGAATGGAAGATCTCTTGTATTGTAAAGATTTGTATGGACCTTTGTAGGGGGTTAGTGCAAAACTCACAACTATGACAGATGATGAGTGGAAGAGGTTAGATCGAAAAACAATTAGGTTTATTAGACAATGGCTTGATGATAATGTCTTTCACTATGTTTCTACTGAAATTTCTACATATTCTCTTTGGAAAAAGTTGGAAAGTTTTTATGAAAGAAAAACAGCTGGCAACAAAGCTTTTTTGATATGAAAACTTGTGCCCCTAAAATATAAGGAGGGTGCTTCTATTGCTGAGCATTTGAATGAAATACAGAGTATTACTAACCAGTTATCCTCTATAAAAATATCTCTTGATGATGAGTTGCAGGCATTGTTACTTCTCAGTTCATTACCAGAAAATTAGGAGACACTGGTGGTTTCCCTCAATAATTTTGTTCTAGATGGTGTTGTCACTATGAGTCAAGTAACAAGTAGTTGAGAAGAAAGAGTTCGGCACCTCAGAATGATTCACAAGCACTTATCTCAGAGAATAGAGGAATGTCAAAGTCTAGAAGCAGTTCACGCATGGGTAGAAGCAAGTCAAGATCAAGAAAAGATATTGTTTGCTATAATTATGGTGAGAAAGGACATTACAAGAACCAATGTAAACAACCTAAGAAGAGCAAGAAAAAGGAAAAAGAAGTGGAGTCTATAGAATCTAAAGATAATATCATAGCTATACTGTAGGGTGGTGATTATTTGATTTTGTCTTCTTCTGATGATATTTTTTCTTGTGTGTGTCAGGATCTTAAGTGGGTGATTAACACAGGTGCTTCTTATCATGCTACACCACGGAGGGAGTTTTTTGCTACATACAGGTCTGAAAATTTCGGTGTTGTCAAGATGGGCAACTATGGCACAACAGACATCATAGGCATGGGTGATATCCATTTAAAGACCAACCTTGACTGCAAGTTGGTGCTTAAGGATATGAGGAATGTGATTAACTTGAGGTTGAATTTTATTTCAGTTGGAAGACTAGATGATGAAGACTATGAAAGCAGATTTCATAAAGGGCAATGGAAGCTCAGTAAGGGTTCTCTTGTTATAGCTAGTGAAAAGAAATGTCATACTTTGTACAGGTTGCAGGCTAAAGCTTATGATGAGCAGTTAAATGCTACAGAGAAAGACTTCAGTATGGAGTTGTGGCATAGGCGATTGAGACACATGAGCGAGAAGGGGCTGCAAACTCTTTCTAAGAGAGAGGTATTACCATACCTCAGAGGTATACATCTGAACCCTTGTATTGATTGTTTGGCTGGTAAACAACATAGAGTTTCATTTGCTAGTGCTGCTTTATCTAGAAAAATGCATGCCTTAGACCGTGTTTATACAGATGTATGTGGTCCTTTGAGGACAAAAACTCCTAGTGAATCTGTTGATGTTCTTGGTATAAGTAGTGCACTTTATTTTGTCACTTAATAGATGATTTTTCTAGAAAAGTTTGGGCCTATGCTTTGAAGACTAAAGATGATGTGATTAATGTCTTCAAAGAGATTTATACTAGGGTTGAAAGAGAGGCAGAAAGGAAATTGAAATACATAAGATCAGATAATGGTGGTGAGTATACAGGATTGTTTAATGACTATTGCAGGTCACATGGGATCCAACATGAGATGACAGTTCCTGGTACACCTCAGCATAATGCAATTGCAGAGAGGATGAACCGCACTATCATGGAAAAGATCAGATGTATGCTTTCACAAGCCAAGCTACCCAAAAGGTTTTGGGATGAGGCTTTGAAGACTGCAGTTGATGTGATCAACATATCACCATGTACAGCCCTAGATGGTGATATTGCAGAGCATGTATGGTTAGGGAAAGATGTTTCCTACAAGCATTTAAGAGTGTTTGGTTGTCGTGCATTTGCACATATTCCAGACAATGAGAGGTCCAAGCTCGATGGTAAGACTAAAGAATGTATTTTTCTTGGCTACTCACATGATCATTTTGGTTACAGGCTTTGGGATCCAGAAAAGCAAAAGGTGTTCAGAAGCAGAGATGTAGTCTTCTTTGATGATCAAACCTTTGAAGATTTGAAGAAGAAGACACCGGCCAAGACTTCTGCAGAAGGATTAGCAGATTGTGACCCAGTTATTCCTCCAGTATATCACGGTGACGAGGGAGATGTGCAAGAAGATAGTGTAGAGCCTGATATTGATCTACCTACAGGACATGTTGAGCAAGAAGAAGTAGGAGAGCAAGTTCCAACAGAACCTCAGTTGAAAAGATCTTCTAGACAACGTCAACCTTCCAGAAGATACTCTACAGATTAGTATGTGATGCTTACTGATATAGGTGAACCAGAGAGTTACCAGGAAGCAGTTGAAAGTGAGCAGAAAGAGAAGTGGTTACTTGCTATGCAGGAAGAGATGGATGCTCTTCAGAAGAACCACACTTATGATTTGATGCTGCTACCAAATGGAATGAAGGCCTTAAAGAACAAGTGGGTTTTTAGGTTGAAGACTCAAGAATATTGTTCTCAACCTAAGTACAAAGCTAGATTGATAGTGAAAGGCTTTGGTCAAAAGAAAGGTATTGACTTTGAAGAGATTTTCTCTCCTGTTGTTAAAATATCTTCTATTCGTGTTGCTCTTGGTATTGCTACTAGACAGGACTTGGAGGTTGAGCAGTTAGATGTGAAGACAACTTTCCTTCATGGTGATTTGGAGGAGGAAATTTATATGGAGCAACCAGAAGGCTTCAAAGTCAAAGGTAAAGATAATTTTGTCTGCAAGTTGAAAAAAGAGCTTCTATGGGCTAAAGCAAGCTCCAAGACAGTGGTACAGAAAGTTTGATTCATTTATGATAGAAAATGGATACAAAAGAACAACTTTAGATCATTGTGTATACATCAAATGGTTTGGTGAGGATTTTATTATTCTCTTACTATATATTGATGATATACTTATTCTTGGGAAAAATATATCTAAAATTGACAGGTTGAAGAAGGAACTGAGTGAGTCTTTTGCAATGAAGGACATGGGGCCAGCATAGCAAATACTAGGCATGCAGATTTCCCATAATAGGAAAAATAAGAAGATTTGGTTGTCATAGGAGAAATATATCGAGAAGATATTGGAAAGATTCAGTATGAGCAATGCAAAACTAGTTGGTTCTCCTCTTGCAGGTCACTTCAAGTTGTGCTCAGAATAGAGTTCATCGAGTGATGAGGAGAAGGAGAAAATGCAAAAGGTTCCTTATGCTTCAGCAGTTGGAAGTTTAATGTATGCAATGGTATGTACGAGGCTAGACATCGCATATGCAGTGGGTGTTACTAGCAGATTTCTTGCAAATCCAGGCAAAGAGCACTGGGCAATAGTGAAGTGGATTTTTAAATATCTCAAAGGGAGCTCTAAGGTTTGTTTAAGCTTTGGAGATGGACTATATGTGTTGACAGGTTACACAGATGCAGATATGGCAAGAGATATAGATACGAGAAAGTCTACTTCAGGTTATGTACTTACTTTTGTAGGGGGAGCTGTGTCATGGCAATCCAGGTTACAAAGGTGTATTGCTCTCTCCACCACATAAGCAGAATATATTGCTGCTACAGAGGTATGCAAAGAAATGTTATGGATGAAATAATTCTTACAAGAATTGGGGCTGAAACAGAAAAATTATATGGTGCATTGTGACAGCCAGAGTGTCATCCATTTGTGTAAGAACCCAATGTTTCATTCCAAGTCAAAGCATATAGATGTCAGATACCACTAGATTCGAAATGTATTTTAAGAGAAGCAGTTGCAGCTTCAGAAAATTCACACTGATGACAACGGAGCAGACATGTTGACAAAAACTTTACCAAAAGAAAGACAGGGGATATGCCGACAACTGGTCGGCATGGCGTTACATTGAGGAGTCATGGGACAACCTCCCTTATGGGCTGAAGGGGGAGGTTGTTAGGTTGGCAGCCCACAAATTCAACCCATAGCGGGCTTGGGCAGCCCACAGCTCACTCCCTCTTAACCTAACCCTAATTAACATTAGGGGGAGTGTGGAGGCTGCATTTTGGAGGCAGTAAAAGACATAAATAGGGCAGCAACATGGGAGAAGAGAACAACCACGGGATTCCAAAGAAAAGGAGGAAAACAAGGCAGAAAAGGAAGAGAAAGAAAGGGAAGAAGACAAGGACAACACAGAGAGACTGTTCTCAATCATCTAGCAGTGTTCTATCTCAGATTAGATCAAATCTACAGTAGACTCTTGCTGTGATTACTTGGGTAGGTTTTAGATATTGTGGGCAGTGATGTGATCCTTGTATCCCAATTATTCTCTTGAGATTGTTGCTAGGGTTTAGGGCAAGAGATTGAGATTTATATATTCATTATTCTCATAGTGGATTATCTCTAGTTTGCCCTATGGTTTTTACCCTTCAAATTGGAGGGGTTTTCCACGTATATCTTGGTGTTCTATTTGATTGTAGTTCCATTTAATTCCGCTGCGTATTATGGTCTTCTAATATTTGCTCATATACAAAGGTTATTCCTGTTTATATCCCCATCACTACCTACATTAATGTCATATTTTCGTGTGTGTATTAATAAACACAAATGATTTATCGTGTATATTGAGTCTAGTAGTTGGCTTGGGGTGAGATCAATAAAGTTTTATTGTATATCCAATTTTTTTATTGAGGTGTCAAATAATTTTTTTATTAGTTATTATTACTAGGACATCGGAACTACATATGTAATTATTGTGATTATCATGGTTGAAGTAATTTTCTAAGTTGTTTGGGTTAAGATTATCATCATAATTGGAGAGTTGATAATGTAATGGAGGATAATAGCCCTCTGTGTTATATATGTGTTTAATATAGAATCGAAGAATAGATTGTGAAAGAGATGAATTTTATTCATTGAGGTAATAAGTATTTATACAAGTTTTGATAGAGAGATTTCCCTCGATTAATCACCCAAATCACACATCAGCTATTCAAATATACGAGTGATCCTTAATTATAGATTGATCGAGGATATAAGGAAGCATGAATGCTATTCAATGTGTGCCTTTATCATGATCTTCTATCATGTTCTCGTAAGATTGAGCTTCTACGAAGGATGTTAATATTGGATCAATGAAATTGAATATCTTATGGGCAGGAGACTTTGTTGAGGAAGTCTACTAATTGAATATCTTGTGGGCGAGAGATTTTTGGTAGCACACATGTATCATGATTTAACTGGAATTATTCGCATCAGTAAATTATCTAATATTATCATGCATCTGAACAAAAATGTAAAAGGCATGAAAATATGTCAAAATATGCAGAAAAGAAGCTTATAAGTTAATTGGAATTGTTCGCATCAGTAAATTATCTAATGTTATCATGCATCTGAACAAAAGTGTAAAAGGCATGAAAATATGTCAAAATATGCAGAAAAGAAGCTTAGAAGTTAACTGGAATTATTCGCATCAGTAAATTATCTAATGTTATCATGCATCTGAACAGAAGTGTAAACTATACTTGCCTGAACTAAATCCTTCTCTTCTATCAATGACTTTACCGTTCCACCTTTTGATAAAAGCTCAAAAAGTATATGCGGACATTGAATCAATAAAACTAATGAAAAAAAGGGGTAAAATGAGACATCACTAAACTTTTGTGATGCACACAATGTGTTATTTGAACTCCATGTATGGATGTTTTAGCATGTGACACATGAATGCATACATAGGAACAACACTAGCATCCTTTCCTATAAAAGCCACCACAGTAAGACCATAAATAAATAAATTGCAGTCATGTTGGTTTGGTTGTAGTTTGTGAGTTATTTGGTAGGAGGATATATGAGAGAGCTACTCAGTGTGATCAACATATATAAAGCCAAACGACTTTATCATATATAAGTTATTTATCAATATAATGACTTTTATGATATTATCATGTTCTTAGAAAACTTATCAGAAAGAGCATTTAACCCAATTAAAAATGTGATATCACATAAGATTTAAGGTCAAAGCACAAGGCAAAAGAGAAATAACCAACGATTGATTGTTTCTCCGAAAAGAAACATAGTATGCTTAATTAAAGTCAGATTCCCAGTGAGAATGCCAACAAGTAACAATTAGCTTAACACACTAGGTAGTGAAAATGTGACAATAAGGAAAAAAATTAGGAAACCACAACCATTTTTCTTGATGAGACAAGTAGCTAGTTAGTTATCGACAGTTTCATTTACATCAGATGTGCCATAATAAAAGTATTGAATAAAATGTTCATACCAAGGAAGTGCAAAAGATCACACTTTTATCTCCTTCCCAATCTTCCCACTAATGGTTCCATTTTTTATTGAAGTTATTAACTCAGAAAGCTCTACTGGTGTTAATTTGATTTCATTCATTGAAAGTCATTCATTCTTCAGAAAAGCTGCAATGTCGCCCATAATCCAGTTGGCAGCCAACTTTGCATCAGCACCATTCTCAACAGAAGCATCAAAAAATTCAGCAACCTGAGAAATTTATATGCTCAGTGTGGCCATCTTTTACCAGCTTAACAAAAAATAGCTACTATTTCTAAAGTTACTTACCATTCATAATTGATACTTACATGATTGTCATTGGCAAGAAAGAGAACATCTTGCATGTTGAGACCCAATTTTTCATATCGTCTGCGTTTTGCTTCTGGGAGCTCAGGCAAAACTTGTTGAATTTTGTCAACATAGTCTTTTGTCAGAATAACTTCAGGTAGGTCAGGCTCAGGAAAATATATGTACTCTGCTAGTCCTTCCTTTTTCCTCATTGTAAAAGTTTTCTGCAAACAGAAAAAGTCACGATTAAATATAAAAAATTACATGTACAACTAATGGAGATGGAGTTACGTACTAGAAGGAAGATGACAACCTGAGCACCTTCTTCCCATAAACGAGTTTCTTGTACAATTTGATCACTTGGACCTTGGCTATGAAGAAGAATCTGTCTTGAGATCTCATAATCTATGGCCCTATTCATTGCAGAAAATGAATTCATGTTCTTTATTTCAACCTGTGAATGCAACAAGCAAAAGTGTGCTAACCATCAATCTCTGTGATAAAAATTTAAGATCATTTGTGCTATATCAAGCAACAGTTATAACCAAATAGAAGCACTAACAATGGTCAAATAATAAATCTTTAATAAATAAAATAATAAACTGATACACTGTTAATTGATCCTGGAACCCTATCGAGAGTTTTTTGCTACATACAGGTCTGAAAATTTCGGTGTTGTCAAGATGGGCAACTATGACACAATAGACAACATAGGCATGAGTGATATCCATTTAAAGACCAACATTGACTGCAAGTTGGTGCTTAAGGATGTGAGGCATGTGATTGACTTGAGGCTGAATTTTATTTCAGCTGGAAAACTAGATGATGAAGACTATGAAAGCTGATTTCACAAAAGGCAATGGAAGCTCAGTAAGGGTTCTCTTGTTATAGCTAGTGGAAAGAAATATCATACTTTGTACAGGTTGCAGGCTAAAGCTTATGGTGAGCAGTTAAATGCTACAGAGAAAGACTTCAGTATGGAGTTGTGGCATAGGCGATTGAGACACATGAGCGAGAAGGGGCTGCAAGCTCTTTCCAAGAGAGAGGTATTACCAGACCTCAGAGATATACATCTGAACCCTTGTATTGATTGTTTGGCTGGTAAACAACATAGAGTTTCATTTGCTAGTGCTGCTTTATCTAGAAAAATGCATGTCTTAGACCGTGTTTATACAGATGTATGTGGTCCTTTGAGGACAAAAACTCCTAGTGAATCTGTTGATGTTCTTGGTATAAGTGGTGCACTTTATTTTGTCACTTTTATAGATGATTTTTCAAGAAAGTTTGGGCCTATGCTTTGAAGACTAAAGATCATGTGATTAATGTCTTCAAAGAGTTTTATGCCAGGGTTGAAAGGGAGACAGAAAGGAAATTGAAATGCATAAGATCAGATAATGGTGGTGAGTATACAGGATTGTTTAATGACTATTGCAGGTCACATGGGATCCAACATGAGATGACAGTTCCTGGTACACCTCAGCATAATGCAATTGCAGAGAGGATGAACCGCACCATCATGGAAAAGATTAGATGTATGCTTTCACAGGTCAAGCTACCCAAAAGGTTTTGGGATGAGGCTTTGAGGACTACAGTTGATGTGATCAACTTATCACTATGTACAGCCCTAGATGGTGATATTGCAGAGCATGTATGGTCAGGGAAAGATGTTTCCTACAAGCATTTAAGAGTGTTCGGTTGTCGTGCATTTGCACATATTCCAGACAATGAGAGGTCCAAGCTGGATGGTAAGACTAAAGAATGTATTTTTCTTGGCTACTTATATGATCATTTTGGTTACAGGTTTTGCGATCCAGAAAAGCAGAAGGTGTTCAGAAGCAGAGATATAGTCTTCTTTGAGGATCAAACCTTTGAAGATTTGAAGAAGAAGACACCGGCCAAGACTTCTGCAAAGGATTAATAAATTGTGACCCAGTTATTCCTCCAGTATATCACGGTGTTGGGGGAGATGTGCAGGAAGATAGTGTAGAGCCTGATATTGATATACCTACAGGACATGTTGAGCAAGAAGAAGTAGGAGAGCAAGTTCCAACAGAACCACAGTTGAGAAAATCTTCTAGACAATGTCAACCTTCCAGAAGATACTCTACAGATAAGTATGTAATGCTTACTGATGCAGGTGAACCAGAGAGTTACCAGGAAGCATTTGAAAGTGAGAAGAAAGAGAAGTGTTTACTTGCTATGCAGGAAGAGATGGATGCTCTTCAGAAGAACCACACTTATGATTTGGTGCTGCTACCAAATGGAATGAAGGCCTTAAAGAACAAGTGGATTTTTAGGTTGAAGACTCAAGAATATTGTTCTCAACCGAAGTACAAAGCTAGATTGATTGTGAAAGGCTTTGGTCAAAAGAAATGTATTGACTTTGAAGAGATTTTCAATCTTTTTGTTAAAATGTCTTCTATTCGTGTTGCTCTTGGTATTGCTGCTAGACAGGACTTGGAGGTTGAGCTGTTAGATGTGAAGACAGCTTTCCTTCATGGTGATTTGGAGGAGGAAATTTATATGGAGCAACCAGAAGGCTTCAAAGTCAAAAGTAAAGATAATTTTGTCTGCAAGTTGAAGAAGAGCTTGTATGGGCTAAAGCAAGCTCAAGACAATGGTACAGAAAGTTTGATTCATTTATGATAGAAAATGGATACAAAAAACCGGCTTTAGATCATTGTGTATATATCAAATGGTTTGGTGAGTATTTTATTATTCTCTTACTTTATGTTGATGATATGCTTATTCTTGGGAAAAATATGTCTAAAATTGATAGGTTGAAGAAGGAACTAAGTGAGTCTTTTAAAATGAAGGACATGCGGCCAGCAAAGCAAATACTAGGTATGCAGATTTTCCGTAACAAGAAAAATAAGAAGATTTAGTTGTCACAGGAGAAATACATCGAGAAGATATTGGAAAGATTCAGTATGAGCAATGCAAATCCAGTTGGTTTTCCTCTTGCAGGTCACTTCAAGTTGTGCTCAGAATAGAGTCCATCGAGTGATGAGGAGAAGGAAAAAACGCAAAAGGTTTCTTATGCTTCAGCAGTTGAAAGTTTAATGTATGCAATGGTATGTACGAGGCCAGACATCGCATATGCAGTGGGTGTTACTAGCAGATTTCTTGCAAATCCAGACAAAGAGCACTGGGCAGTAGTGAAGTGGATTTTTAGATATCTCAAAGGGAGCTCTAAGGTTTGTTTAAGCTTTAGAGATGGACCACATATGTTGACAGGTTACACAGATGCAGATATGGCAAGAGATATAGATACGAGAAAGTCTACTTCAGGTTATGTAATTACTTTTGTAGGGGGAGCTGTGTCATGATAATCCAGGTTGCAAAGGTGTATTGCTCTCTCCACCACAAAAGTAGAATATATTACTGCTACAGAGGTATGCAAAGAAATGTTATGGATGAAAGAATTCTTACAAGAATTGGAGCTGAAACAGAAAAATTATGTGGTGCATTGTGACAGCCAGAGTGTCATCCATTTGTGTAAGAACCCAATGTTTCATTCCAAGTCAAAGCATATAGATGTCAGATACCATTGGATTTGAAATGTATTTGAAGAGAAGTAGTTGCAGCTTCAGAAAATTCACACAGATGACAACGGAGCAGACAATTTGACAAAAACTTTACCAAAAGAAGGACAGGAGATATGCCGATAACTGGTCGGCATGGCGTCACATTGAGGAGTCATGGGACATCCTCCCTTATGGGCTGAAGGGGGAGGTTGTTAGGCTGGTAGCCCACAAATTCAACCCATAGTGGGCTTGGGCAGCTCACAGCTCACTCCCTCTTAACCTAACCCTAATTAACATTAGGGGGAGTGTGGAGGCTGCATTTTGGAGGCAGAAAAAGACACAAATAGGGCAGCAACGTGGGAGAAGAGAATAACCACGGGATTCCAAAGAAAAGGAGGAAAACAAGACAGAAAAGGAAGAGAAAGAAAGGGAAGAAGACAAGGACAACACAGAGAGGCTGTTTTCAATCATCTAGCAGTGTTCTATCTCAGGTTAGATCAAATCTACAGTAGACTCTTGCTGTGATTACTTAGGGAGGTTTTAGATATTGTGAGCAGTGAAGTGATCCTTATATCCCATTTATTCTCTTGAGATTGTTACTAGGGTTTAGGGCAAGAGATTGAGATTTGTATATTCATTATTCTTATAGTGGATTATCTCTAGTTTGCCCCGTGATTTTTACCCTTCACATTGGAGGGGTTTTTAACGTATATCTTGGTATTCTGTTTGATTGTGCTTCCATTTAATTCCGCTGCGTATTATGGTCTTCTAGTATTTGTTCATATACAAAGGTTATTCCTGTTTATATCCGCATCAATTGGTATCAGAGTAAGAGTTTTGGTGATTTTATTTTTGTATTTGAACATGGAGGCCAGTAATGTTTCTCGCATGATTAGAATTAATGGAAACAATTGGATGATATGAAAACCAAGAATGGAAGATCTCTTGTATTATAAAGATTTGTATTGACCTTTCCAGGGCGATAGTGCAAAACCCACAACTATGACAAATGATGAGTGGAAGAGGTTAGATCGCAAAATAATTAGATTTATTAGACAGAGAATAGCTTCAGAAAAATGCCAAACATCCCTCTATGTTATATATGTGTTTAATATAGAATTGAAGAATAGATTGTGAAAGAGATGAATTTTATTCATTGAGGTAATAAGTATTTATACAAGTTTTGATAGAGAGATTTCCGTCGATTAATCACCCAAATCACACATCAGTTATTCAAATATACGATTGATCCTTAATTATAGATTGATAGAGGATATAAGGAAGCATGAACGCTATTCAATGTGTGCTTTTATCATGATCTTCTATCATTCTCTCGTAAGATTGAGCTTCTACGAAGGATGTTAATATTGGATCAATAAAATTGAATATCTTATGGGCGAGAGACTTTGTTGAGGAAGTCTACTAATTGAATATCTTGTGGGCGAGAGACTTTTTGATAGCACACATGTATCATGATTTATAAAAGAATGAGATGGTAAATGATGATATCATGCAAAATTGTGAATGACAATTAAGCCAAGAAAGGAACATTTCCTATGGTTTACGAGAAATGTTACTTCTTTGACTTTAACATTTGGTGGCTTGTGACTTTGGGGTATACCGATTAACCAAGGAACAAAAAACCACACTTAGAGGCCAATATTTCCTATGGTTGACGGAAATGTTACTTCTTTGACTTTAACATCTCAAATTAATGCCGCCTTCATCTCCACTCATCTAAATTTGTCACAGTGCATGACGAGGTTTGATGCCTTTCTTATCAACCAGTTCGTGCCACTCAAACTCGATTAGCTCTTCCAACAAGAATGCAGAACCCAATCAGATGACTTGCAAGCTAAACCCGAGTTCAAGAATGGCAGCAGCAGTTGCCATCGAGATCTTGACTGCAGCAACCGAAATGGTCTCACCGTGTTCCTACCTCGGTTGACTTTCAACACCAAGTGCACATGGTATTCTTGGATTTCTTCTCCTTTGACGGATCGAAGAACCCGTTTTCTAGTGCCTACTTGTCTTCTAAAAATGCCAAACCCAAGAATCAAAAAGCAGAAATGCTAATAAAATACAGCATTCTCTCACATGCATGCACCTGAGGGAGTGTTCCCTCGTAAATCTCGGGCTGTGTTTGCTTCGTCCTTCATCCTTCAGCCACCAACACAAACACCTTCACACGAACCCTATAAATATCAGCAGTCCATTCATCAAGCTCTCCAACACCTCCACCGAGTGTATTGGTTTCAGTAGAGGCTGCGGTGCTTTCATGGCTCAGCTCAGGAGCTTCATCGTTCTCCTCCTCGTGGTCGTCTTCGACGACCTTGTATCGTATGGGGAAGCAGCATACAACATTGCCGATTACGGCGCCAAGTCAGATGGCCGGACCGACTCGACCAAGTCGCTGCTCGCTGCATGGGAAGCGGCCTGCGGCTCGGCGGGGTCGGCCACCATGTACGTGCCGGCCGGGGACTTCTTGGTCGGCCAAGCCACCTTCGCTGGCCCATGCAGCTGCAGCAAGATCACCGTCCAGATCGACGGGACGCTCGTCTCGCCGTCCGATCTCGGCGGGGCTGGCGACTGGCTCGTGTTCCACCACGTCGAGGGCGTGTCGGTGTACGGCGGGACCGTCGACGGCCGCGGATCCTCCCTCTGGGCCTGCAAGGCCGCCGGACGTAGCTGCGCCGCCGGAGCCTCGGTGAGCTAATCACGTTACACTCGCAATCTACTTCGAATGATAAATGATAAAGATGAATCGATCGTCTTCTGCCTATGCAGTCGCTAACGTTCAGGAACTCGAAGGACATCACGATCAGCGGGCTGACATCGACGGACAGCGAGCTATACCACATCGTGATCGACGGCTGCGATGGCGTGACAGTGCAGAACGTCAAGATCACGGCACCGGGGAACAGCCCCAACACCGACGGCATCCACGTCCAAGGGTCGAGCCACGTGACGATTACCGGGGCCAGCATCAAGACCGGCGACGACTGCATCTCCGTCGGGCCCGGCACCACTAACCTGTGGATCGAACAGGTGGCGTGCGGCCCAGGCCACGGCATAAGGTAAATAAGCACTGCAAGCAGAAACCAGTGAACCATTAGCTGAGACGAAGCTGACCTGATGCGGTGGCCACAGCATCGGGAGCCTGGGGAAGGAGTACGACGAGGAGGGGGTGGAGAACGTGACGGTGAACACGGCGGTGTTCACGGGGACGGAGAATGGGCTGCGGATAAAGACATGGGGGAGGCCGAGCCAGGGGTTCGTGAAGGGGGTGGTGTTCGAGCACGCCGTGATGCAGAACGTCAAAAACCCCATCATCATCGACCAGAACTACTGCCCCGGCGACAGAGGATGCCCCGACCAGGTGAGTTGACCATCGCTATCGCCATCGCCATCGCCATCACCTACCTCTGCATATGTTTCATCAGTTGAAGAAAAAAGGAAATAAGAGAGGAACAACGACGACATGAGTCGTGTTAAGCTAACCGTCTTTCCCCACAGAGTTCCGGCGTCAGGATCAGTGGCGTGACGTACAATGACATTCATGGATCGTCTGCATCGGAAGTGGCGGTCAACTTCGACTGCAGCGCCAGCAACCCCTGCACCGGAATCGGGTTACAGGACATCAAGCTCACCTACGGGAACACGGCGGCGGAATCATCCTGTAAGCACGCCGATGGCACCGCCTCCGGCTTCGTCGTGCCGCCAAGTTGTCTATGATGGCGAACTCCGGTTGCAGCATTACCACGCAGCTCATACATAACAGTTGTAGCACTACATGTAGACGACTCAGACACAGATGGCTACTTGGATGACATAATTTAATGCATACATCAATATATATGCTCACTTGTTCACCAAAATTACAATATCTGATGTTAAAGGAAGGCTTCAGATTAAGCAGCACAGAAAATATTCTCCTATAAAAGCAAAAAAAGCAAAAAAAAAAGGAGGGTACATTAAGCTCGGATTCGGCATCTAATTGTTTCTGAAGCATACTCCTGGATCCACAGTAGAAGAAATCTGAAATTAAGGTTAAACAGTTTTCATTAAACCAATATGAGCTTGCCAAATCATCGTAAGACCTCACCAATTAGCAAGACATTAACATGTAAATTCTAAGAAAATGCATGTTGTAAGACTTCAAAAGGAAAACGTGTTGAGGCAATGCATCTGTCGATGCGTTGGTCGTCTAAACATTTACAGCGCTGAGGCTTCAAAAGGAAAAAGAAGATTTTGGGCCACCATTTATACTAACAAAATAGATATAAATAGTTGATGGATGTACTCTCACCTATTTGTGGACAAAAAATGAATCAACCTCATTGCTTTTTGTATTCTAATCTGTATAAATAGGAGAGGAAATATTTAATGTATTGAAGCATTTTTCATTTCTTCAATAAAGCTTCTTCACTTCTTCAATAAAGCTTCTTCAGTAATTATTTTTATTTTCTATTCTTTTCATCACTTGTGTCACGAAACTAATGCGAGAAGATGGGCACGACAGACAAATACTAATTCATCAAGCTTTTCAACTTTTGTTAGTTCCCTCCATTTAATTTATCAGCGAGGATTTTGTTCAAAACCAATAGATTTGCCTTGCCCTTGGACTCCTTCATTACCTGGAGAACCAGAGTTTAAAACTTTAAAACCATATTCAAGATAGAGGTTTTCAACCGAGAATTACAGTAATTTGAACAAGAAAATACAAATGATATACAAAGTTTCGCAAGGTACACATCTATCTTGTTTTTTTAATGTTTCAGCAGTGCTAGTACTTTAGCAGTTATTTTTCAAATCAAAAAGTTGTTTCGAGTATAATCACAAATCGTAAGTTATCACTTGTTATTTAACAAAAAAAAAAACTCTTAAACAGAGTTGAAGACGTACATGTCAGAAGTTGATGTAAAAGGAGACGGCTGCATGCATTAATCGAGCTAATACATGGATTTCAAAAGTATCCCTTTAAACCAATATTTATAAGGCCTATCACATGTCCAGACACAGTCTCATTGCATGTGGAACACATTTTTTGACTTGAAATAATTGTTAGAACATGCCTAGAACTCATCCTCGTCTACTACTACATATGAAGCAAAAAAATCTAAAATGGAAACAATTAAAGGTCTACTACAGACAATTGAAAATAAAAACAAATTGTGTAACTGCTTACAATAAAAAAACAAAAGCATTAACAAGCGCTATTTGTTCAGAATTACTAGAACTCAAATGTGTAAAGCAACTTTACCACATCTAATAGTTTCGGTGTTTAAAATCCTGAAGAGACTAAGAAATACTAGACTTAGTTATCATTTGGTTGATAACCAGATGCATATGCACGGACTACATCATCTCTCTTTAATATTGAGAAGAACAATGATTTCCAAAATCATATAAGCTCCTTAGTTGGATTGTGGGGCATACACAAAAACTACATGTGCTAAGTGCATCACTTGTTTCAGTGACTCACTATTTAAGGCATGAAAATATGTCAAAATATGCAGAAAAGAAGTTTAGATTTTATGTAAGTTAACTGGAATTGTTCGCATCAGTAAATTATCTAATGTTATCATGCATCTAAATAGAAGTGTAAAATATACTTGCCTGAACTAAATCCTTCTCTTCTATCAATGACTTTACCGTTCCACCTTTTGATAAAAGTTCAAAAAGTATCTCACTAAAACTAATGAAAAAAAGGGGTAAAATGAGACATCACTAAACTTTTGTGATGCACACAATGTGTTATTTGAACTCCATGTATGGATGTTTTAGAATGTGATACATGAATGCATACATAGAAACAACACTAGCATCCTTTCCTATAAAAGCCACCACAGTAAGACCATAAATAAATAAATTGCAGTCATGTTGGTTTGGTTGTAGTTTGTGAGTTATTTGGTAGGAGGATATATGAGAGAGCTACTCAGTGTGATCAACAGATATAAAGCCAAACGACTTTATCATATATAAGTTATTTATCAATATAATGACTTTTATGATATTATCATGTTCTTAGAAAACTTATCAGAAAGAGCATTTAACCCAATTAAAAATGTGATATCACATAAGATTTAAGGTCAAAGCACAAGGCAAAAGAGAAATAACCAACGATTGATTGTTTCTCCGAAAAGAAACATAGTATGCTTAATTAAAGTCAGATTCCCAGTGAGAATGCCAACAAGAAACAATTAGCTTAACACACCAGGTAGTGAAAATGTGACAATAAAGAAAATGTAATAATTAAAAAATAAAAGGGTGTTCACAAAGATTAAGAGAAGCAGACAAAGATAGGAAAGAGAAGCCCAATCCTAATATAAGTCAGGATGGGAAAGACCTTCAAATTGCACTCCTAATAAAATTAGGAAAGAAGAGGACAGATTTACATTGTAACTACTCTTAGTGATACTTATAGCATTTTTCCTGTAATTTTTGGAATAATTTTATCATTTTAGTAATTATTTTATGAAGTATTTGTGATCTTATTATAAGCCCAACTAGCGTCCAGTGGTCTTCCTATTGCATGATATAGGTTAGTAAAACATTTTGCTAACAGTACATATATTTTATAGGGTTTCAATATCACAAGCCATTTTAGTAACCTATACATATGTTAGCATGTAAGCAGCACATATAAATTGTTATGTTTCTCTGTTTATCTTTCTTTATTACAGTATATTAATTTTGTTTAGAAAAATTTTCTAGTGTAACCCTGTAACTTCATGAAATATCTTATATACCCATGTAAAATTGCATATATTATATATATCCCTACAAAGTAAAAAACCGTGTTACTGTACCACTACCCTTGAATTACTCAGTTAGTGTGAGACTTAAAAGAGTGTTAAGGCTAGATTAATGCTGGTGAAAGAGTAGGTAACCAGTATTAAACTAACAGGAGTTAAATTGGCAAAAAAAATGCATCTGCATGGTCAAATGTTGACATGTTGCAAGGTTACAACTACTTTTATCTACCGATGAAAGAGAAGAAAAACCCCGATCAACACTAGATGACAAGGACTCGGTGTTTTATTTATATGAAAGACTAACAGTAGACCATGTGGATTATGAAATAAGCAAATAGTACCTTTGTTCCAAAATTTGATTGTCCTACTGGACGAACAGAAATATTTACATCACAACGAAGTGAACCTTCCTGCATATTTCCATTGCTTATTCCAAGATACCTAACCAGCCTCTGTATCTCTGCAGCATATTCTGCAGCCTCAAGTTAACTCCTCATATCGGGCTCAGAGATAATCTCCAGTAAAGGCACCCCTGCCCTATTCAGATCCACCTGCCAAAAAAGCACCACAAAGCATTTGATATCACCATGCATATATCATGTTAGCAAACTACAAATAGTTCCAAGTATAACAAGAGAAATTGACCTGGGAATTGTTAGGCTGGCAGCCCACAAATTCAGTCCATAGTGGGCTTGGGCAGCCCACAACTCACCCCCTCTTAACCTAACCCTAATTAACATTAGGGGGGGTATGGAGGCTGTGTTTTGGAGGCAAAAAAAGACATAAATAGGGCAGCAACGTGGGAGAAGAGAACAACCATGAGATTTCAAAGAAAATGAGGAAAACAAGGTAGAAAAGGAAGAGAAAAAAAGGGAAGAAGACAAGGACAACGCAGAGAGGCTGTTCTCAATCATCTAGCATTGTTCTATCTCAGGTTAGATCAAATCTATAGTAGACTCTTGCTGTGATTACTTGGGGAGGTTTTAGATATTATGGGTAGTGACATGATCCTTGTATCCCAGTTATTCTCCTGAGATTGTTGCTAGGGTTTAGGGCAAGAGATTGAGATTTGTATATTCATTATTCTCATAGTAGATTATCTCTTGTTTGCCCCGTTGTTTTTACCCTTTACATTGGAGGGGTTTTCCACGTATATCTTGGTGTTCTGTTTGATTATGCTTCCATTTAATTTCGCTGCGTATTATAGTCTTCTAGTATTTGTTCATATATAAAGGTTATTCCTGTTTATATTCCCATCAATTGGTATTAGAGCAGGGAGTTTTGGTGATTTAATTTTTGTATTTGAACATGGAGGCAAGTAATTTTTCTCATATGATTAGTTTGAATGGAAACAATTGGATGATATGGAAACCAAGAATGGAAGATCTCTTATATTTCAAAGATTTGTATGGACCTTTACAGGGGGATAGTGCAAAACCGACAACTATGACAGATGATGAGTGGAAGAGGTTAGATCGAAAAACAATTGGGTTTATTAGATAGTGGCTTGATGATAGTGTCTTTCACTATGTTTCTACTGAATTTCTACATATTCTCTTTGGAAAAACATGGAAAGTCTCTATGAAAGAAAAACAGCTGGCAACAAAGGTTTTTTGATCTGAAAACTTGTGAACCTAAAATATAGAGAGGGTGCTTCTATTGCTGATCATTTGAATGAAATGCAGAGTATTACTAACCAGTTATCCTCTATGAAAATATCTCTTGATGATGAGTTGCAGGCATTGTTACTTCTCAGTTCATTACCAAAAAGTTGGGAGACACTGGTGATTTCCCTCAGTAATTCTGCGCCAGATGGTGTTGTCACTATGAGTCAAGTAACAAGCAGTTTGTTGAATGAGGAGTTGAGAAGAAAGAGTTCGGCAACATTTCAGAATGATTCACAGACACTTATCTCAGAGAACAGAGGAAGGTCAAAGTCTAGAAGTAGTTCACGCATGGGTAGAAGCAAGTCAAGATCAAGAAAAGATATTGTTTGCTATAATTGTGGTGAGAAAGGACATTACAAGAACCAATGTAAACAACCTAAGAAGAGCAAGAAAAAGGGAAAAGAAGTGGAGTCTATAGAGTCTAAAGATAATATCATAGCTATAATGCAGGGTGGTGATTATTTGATTTTGTCTCCTTCTGATGATATTTTTTCTTGTGTGTGTCAGGATCTTGAGTGGGTGATTGACACAGGTGCTTCTTATCTTGCTACACCACGGAGAGAGTTTTTTGCTACATACAGGTCTGGAAATTTCGGTGTTGTCAAGATGGGCAACTATGACACAACAGACATCATAGGCATGGGTGATATCCATTTAAAGACCAACCTTGACTGCAAGTTGGTCCTTAAGGATGTGAGGCATGTGATTGACTTGAGGCTAAATTTTATTTCAGTTGGAAGACTAGATGACGGAGACTATAAAAGCATATTTCACAAAGGGCAATGGAAGCTCAGTAAGGGTACTCTTGTTATAGCTAGTGAAAAGAAATGTCATACTTTGTACAGGTTGCAGGCTAAAGCTTATGGTGAGCAGTTAAATGCTACAGAGAAAGACTTCAGTATGGAGTTGTGGCATAGGCAATTGAGACACATGAGCGAGAAAGGGCTGCAAGCACTTTCCAAGAGAGAGGTATTACCAGACCTCAGAGGTATACATCTGAACCCTTGTATTGATTGTTTGGCTGGTAAACAACATAGAGTTTCATTTGTTAGTGCTGCTTTATCTAGAAAAATGCATGTCTTAGACTGTGTTTATACAGATGTATGTGGTCTTTTGAGGACAAAAACTCCTAGTGGATCTGTTGATGTTCTTGGTATAAGTGGTACACTTTATTTTGTCACTTTTAAAGATGATTTTTTCAGAAAAGTTTGGGCCTATGCTTTGAAGACTAAAGATCATGTGATTAATGTCTTCAAAGAGTTTTATGCTAGGGGTGAAAGGGAGACATAAAGGAAATTGAAATGCATAAGATCAGATAATGGTGGTGAGTATACAGGATTGTTTAATGACTATTGCAGGTCACATGGGATCCAACATGAGATGACAGTTCCTGGTATACCTCAGCATAATGCAATTGCAGAGAGGATGAACCGCACCTTCATGGAAAAGATCAGATCTATGCTTTCACAGGCCAAGCTACCCAAAAGGTTTTGGGATGAGACTTTGGGGACTGCAGTTGATGTGATCAACTTATCACCATGTACAGCCTTAGATGGTGATATTGCAGAGCATGTATGGTCAGGGAAAGATGATTCCTATAAGCATTTAAGAGTGTTTGGTTATCGTGCATTTGCCCATATTCCAGACAATGAGAGCTCCAAGCTGGATGGTAAGACTAAATAATGTATTTTTTTTGGCTACTCACATGATCATTTTGGTTACAGGCCTTGGGATCCAGAAAAGCAGAAGGTGTTCAGAAGCAGAGATGTAGTCTTCTTTGAGGATCAAACTTTTGAAGATTTGAAGAAGAAGACACCGGCCAAGACTTCCGTAGAAGGATTAGCATATTGTGACCCAGTTATTCCTCCAGTATATCACGGTGATGGGGGAGATGTGCAGGAAGATAGTATAGAGCCTGATATTGATCTATCTACAGGACATGTTGAGCAAGAAGAAGTAGGAGAGCAAGTTCCAACAGAACTTCAGTTGAGAAGATCTTCTAGACAATGTCAACCTTCTAGAAGATACTTTACAGATAAGTATGTGATGCTTACTGATATAGGTGAACCATAGAGTTACCAGGAAGCAGTTGAAAGTGAGTAGAAAGAGAAGTGGTTACTTGCTATGCAGGAAGATATGGATGCTGTTTAGAAGAACCACACTTATGATTTGGTGCTGATACCAAATGGAATGAAGGCCTTGAAGAATAAGTAGGTTTTTAGGTTGAAGACTCAAGAATATTGTTCTCAACCTAAGTACAAAGCTAGATTGATTGTGAAAGGCTTTGGTCAAAAGAAAGGTATTGACTTTGAAGAGATTTTCTCTCTTGTTGTTAAAATTTTTTCTATTCGTGTTGCTCTTGGTATTGCTGCTAGACAGGACTTGGAGGTTGAGCAGTTAGATGTGAAGACAGCTTTCCTTCATGGTGATTTGGAGGAGGAAATTTATATGGAGCAACCAGAAGGCTTCAAAGTCAAAGGTAAAGATAATTTTGTCTGCAAGTTGAAGAAGAGCTTGTATGGGCTAAAGCAAGCTCCAAGACAGTGGTACAGAAAGTTTGATTCATTTATGATAGAAAATGGATACAAAAGAACGACTTTAGATCATTATGTATACATCAAATGGTTTGGTGAGGATTTTATTATTCTCTTACTTTATGTTGATGATATGCTTATTCTTGGAAAAAATATGTCTAAAATTGACAGGTTGAAGAAGGAACTGAGTGAGTCTTTTGCAATGAAGGACATGGGGCCAGCAAAGCAAATACTAGGTATGCAGATTTCCCATAACAGGAAAAATAAGAAGATTTGGTTGTCACAGGAGAAATATATCGAGAAGATATTGGAAAGATTCAGTATGAGCAATGCAAAACTAGTTGGTTCTCCTCTTGCAGGTCACTTCAAGTTGTGCTCAGAATAGAGTCCATCGAGTGATGAGGAGAAGGAGAAAATGCAAAAGGTTCCTTATGCTTCAGCAGTTGGAAGTTTAATGTATGCAATGGTATGTACGAGGCCAGACATCGCATATGCAGTGGGTGTTACTAGCAGATTTCTTGCAAATCCAGGCAAAACGCACTGGGCAGCAGTGAAGTGGATTTTTAGATATCTCAAAAGGAGCTCTAAGGTTTGTTTAAGCTTTGGAGATGGACCACATGTGTTGACAGGTTACACAGATGCAGATATGGCAAGAGATATAGATACGAGAAAGTCTACTTCAGGTTATGTACTTACTTTTGTAGGGGGAGCTGTGTCATGGCAATTCAGGTAGCAAAGGTGTATTGCTCTCTCCACCACATAAGCAGAATATATTGTTGCTACAGAGGTATGCAAAGAAATGTTATGGATGAAATAATTCTTACAAGAATTGGGGCTGAAACAGAAAAATTATATGGTGTATTGTGACAGCCAAAGTGTCATCCATTTGTGTAAGAACCTAATGTTTCATTCCAAGTCAAAGCATATAAATGTCAGATACCACTGGATTCGAAATGTATTTTAAGAGAAGCAGTTGCAACTTCAGAAAATTCACACAGATGATAATAGAGAAGACATGTTGACAAAAACTTTACCAAAAGAAAGACAAGAGATATGCCGACAACTGGTCGGCATGGTGTCGCATTGAGGAGTCATGGGACAGCCTCCCTTATGGGCTGAAGGGGGAGGTTGTTAGGCTGGCAGCCCACAAATTCAGCCCATAGCGGGCTTAGGCAGCCCACAGCTCACTCCCTCTTAACCTAACCCTAATTAACATTAGGGGGAGTGTGGAGGCTGCATTTTGGAGGCAGTAAAAGACATAAATAGGGCAGCAACATGGGAGAAGAGAACAACCACGGGATTCCAAAGAAAAGGAGGAAAACAAGGCAGAAAAGGAAGAGAAAGAAAGGGAAGAAGACAAGGATAACACAGAGAGGCTATTCTCAATCATCTAGCAGTGTTCTATCTCAGATTAGATCAAATCTACAGTAGACTCTTGCTGTGATTACTTGGGGAGGTTTTAGATATTGTGGGCAGTGACGTGATCCTTGTATCCTAGTTATTCTCTTGAGATTGTTGCTAGGGTTTAGGGCAAGAGATTAAGATTTGTATATTCATTATTCTCATAGTGGATTATCTCTAGTTTGCCCCGTGGTTTTTACCCTTCACATTGGAGGGGTTTTCCACGTATATCTTGGTGTTCTATTTGATTGTGCTTCCATTTAATTCCGCTGCATATTATGGTCTTCTAATATTTGATCATATACAAAGGTTATTCCTGTTTATATCCCCATCAATTGGTATCAGAGCAAGGGGTTTTGGTGATTTAATTTTTGTATTTGAACATGGAGGCCAGTAATGTTTCTCGCATGATTAGTTTGAATGGAAACAATTGGATGATATGGAAACCAAGAATGAAAGATCTCTTGTATTGCAAAGATTTGTATTGACCTTTGTAGGGGGATAGTGCAAAACCCACAACTATGACAGATGATGAGTGGAAGAGGTTAGATCGAAAAATAATTGGGTTTATTAGACAGAGAATAGCTTCAAAAAAATGCCAAGCATCCCTCTATGTTATATATGTGTTTAATATAGAATCGAAGAATAGATTGTGAAAGAGATGAATTTTATTCATTGAGGTAATAAGTGTTTATACAAGTTTTGAGAGAGAGATTTTCGTCGATTAATCACTCAAATCACACATCAGTTATTCAAATATACGATTGATCCTTAATTATAGATTGATCGAGGATATAAGGAAGCATGAATGCTATTCAATGTGTGCCTTTGACATGATCTTCTATCATGCTCTCATAAGATTGAGCTTCTATGAAGGATGTTAATATTGGACCAATGAAATTGAATATCTTATGGGCGAGAGACTTTGTCGAGGAAGTCTACTAATTGAATATCTTGTGGGCGAGAGACTTTTTGATAGCACACATGTATCATGATTTATAAAAGAATGAGATGGTAAATGATGATATCATGCAAAATTGTGAATGACAATTAAGCCGAGAAAGGAACATTTCCTATGGTTTACGGAAATGTACTTCTTTGACTTTAACATTTGGTGGCTTGTGACTTTGGGGTATACCGATTAACCAAGGAACAAAAAACCACACTAAGAGGCCAATATTTCCTATGGTTGACGGAAATGTTACTTCTTTGACTTTAACATCTCAAATTAATGCCGCCTTCATCTCCACTCATCTAAATTTGTCACAGTGCATGACGAGGTTTGATGCCTTTCTTATCAACCAGTTCGTGCCACTCAAACTCGATTAGCTCTTCCAACAAGAATGCAGAACCCAATCAGATGACTTGCAAGCTAAACCCGAGTTCAAGAATGGCAGCAGCAGTTGCCATCGAGATCTTGACTGCAGCAACCGAAATGGTCTCACCGTGTTCCTACCTCGGTTGACTTTCAACACCAAGTGCACATGGTATTCTTGGATTTCTTCTCCTTTGACGGATCGAAGAACCCGTTTTCTAGTGCCTACTTGTCTTCTAAAAATGCCAAACCCAAGAATCCAAAAGCAGAAATGCTAATAAAATACAGCATTCTCTCACATGCATGCACCTGAGGGAGTGTTCCCTCGTAAATCTCGGGCTGTGTTTCCTTCGTCCTTCATCCTTCAGCCACCAACACAAACACCTTCACACGAACCCTATAAATATCAGCAGTCCATTCATCAAGCTCTCCAACACCTCCACCGAGTGTATTGGTTTCAGTAGAGGCTGCGGTGCTTTCATGGCTCAGCTCAGGAGCTTCATCGTTCTCCTCCTCGTGGTCGTCTTCGACGACCTTGTGTCGTATGGGGAAGCAGCATACAACATTGCCGATTACGGCGCCAAGTCAGATGGCCGGACCGAATCGACCAAGTCGCTGCTCGCTGCATGGGAAGCGGCCTGCGGTGGAATTGTTTTCATGACATATTTTGAAAACATGTCAAAATATGCAAAAAAAGAAGCTTAGAAGTTAACTGGAATTGTTCGCATCAGTAAATTATCTAATGTTATCATGCATCTGAACAGAAAGTGTAAAAGGCATGAAAATATGTCAAAATATGCAAAAAAAGAAGCTTAGAAGTTAACTAGAATTGTTCGCTTCAGTAAATTATCTAATGTTATCATGCATCTGAACAGAAATGTAAAAGGCATGAAAATATGTCAAAATATGCAGAAAAGAAGCTTAGAAGTTAAATGGAATTGTTCGCATCAGTAAATTATCTAATGTTATCATGCATCTGAACAGAAGTGTAAAAGGCATGAAAATATGTCAAATATATGCAGAAAAGAAGTTTAGAAGTTAACTGGAATTGTTCGCATCAGTAAATTATCTAATGTTATCATGCATCTGAACAGAAGTGTAAACTACACTTGCGTGAACTAAATCCTTCTCTTCTATCAATGACTTTACCGTTCCACCTTTTGATAAAAGATCAAAAAGTATCTGCGGACATTGAATCAATAAAACTAATGAAAAAAAGGTGTAAAATGAGACAGCACTAAACTTTTGTGATGCACACAGTGTGTTATTTGAACTCCATGTATGGATGTTTAGCATGTGACACATGAATGCATACATAGGAACAACACTAGCATCCTTTCCTATAAAAGCCACCATAGTAAGAGCATAAATAAATAAATTGCAGTCTTGTTGGTTTGGTTGTAGTTTGTGAGTTATTTGGTAGGAGGATACATGAGAGAGCTACTCAGTGTGATCAACAGATATAAAGCCAAACAACTTTATCATATATAAGTTATTTATCAATATAATGACTTTTATGATATTATCATGTTCTTAGAAAACTTATCAGAAAGAGCATTTAACCCAATTAAAAATGTGATATCACATAAGATTTAAGGTCAAAGCACAAGGCAAAAGAGAAATAACCAACGATTGATTGTTTCTCCGAAAAGAAACATAGTATGCTTAATTAAAGTCAGATTCCCAGTGAGAATGCCAACAAGTAACAATTAGCTTAACACACCAGGTAGTGAAAATGTGACAATAAAGAAAAAAATTAGGAGACCACAACCATTTTTCTTGATGAGACAAGTAGCTAGTTAGTTATCTTTACAGGTCGACAGTTTCCTTTACATCAGATGTGCCATAATAAAAGTATTGAATAAAATGTTCATACCAAGGAAGTGCAAAAGATCACACTTTTACCTCCTTCCCAATCTTCCCACCAATGGTTCCATTTTTTATTGAAGTTATTAACTCAGAAAGCTCTACTGGTGTTAATTTGATTTCATTCATTGAAAGTCATTCATTCTTCAGAAAAGCTGCAATGTCGCCCATAATCCAGTTGGCAGCCAACTTTGCATCAGCACCATTCTCAACAGAAGCATCAAAAAATTCAGCAACCTGAGAAATTTATATGCTCAGTGTGGCCATCTTTTACCAGCTTAACAAAAAATAGCTACTATTTCTAAAGTTACTTACCATTCATAATTGATACTTACATGATTGTCATTGGCAAGAAAGAGAACATCTTGCATGTTGACACCCAATTTTTCATATCGTCTGCGTTTTGCTTCTGGGAGCTCAGGCAAAACTTGTTGAATTTTGTCAACATAGTCTTTTGTCAGAATAACTTCAGGTAGGTCAGGCTCAGGAAAATATATGTACTCTGCTAGTCCTTCCTTTTTCCTCATTGTAAAAGTTTTCTGCAAACAGAAAAAGTCACGATTAAATATAAAAAATTACATGTACAACTGATGGAGATGGAGTTACGTACTAGAAGGAAGATGACAACCTGAGCACCTTCTTCCCATAAACGAGTTTCTTGTACAATTTGATCACTTTGACCTTGGCTATGAAGAAGAACCTGTCTTGAGATCTCATAATCTATGGCCCTATTCATTGCAGAAAATGAATTCATGTTCTTTATTTCAACCTGTGAATGCAACAAGCAAAAGTGTGCTAACCATCAATCTCTGTGATAAAAATTTAAGATCATTTGTGCTATATCAAGCAACAGTTATAACCAAATAGAAGCACTAACAATGGTCAAATAATAAATCTTTAATAAATAAAATAATAAACTGATACACTGTTAATTGACCCTGGAACCCTATGGAGGACTAGTTTAAATCAAGTTTATGCATAACCTGGGCCTAATTGGTCATGGATCAGCCTTCTTGATCATTGAAGGGGCCAACATTTTTGGTTGGTTCAGCATGTTATAGCCCAATAGAGCCTAATAATAATAAAAAAAAGGACGTTTACAGAGATTAGAAGAAGCAGACAAAGATAGGAAAGAGAAGCCCAATCCTAGTATAAGTCAGGATGGGAAAGACCTTCAAATTGCACTCCTAAAAAAATTTGGAAAGAAGAAGGCAGATTTACATTGTAACGAATCTTGGTGATACTTATAGTATTTTTCCTGTAATTTTTGGAATAATTTTATCATTTTAGTAGTTATTTTAGGAAGTATTTGCGATCTTATTATAAGCCCAACTAGCGTCCAGTGGTCTTCCTATGGCATGATATAGGTTAGACAAAACATTTTACTAACAGTACATATATTTTAGAGGGTTTCAAAATCACTTTTCGTGGGATTTCATGGAATAATGAGGGTTCAAAAATAAATATCACAAGCCATTTTAGCAACCTATACATATGTTAGCTTATAAGCACATATAAATTGTTATGTTTCTCTGTTTATCTTTCTTTATTACAGTATATTAATTTTGTTTAGAAAAATTTTCTAGTGTAACCCTGTAACTTCATGAAATATCCAATATACCAATGTAAAATTGCATATATTATATATATCCCTACAAAGTCAAAAACCATGTTACTGTACCACTGCCCTTGAATTACTCGGTCAGTGTGAGACTTAAAAGAGTGTTAAGGCTGGATTAATGCTGCTGAAAGAGTAGGTAACCAGTATTAAACTAACAGGAGTTAAATTGGGGAAAAAAAATGCTCCTGCATGGTGAAATGTTGACCTGTTGCAAGGTTACAACTACTTTTATCTACCGATGAAAGAGAAGAAAAACCCCGGTCAACACTAGATGACAAGGACTCTGTGTTTTATTTATATGAAAGACTAACAGTAGACCATGTGGATTATGAAATAAGCAAATAGTACCTTTGTTCCAAAATTTGATTGTCCTACTAGACGGACAAAAATATTTACATCACAACGAAGTGAACCTTCTTGCATATTTCCAATGCTTATTCCAAGATACCTAACCAGCCTCTCTATCTCTGCAGCATATTCTGCAACCGCAAGTCCACTCCTCATATCGGGCTCAGAGACAATCTCTAGTAAAGGCACCCCTGCCCTATTCAGATCCACCTGCCAAAACAGCCCCACAAAGCATTTGATATCACCATGCATATATCATGTTAGCAAACTACAAATACATCCAAGTATAACAAGAGAAACTGACCTGGGAATTGTTAGGCTGGCAGCCCACAAATTAAGTCCATAGTGGGCTTGGGCAGCCCACAGCTCACCCCCTCTTAACCTAACCCTAACTAACATTAGGGGGGTTATGGAGGCTGTGTTTTGGAGGCAGAAAAAGACATAAATAGGGCAGCAATGTGGGAGAAGAGAACAGCCATGAGATTTCAAAGAAAATGAGGAAAACAAGGTAGAAAAGGAAGAGAAAGAAAGGGAAAAAGACAAGGACAACGCAGAGAGGTTGTTCTCAATCATCTAACAGTGTTCTATCTCAGGTTAGGTCAAATCTATAGTAGACTCTTGCTGTGATTACTTGGGGAGGTTTTAGATATTGTGGGCAGTGACTTGATCCTTGTATCCCAGTTATTCTCTTGAGATTGTTGCTAGGGTTTAGGGCAAGAGATTGAGATTTGTATATTCATTATTCTCATAGTGGATTATCTCTTGTTTGCCCCGTGGTTTTTACCCTTCACATTGGAGGGGCTTTCCACGTATATCTTGGTGTTCTGTTTGATTATGCTTCCATTTAATTCCGCTGCGTATTATAGTCTTCTAGTATTTGTTCATATACAAAGATTATTCCTGTTTATATCCCCATCAATTGGTATCAGAGCAGGGGGTTTTGGTGATTTAATTTTTATATTTGAACATGGAGGCCAGTAATGTTTCTCGTATGATTAGTTTGAATGGAAACAATTGGATGATATGGAAACCAAGAATGGAAGATCTCTTGTATTTCAAAGATTTGTATGGACCTTTACAAGGGGATCGTGCAAAACCGGCAACTATGACAGATGATGAGTGGGAGAGGTTAGATCGAAAAACAATCGGGTTTATTAGACAGTGGCTTGATGATAGTGTCTTTCATTATGTTTCTACTGAAATTTCTACATATTTTATGGAAAAAGTTGGAAAGTCTCTATGAAAGAAAAACAACTGGCAACAAAGCTTTCTTGATCTGAAAACTTGTGAACCTAAAATATAGAGATGGTGTTTCTTTTGCTGAGCATTTGAATGAAATGCATAGTATTACTAACCAGTTATCCTCTATGAAAATATCTCTTGATGATGAGTTGCAGGCATTGTTACTTCTCAGTTCATTACCAGAAAGTTGGGAGACACTGGTGGTTTCTCTCAGTAATTCTGCGCCAGATGGTGTTGTCACTATGAGTCAAGTAACAAGCAGTTTGTTGAATGAGGAGTTGAGAAGAAAGACTTCGGCAACATCTCAGAATGATTCACAGACACTTATCTCAGAGAACAGAGGAAGGTCAAAGTCTAGAAGTAGTTCACGCATGGGTAGAAGCAAGTCAAGATCAAGAAAAGATATTGTTTGCTATAATTGTGGTGAGAAAGGACATTACAAGAACCAATGTAAACAACCTAAGAAGAGCAAGAAAAAGGGAAAAGAAGTGGAGTCTATAGAGTCTAAAGATAATATCATAGCTATAATGCAGGGTGGTGATTATTTGATTTTGTCTCCTTCTGATGATATTTTTTCTTGTGTGTGTCAGGATCTTGAGTGGGTGATTGACACAGGTGCTTCTTATCATGCTACACCACGGAGAGAGTTTTTTGCTACATACAGGTCTGGAAAATTTCGGTGTTGTCAAGATGGGCAACTATGGCACAACAGACATCATAGGCATGGGTGATATCCATTTAATGACCAACCTTGACTGCAAGTTGGTGCTTAAGGATGTGAGACTTGTGATTGACTTGAGGCTGAATTTTATTTCAGATGGAAGACTAGATGATGAAGACTATGAAAGTTGATTTCACAAAGGGCAATGGAAGCTCAGTAAGGGTTCTCTTGTTATAGCTAGTGGAAAGAAATGTCAAAAAGGGCTTTGAGGACTGCAGTTGATGTGATCAACTTATCAACATGTACAGCCCTAGATGGTGATATTGCAGAGTATGTATGGTCAGGGAAAGATGTTTCCTACAAGCATTTAAAAGTGTTTGGTTATCACGCATTTGCACATATTCCAAACAATGAGAGGTCCAAGCTGGATGGTAAGACTAAAGAATGTATTTTTCTTGGCTACTCACATGATCATTTTGGTTACAGGCTTTGGGATCCAGAAAAGCAGAAGGTGTTCAGAAGCAGAGATGTAGTCTTCTTTGAGGATCAAACCTTTGAAGATTTGAAGAAGACATCGGCCAAGACTTTTGCAAAGGATTAGCAGATTGTGACCCAGTTATTCCTCCAATATATCACGGTGATGGGGGAGATGTGCAAGAAGATAGTGTAGAGCTTGATATTGATATACCTACAGGACATGTTGAGCAAGAAGAAGTAGGAGAGCAAGTTCCAACAGAACTTTAGTTTAGAAGATCTTCTAGACAATGTCAACCTTCCAGAAGATATCTACAGATAAGTATGTGATGCTTACTGATGCAGGTGAACCAGAGAGTTACCAGGAAGCAGTTGAAAGTTAGAAGAAAGAGAAGTGGTTACTTGCTATGCAGGAAGAGATGAATGCTCTTCAGAAGAACCACACTTATGATTTGGTGCTGCTACCAAATGGAATGAAGGCCTTAAAGAACAAGTGTGTTTTTAGATTGAAGACTCAAGAATATTGTTCTCAACCGAAGTACAAAGCTAGATTGATTGTGAAAGACTTTGGTCAAAAGAAAGGTATTGACTTTAAAGAGATTTTCTCTCCTGTTGTTAAAATGTCTTCTATTCGTGTTGCTCTTGGTATTGCTGCTAGATAGGACTTGGAGGTTGAACAGTTAGATGTGAAGACAGCTTTCCTTCATGGTGATTTGGAGGAGGAAATTTATATGGAGCAACCAGAAGGCTTCAAAGTCAAAGGTAAAGATAATTTTGTCTGCAAGTTGAAGAAGAGCTTGTATGGGCTAAAGCAAGCTCCAAGACAGTGGTACAGAAAGTTTGATTCATTTATGATAGAAAATGGATACAAAAGAACGACTTTAGATCATTGTGTATACACCAAATGGTTTGGTGAGGATTTTATTATTCTCTTACTTTATGTTGATGATATGCTTATTCTTGGGAAAAATATGTCTAAAATTGACAGGTTGAAGAAGGAACTGAGTGAGTCTTTTGCAATGAAGGACATGGGGCCAGCAAAGCAAATACTAGGTATGCAGATTTCCCGTAATAGGAAAAATAAAAAGATTTGGTTGTCACAGGAGAAATACATTGAGAAGATATTGGAAAGACTCAGTATGAGCAATGCAAAACCAGTTGGTTCTCCTCTTGCAGGTCACTTCAAGTTGTGCTCAGAATAGAGTCCATCGAGTAATGAGGAGGAGGAGAAAATGCAAAAGGTTCCTTATGCTTCAGCAGTTGAAAATTTAATGTATGCAATGGTATGTACGAGGTCAGACATCGCATATGCAGTGGGTGTTACTAGCAGATTTCTTGCAAATCCAGGCAAAGAGCACTGGGCAGTAGTGAAATTGATTTTTAGATATCTCAAAGGGAGCTCTAAGGTTTGTTTAAGCTTTGGAGATGTACCACATGTGTTGACAGGTTACACAGATGCAGTTATGGCAAGAGATATAGATACGAGAAAGTCTACTTCAGGTTATGTACTTACTTTTGTAGGGGGAGCTGTGTCATGGCAATCTAGGTTACAAAGGTGTGTTCCTCTCTCCACCACAGAAGCAGAATATATTGCTACTATAGAGGTATGCAAAGAAATGTTATGGATGACAGAATTCTTACAAGAATTGGGGCTGAAACAGAAAAATTATGTGGTGCATTGTGACAGCTAGAGTGTCATCCATTTGTGTAAGAACCCAATGTTTCATTCCAAGTCAAAGCATATAGATGTCAGATACCATTGGATTCGAAATGTATTTGAAGAGAAGCAGTTGCAGCTTCAAAAAATTCACACAGATGATAACGGAGCAGACATGTTGACAAAAACTTTACCAAAAGAAGGACAGGAGATATGCCAACAACTGGTCAGCATGACGTCACATTGAGGAGTCATGGGACATCCTCCCTTATGGGCTGAAGGGGGAGGTTGTTAGGCTGGCAGCCCACAAATTCAGCCCATAGTGGGCTTGGGCAGCCCACAGCTCACTCCCTCTTAACCTAACCCTAATTAACATTAGGGGGAGTGTGGAGGCTGCATTTTGGAGGCAGAAAAAGAAATAAATAGGGCAGCAACGTGGGAGAAGAGAACAACCACGGGATTCCAAAGAAAAGGAGGAAAACAAGGCAGAAAAGGAAGAGAAAGAAAGGGAAGAAGACAAGGACAACACAGAGAGGCTGTTCTCAATCATCTAGCAGTGTTCTATCTCAGATTAGATCAAATCTACAGTAGACTCTTGCTGTGATTATTTAGGGAGGTTTTAGATATTGTGGGCAGTGACGTGATATTTGTATTCCAGTTATTCTCTTGAGATTGTTGCTAGGGTTTAGGGCAAAAGATTGAGATTTGTATATTCATTATTCTCATAGTGGATTATCTCTAGTTTGCCCTGTGGTTTTTACCCTTCACATTGAAGGGGTTTTCCACGTATATCTTGGTGTTCTGTTTGATTGTGCTTCCATTTAATTCCGCTGCGTATTATGGTCTTCTAATATTTGTTCATATACAAAGGTTATTCCTATTTATATCCCCATCAATTGGTATCAGAGCAGGGGGTTTTGGTGATTTAATTTTTGTATTTGAACATGGAGGCCAGTAATGTTTCTCACATGATTAGTTTGAATGGAAACAATTGGATGAAATGGAAACCAAGAATGGAAGATCTCTTATATTTGAAAGATTTGTATGGACCTTTACAGGGGGATAGTGCAAAACCGACAACTATGACAGATGATGAGTGGAAGAGGTTAGATCGAAAAACAATTGGGTTTATTAGACAGTGGCTTGATTATAGTGTCTTTCACTATGTTTCTACTGAATTTCTACATATTCTCTTTGGAAAAACATGGAAAGTCTCTATAAAAGAAAAATAGCTGGCAACAAAGGTTTTTTGATCTGAAAACTTGTGAACCTAAAATATAGAGAGGGTGCTTCTATTGCTGAGCATTTGAATGAAATGCAGAGTATTACTAACCGGTTATCCTCTATGAAAATATCTCTTGATGATGAGTTGCAGGCATTGTTACTTCTCAGTTCATTACCAAAAAGTTGGGAGACACTGGTGGTTTCCCTCAGTAATTCTGCGCCAGATGGTGTTGTCACTATGAGTCAAGTAACAAGCAGTTTGTTGAATGAGGAGTTGAGAAGAAAGAGTTCGGCAACATCTCAGAATGATTCACAGACACTTATCTCAGAGAACAGAGGAAGGTCAAAGTCTAGAAGTAGTTCACGAATGGGTAGAAGCAAGTCAAGATCAAGAAAAGATATTGTTTGCTATAATTGTGGTGAGAAAGGACATTACAAGAACCAATGTAAACAACCTAAGAAGAGCAAGAAAAAGGGAAAAGAAGTAGAGTCTATAGAGTCTAAAGATAATATCATAGCTATAATGCAGGGTGGTGATTATTTGATTTTGTCTCCTTCTGATGATATTTTTTCTTGTGTGTGTCAGGATCTTGAGTGGGTGATTGACACAGGTGCTTCTTATCATGCTACACCACGGAGAGAGTTTTTTGCTACATACAGGTCTGGAAATTTCGGTGTTGTCAAGATGAGCAACTATGACACAACATACATCATAGGCATGGGTGATATCCATTTAAAGACCAACCTTGACTGCAAGTTGGTCCTTAAGGATGTGAGGCATGTGATTGACTTGAGGCTAAATTTTATTTCAGTTGGAAGACTAGATGACGAAGACTATAAAAGCATATTTCACAAAGGGCAATGGAAGCTCAGTAAGGGTACTCTTGTTATAGCTAGTGGAAAGAAATGTCATACTTTGTACAGGTTGCAGGCTAAAGCTTATGGTGAGCAGTTAAATGCTACAGAGAAAGACTTCAGTATGGAGTTGTGGCATAGGCGATTGAGACACATGAGCGAGAAGGGGCTGCAAGCACTTTCCAAGAGAGTGGTATTACCAGACCTCAGAGGTATACATCTGAACCCTTGTATTGATTGTTTGGCTGGTAAACAACATAGAGTTTCATTTGCTAGTGCTGCTTTATCTAGAAAAATGCATGTCTTAGACTGTGTTTATACAGATGTATGTGGTCTTTTGAGGACAAAAACTCCTAGTGGATCTGTTGATGTTCTTGGTATAAGTGGTACACTTTATTTTGTCACTTTTAAAGATGATTTTTTCAGAAAAGTTTGGGCCTATGCTTTGAAGACTAAAGATCATGTGATTAATGTCTTCAAAGAGTTTTATGCTAGGGGTGAAAGGGAGACATAAAGGAAATTGAAATGCATAAGATCAGATAATGGTGGTGAGTATACAGGATTGTTTAATGACTATTGCAGGTCACATGGGATCCAACATGAGATGACAGTTCCTGGTATACCTCAGCATAATGCAATTGCAGAGAGGATGAACCGCACCTTCATGGAAAAGATCAGATCTATGCTTTCACAGGCCAAGCTACCCAAAAGGTTTTGGGATGAGACTTTGGGGACTGCAGTTGATGTGATCAACTTATCACCATGTACAGCCTTAGATGGTGATATTGCAGAGCATGTATGGTCAGGGAAAGATGATTCCTATAAGCATTTAAGAGTGTTTGGTTATCGTGCATTTGCCTATATTCCAGACAATGAGAGCTCCAAGCTGGATGGTAAGACTAAAGAATGTATTTTTTTTGGCTACTCACATGATCATTTTGGTTACAGGCCTTGGGATCCAGAAAAGCAGAAGGTGTTCAGAAGCAGAGATGTAGTCTTCTTTGAGGATCAAACTTTTGAAGATTTGAAGAAGAAGACACCGGCCAAGACTTCCGTAGAAGGATTAGCATATTGTGACCCAGTTATTCCTCCAGTATATCACGGTGATGGGGGAGATGTGCAGGAAGATAGTATAGAGCCTGATATTGATCTATCTACAGGACATGTTGAGCAAGAAGAAGTAGGAGAGCAAGTTCCAACAGAACTTCAGTTGAGAAGATCTTCTAGACAATGTCAACCTTCTAGAAGATACTTTACAGATAAGTATGTGATGCTTACTGATATAGGTGAACCATAGAGTTACCAGGAAGCAGTTGAAAGTGAGTAGAAAGAGAAGTGGTTACTTGCTATGCAGGAAGATATGGATGCTGTTTAGAAGAACCACACTTATGATTTGGTGCTGCTACCAAATGGAATGAAGGCCTTGAAGAATAAGTAGGTTTTTAGGTTGAAGACTCAAGAATATTGTTCTCAACCTAAGTACAAAGCTAGATTGATTGTGAAAGGCTTTGGTCAAAAGAAAGGTATTGACTTTGAAGAGATTTTCTCTCTTGTTGTTAAAATTTTTTCTATTCGTGTTGCTCTTGGTATTGCTGCTAGACAGGACTTGGAGGTTGAGCAGTTAGATGTGAAGACAGCTTTCCTTCATGGTGATTTGGAGGAGGAAATTTATATGGAGCAACCAGAAGGCTTCAAAGTCAAAGGTAAAGATAATTTTGTCTGCAAGTTGAAGAAGAGCTTGTATGGGCTAAAGCAAGCTCCAAGACAGTGGTACAGAAAGTTTGATTCATTTATGATAGAAAATGGATACAAAAGAACGACTTTAGATCATTATGTATACATCAAATGGTTTGGTGAGGATTTTATTATTCTCTTACTTTATGTTGATGATATGCTTATTCTTGGAAAACATATGTCTAAAATTGACAGGTTGAAGAAGGAACTGAGTGAGTCTTTTGCAATGAAGGACATGGGGCCAGCAAAGCAAATACTAGGTATGCAGATTTCCCATAACAGGAAAAATAAGAAGATTTGGTTGTCACAGGAGAAATATATCGAGAAGATATTGGAAAGATTCAGTATGAGCAATGCAAAACCAGTTGGTTCTCCTCTTGCAGGTCACTTCAAGTTGTGCTCAGAATAGAGTCCATCGAGTGATGAGGAGAAGGAGAAAATGCAAAAGGTTCCTTATGCTTCAGCAGTTGGAAGTTTAATGTATGCAATGGTATGTACGAGGCCAGACATCGCATATGCAGTGGGTGTTACTAGCAGATTTCTTGCAAATCCAGGCAAAACGCACTGGGCAGCAGTGAAGTGGATTTTTAGATATCTCAAAAGGAGCTCTAAGGTTTGTTTAAGCTTTGGAGATGGACCACATGTGTTGACAGGTTACACAGATGCAGATATGGCAAGAGATATAGATACGAGAAAGTCTACTTCAGGTTATGTACTTACCTTTGTAGGGGGAGCTGTGTCATGGCAATTCAGGTAGCAAAGGTGTATTGCTCTCTCCACCACATAAGCAGAATATATTGTTGCTACAGAGGTATGCAAAGAAATGTTATGGATGAAATAATTCTTACAAGAATTGGGGCTGAAACAGAAAAATTATATGGTGTATTGTGATAGCCAAAGTGTCATCCATTTGTGTAAGAACCTAATGTTTCATTCCAAGTCAAAGCATATAAATGTCAGATACCACTGGATTCGAAATGTATTTTAAGAGAAGCAGTTGCAACTTCAGAAAATTCACACAGATGATAACAGAGAAGACATGTTGACAAAAACTTTACCAAAAGAAAGACAAGAGATATGCCGACAACTGGTCGGCATGGTGTCGCATTGAGGAGTCATGGGACAGCCTCCCTTATGGGCTGAAGGGGGAGGTTGTTAGGCTGGCAGCCCACAAATTCAGCCCATAGCGGGCTTAGGCAGCCCACAGCTCACTCCCTCTTAACCTAACCCTAATTAACATTAGGGGGAGTGTGGAGGCTGCATTTTGGAGGCAGTAAAAGACATAAATAGGGCAGCAACATGGGAGAAGAGAACAACCACGGGATTCCAAAGAAAAGGAGGAAAACAAGGCAGAAAAGGAAGAGAAAGAAAGGGAAGAAGACAAGGACAACACAGAGAGGCTGTTCTCAATCATCTAGCAGTGTTCTATCTCAGATTAGATCAAATCTACAGTAGACTCTTGCTGTGATTATTTAGGGAGGTTTTAGATATTGTGGGCAGTGACGTGATATTTGTATTCCAGTTATCCTCTTGAGATTGTTGCTAGGGTTTAGGGCAAGAGATTGAGATTTGTATATTCATTATTCTCATAGTGGATTATCTCTAGTTTGCCCTGTGGTTTTTACCCTTCACATTGAAGGGGTTTTCCACGTATATCTTGGTGTTCTGTTTGATTGTGCTTTCATTTAATTCCGCTGCGTATTATGGTCTTCTAATATTTGTTCATATACAAAGGTTATTCCTATTTATATCCCCATCAATTGGTATCAGAGCAGGGGGTTTTGGTGATTTAATTTTTGTATTTGAACATGGAGGCCAGTAATGTTTCTCACATGATTAGTTTGAATGGAAACAATTGGATGATATGGAAACCAAGAATGGAAGATCTCTTATATTTGAAAGATTTGTATGGACCTTTACAGGGGGATAGTGCAAAACCGACAACTATGACAGATGATGAGTGGAAGAGGTTAGATCGAAAAACAATTGGGTTTATTAGACAGTGACTTGATGATAGTGTCTTTCACTATGTTTCTACTGAATTTCTACATATTCTCTTTGGAAAAACATGGAAAGTCTCTATGAAAGAAAAACAGCTGGCAACAAAGGTTTTTTGATCTGAAAACTTGTGAACCTAAAATATAGAGAGGGTGCTTCTATTGCTGAGCATTTGAATGAAATGCAGAGTATTACTAACCAGTTATCCTCTATGAAAATATCTCTTGATGATGAGTTGCAGGCATTATTACTTCTCAGTTCATTACCAAAAAGTTGGGAGACACTGGTGGTTTCCCTCAGTAATTCTGCGCCAGATGGTGTTGTCACTATGAGTCAAGTAACAAGCAGTTTGTTGAATGAGGAGTTGAGAAGAAAGAGTTCGGCAACATCTCAGAATGATTCACAGACACTTATCTCAGAGAACAGAGGAAGGTCAAAGTCTAGAAGTAGTTCACGCATGGGTAGAAGCAAGTCAAGATCAAGAAAAGATATTGTTTGCTATAATTGTGGTGAGAAAGGACATTACAAGAACCAATGTAAACAACCTAAGAAGAGCAAGAAAAAGGGAAAAGAAGTAGAGTCTATAGAGTCTAAAGATAATATCATAGCTATAATGCAGGGTGGTGATTATTTGATTTTGTCTCCTTCTGATGATATTTTTTCTTGTGTGTGTCAGGATCTTGAGTGGGTGATTGACACAGGTGCTTCTTATCATGCTACACCACGGAGAGAGTTTTTTGCTACATACAGGTCTGGAAATTTCGGTGTTGTCAAGATGAGCAACTATGACACAACAGACATCATAGGCATGGGTGATATCCATTTAAAGACCAACCTTGACTGCAAGTTGGTCCTTAAGGATGTGAGGCATGTGATTGACTTGAGGCTAAATTTTATTTCAGTTGGAAGACTAGATGACGAAGACTATAAAAGCATATTTCACAAAGGGCAATGGAAGCTCAGTAAGGGTACTCTTGTTATAGCTAGTGGAAAGAAATGTCATACTTTGTACAGGTTGCAGGCTAAAGCTTATGGTGAGCAGTTAAATGCTACAGAGAAAGACTTCAGTATGGAGTTGTGGCATAGGCGATTGAGACACATGAGCGAGAAGGGGTTGCAAGCACTTTCCAAGAGAGTGGTATTACCAGACCTCAGAGGTATACATCTGAACCCTTGTATTGATTGTTTGGCTGGTAAACAACATAGAGTTTCATTTGCTAGTGCTGCTTTATCTAGAAAAATGCATGTCTTAGACTGTGTTTATACAGATGTATGTGGTCTTTTGAGGACAAAAACTCCTAGTGGATCTGTTGATGTTCTTGGTATAAGTGGTACACTTTATTTTGTCACTTTTAAAGATGATTTTTTCAGAAAAGTTTGGGCCTATGCTTTGAAGACTAAAGATCATGTGATTAATGTCTTCAAAGAGTTTTATGCTAGGGGTGAAAGGGAGACATAAAGGAAATTGAAATGCATAAGATCAGATAATTGTGGTGAGTATACAGGATTTTTTAATGACTATTGCAGGTCACATGGGATCCAACATGAGATGACAGTTCCTGGTATACCTCAGCATAATGCAATTGCAGAGAAGATGAACCGCACCTTCATGGAAAAGATCAGATCTATGCTTTCACAGGCCAAGCTACCCAAAAGGTTTTGGGATGAGACTTTGGGGACTGCAGTTGATGTGATCAACTTATCACCATGTACAGCCTTAGATGGTGATATTGCAGAGCATGTATGGTCAGGGAAAGATGATTCCTATAAGCATTTAAGAGTGTTTGGTTATCGTGCATTTGCCCATATTCCAGACAATGAGAGCTCCAAGCTGGATGGTAAGACTAAAGAATGTATTTTTTTTGGCTACTCACATGATCATTTTGGTTACAGGCCTTGGGATCCAGAAAAGCAGAAGGTGTTCAGAAGCAGAGATGTAGTCTTCTTTGAGGATCAAACTTTTGAAGATTTGAAGAAGAAGACACCGGCCAAGGCTTCTGTAGAAGGATTAGCAGATTGTGACCCAGTTATTCCTCCAGTATATCACGGTGATGGGGGAGATGTGCAGGAAGATAGTATAGAGCCTGATATTGATCTATCTACAGGACATGTTGAGCAAGAAGAAGTAGGAGAGCAAGTTCCAACAGAACCTTAGTTGAGAAGATCTTCTAGACAATGTCAACCTTCCATAAGATACTTTACAGATAAGTATGTGATGCTTACTGATATAGGTGAACCATAGAGTTACCAGGAAGCAGTTGAAAGTGAGTAGAAAGAGAAGTGGTTACTTGCTATGCAGGAAGATATGGATGCTGTTTAGAAGAACCACACTTATGATTTGGTGCTGCTACCAAATGGAATGAAGGCCTTGAAGAATAAGTAGGTTTTTAGGTTGAAGACTCAAGAATATTGTTCTCAACCTAAGTACAAAGCTAGATTGATTGTGAAAGGCTTTGGTCAAAAGAAAGGTATTGACTTTGAAGAGATTTTCTCTCTTGTTGTTAAATTATTTTCTATTCGTGTTGCTCTTGGTATTGCTGCTAGACAGGACTTGGAGGTTGAGCAGTTAGATGTGAAGACAGCTTTCCTTCATGGTGATTTGGAGGAGGAAATTTATATGGAGCAACCAGAAGGCTTCAAAGTCAAAGGTAAAGATAATTTTGTCTGCAAGTTGAAGAAGAGCTTGTATGGGCTAAAGCAAGCTCCAAGACAGTGGTACAAAAAGTTTGATTCATTTATGATAGAAAATGGATACAAAAGAACGACTTTAGATCATTATGTATACATCAAATGGTTTGGTGAGGATTTTATTATTCTCTTACTTTATGTTGATGATATGCTTATTCTTGGAAAACATATGTCTAAAATTGACAGGTTGAAGAAGGAACTGAGTGAGTCTTTTGCAATGAAGGACATGGGGCCAGCAAAGCAAATACTAGGTATGCAGATTTCCCATAACAGGAAAAATAAGAAGATTTGGTTGTCACAGGAGAAATATATCGAGAAGATATTGGAAAGATTCAGTATGAGCAATGCAAAACCAGTTGGTTCTCCTCTTGCAGGTCACTTCAAGTTGTGCTCAGAATAGAGTCCATCGAGTGATGAGGAGAAGGAGAAAATGCAAAAGGTTCCTTATGCTTCAGCAGTTGGAAGTTTAATGTATGCAATGATATGTACGAGGCCAGACATCGCATATGCAGTGGGTGTTACTAGCAGATTTCTTGCAAATCCAGGCAAAACGCACTGGGCAGCAGTGAAGTGGATTTTTAGATATCTCAAAGGGAGCTCTAAGGTTTGTTTAAGTTTTGGAGATGGACCACATGTGTTGACAGGTTACACAGATGCAGATATGGCAAGAGATATAGATACGAGAAAGTCTACTTCAGGTTATGTACTTACCTTTGTAGGGGGAGCTGTGTCATGGCAATTCAGGTAGCAAAGGTGTATTGCTCTCTCCACCACATAAGCAGAATATATTGTTGCTACAGAGGTATGCAAAGAAATGTTATGGATGAAATAATTCTTACAAGAATTGGGGCTGAAACAGAAAAATTATATGGTATATTGTGACAGCCAAAGTGTCATCCATTTGTGTAAGAACCTAATGTTTTATTCCAAGTCAAAGCATATAGATGTCAGATACCACTGGATTCTAAATGTATTTTAAGAGAAGCAGTTGCAACTTCAGAAAATTCACACAGATGATAACAGAGCAGACATGTTGACAATAACTTTACCAAAAGAAAGACAAGAGATATGCCGACAACTGGTCGGCATGGTGTCGCATTGAAGAGTCATGGGACAGCCTCCCTTATGGGCTGAAGGGGGAGGTTGTTAGGCTGGCAGCCCACAAATTCAGCCCATAGCGGGCTTAGGCAGCCCACAGCTCACTCCCTCTTAACCTAACCCTAATTAACATTAGGGGGAGTGTGGAGGCTGCATTTTGGAGGCAGTAAAAGACATAAATAGGGCAGCAACATGGGAGAAGAGAACAACCACGGGATTCCAAAGAAAAGGAGGAAAACAAGGCAGAAAAGGAAGAGAAAGAAAGGGAAGAAAACAAGGATAACACAGAGAGGCTATTCTCAATCATCTAGCAGTGTTCTATCTCAGATTAGATCAAATCTACAGTAGACTCTTGCTGTGATTACTTGGGGAGGTTTTAGATATTGTGGGCAGTGACGTGATCCTTGTATCATAGTTATTCTCTTGAGATTGTTGCTAGGGTTTAGGGCAAGAGATTAAGATTTGTATATTCATTATTCTCATAGTGGATTATCTCTAGTTTGCCCCGTGGTTTTTACCCTTCACATTGGATGGGTTTTCCACGTATATCTTGGTGTTCTGTTTGATTGTGCTTCCATTTAATTCCGCTGCATATTATGGTCTTCTAATATTTGATCATATACAAAGGTTATTCCTGTTTATATCCCCATCAATTGGTATCAGAGCAAGGGGTTTTGGTGATTTAATTTTTGTATTTGAACATGGAGGCCAGTAATGTTTCTCGCATGATTAGTTTGAATGGAAACAATTGGATGATATGGAAACCAAGAATGAAAGATCTCTTGTATTGCAAAGATTTGTATTGACTTTTGTAGGGGGATAGTGCAAAACCCACAACTATGACAGATGATGAGCGGAAGAGGTTAGATCGAAAAATAATTGGGTTTATTAGACAGAGAATAGCTTCAAAAAAATGCCAAGCATCCCTCTATGTTATATATGTGTTTAATATAGAATCGAAGAATAGATTGTGAAAGAGATGAATTTTATTCATTGAGGTAATAAGTGTTTATACAAGTTTTGATAGAGAGATTTTCGTCGATTAATCACTCAAATCACACATCAGTTATTCAAATATACGATTGATCCTTAATTATAGATTGATCGAGGATATAAGGAAGCATGAATGCTATTCAATGTGTGCCTTTGACATAATCTTCTATCATGCTCTCGTAAGATTGAGCTTCTATGAAGGATGTTAATATTGGACCAATGAAATTGAATATCTTATGGGCGAGAGACTTTGTCGAGGAAGTCTACTAATTGAATATCTTGTGGGCGAGAGACTTTTTGATAGCATACATGTATCATGATTTATAAAAGAATGAGATGGTAAATGATGATATCATGCAAAATTGTGAATGACAATTAAGCCAAGAAAGGAACATTTCCTATGGTTTACGGAAATGTTACTTCTTTGACTTTAACATTTGGTGGCTTGTGACTTTGGGGTATACCGATTAACCAAGGAACAAAAAACCACACTAAGAGGCCAATATTTCCTATGGTTGACGGAAATGTTACTTCTTTGACTTTAACATCTCAAATTAATGCCGCCTTCATCTCCACTCATCTAAATTTGTCACAGTGCATGACGAGGTTAGATGCCTTTCTTATCAACCAGTTCGTGCCACTCAAACTCGATTAGCACTTCCAACAAGAATGCAGAACCCAATCAGATGACTTGCAAGCTAAACCCGAGTTCAAGAATGGCAGCAGCAGTTGCCATCGAGATCTTGATTGCTGCAACCGAAATGGTCTCACCGTGTTCCTACCTCGGTTGACTTTCAACACCAAGTGCATATGGTATTCTCGGATTTCTTCTCCTTTGACGGATCGAAGAACCCGAGTTCAAGTGTGTTTCTTGAAGATCAATTGTTTGATGATGGTGATAATATTGAGAAGCCAGAAACCTCTGTCTATATTCCTTGGAGTTTGGGTCCAGTTCATTCATCTGTAGTTCATGATGATCATGGGGGAGATGAACAAGAAGATCATGGTGAGAATGTAAGTGATAATACACCTACAGTTGATGATGCTGAACCAACTGAACTAGCACCTCCACCACCAGTTGAGATTCTATTGAGAAGATCCACTATAGAGCGACAACCTTCTACCAGATATCCTCCACATGAGTATGTTATGCTTACTGATGGGGGAGAGCCAAAAACTTACTAAGAAGCTATTCTACATGAGAATAAGAATGAGTGGGTTAAAGCCATGCAAGAAGAGATGAGATCCCTGCTTGAGAACCACACCTATGGCTTGGTAAAGTTGCCTAAAGAGAAGAAAACTCTCAAGAATAAGTAGGTTTATAAATTGAAGACTGAAAATAATAGCTCACAACAGAGATACAAGGCACGACTAGTTGTAAAAGGATTTAGTCAGAAGAAAGGTATTGACTTTGAAGAAATATTTTCTCCGGTTATGAAAATGTCCTCTATCCGAGTTGTTCTTGGTTTGGCTGCCCGCTTGAATTTAGAAGTTGAGCAACTTAATATAAAAACAACATTTCTTCATGGTGACTTAGAAGAAGAAATTTACATGGAGCAACCAGAAGGTTTCAAAGTCAAGGAAAAAGAAAATCTGGTATGTAAGCTTAAGAAAAGCTTATATGGACTCAAACAGGCACCTAAACAATGGTATAAGAAGTTTGATTCCTTTATGATGTGCCTAGGGTATGATAGAACCACATCTGATCATTGTATGTTTATGAAGAAATTTTCAGATGATGATTTTATTATTTTACTGCTATATGTTGATGATATGTTGATTGTTGGCCATGATGTTGAAAAAATTGGAAAGCTTAAAAGAGAGCTAAGTAAGTCTTTTGCCATGAAAGACTTGGGATCGGTGAAACAAATACTTGGCATGAAGATTCTTCGTGATAGAAAGAAAAGGAAGATTTGGCTATCTCAGGAGACTTACATTGAAAAGGTTCTTGAAATATTCAACATGAGTAAAGCCAAAGTAGTTTGTTCCCCACTTGCAGGTCATTTCAAGCTTAGTTCGAAACAATGTCCTACAAGTGAGAAAGAAAAAGAAGAAATGTCCAGAGTGCCTTACTCATCTGCAATAGGTAGTTTGATGTATGCTATGGTTTGTACTAGGCCAGATATAGCTCATGCAGTTGGAGTTGTCAGCCGATTTCTCTCTGATCCTGGAAAGGAACATTGGGCAGCAGTGAAATGGATATTAAGATATCTAAAAGGTACTTCCAGGTTGTGTTTATGTTTTGGCAGTGATGAACCTGTGTTAGAAGGCTACACAGATGCAGACATGGCAGGCGATACTGATTCCAGGAAGTCCACTTCGGGATTCTTGATGACATTTGCAGAAGGAGCAGTCTCTTGGCAGTCTAAGTTACAGAAGTGTGTTGCTCTATCAACCACAGAAGCAGAATACATAGCAATTTCTGAAGCCTGCAAGGAAGCTTTATGGATGAAAAAGTTTATACAGGAATTAGGCTTGAAACAGGAAGGATATACTGTTTACTGTGATAGTCAGAGCGTCATTCACCTCTCCAAGAATTCAACATACCATTCTAGATCCAAGCATATTGATGTGAGATATCACTGGATTCGTGATGTGCTTGAGTTGAAAGAATTACAGTTGGAAAAGGTGCATACCAATGATAATGGTTCAGATATGTTGACAAAGTCTTTGCCGAAGGATAAGCTTGAAGCATGTAGGCGAAGAGCGGGCTTGGTACAGCCCACCATATGAGCTGGAGGGGGAGAATTGTTGGGTCCAACCCATATGTGGGCTTGGATAATTGGGCCTATTGAGCCTAAATCAGCAAATGAAAGAAATTAAAAAGTAGAGAGAGCATGTGAGGAAAATAGATCAAATTGCAGCGTGCAGCGTGCGGCGTGCAGAGGAAAGAGGAGAGAGAAAGATTAGGTTTCTGAGTTTTCTACTTGACGATCGGTGGCCAAACGTTGTCAGTTTCGGCCCAAATTTTATGTGGAGATTCCTTGCAGCAACTCTACAATCCTAACAATGTTGATCTGCAGTTTACCCTCTCTAAGGTACTTTCATACGATATCCACTTTGTGAGACCTAGAATTATCTTTCGAGGAGATCCTTCCTACATGATGAAGATATGCTATTGTTGAGCCAAGATCTATGTTCTTGATGTTATTCTGATCCTCTAGTTATTCTAGAGAAGACCTATTGTAAACCTGTTATTATTATTATTGATAGTGGAAGTTTGAGGTGGACTACGGTCCCGTGGTTTTTCCCACATTGGGTTTTCCACGTTAAAAAGATTTGGTATCACTGTGTGATTAATTTTTGCTCTATTATTTATGTTGTGCTGGTTGATATTTTCATTTGGATATCAAGTTGGTATTTTGATGAGGAACCTATTTTGATACACAAAGAGGGAAAAATTTATTCTGCTTTATCAGGTTTTTCCCAACAAATGGTATCAAAGCAATAGGTTGGTTGGTGCTAGTTTTTCTTGTGTGATTGAAATGGAGTATGATGGTATGATTAAATTGAACTCATCAAATTATTCCACTTGGAGGCGTCTGATGGAAGATTTGCTATATTGCAAAGATTTGTATAAGCCTATCAAGGTTAAAGATAAACTTTCTACTATGGACGATGAAGAATGGGAAGTTCAACATAGAAAAGCTATTGCCTATATTAGAAGATGGATGGATATAAACTTGCATGAGCATATTTCATATGAAACCAGAGCTGATGTTGTTTGGCAAAGGTTAGAAAACCTCTTTGCGAAAAAGATAGTGGGAAATAAAATTTCTCTCCTCAAAAGGCTTGTAAATTTGAAGTATAAAGATGGTGGTAATATTATTGAGCACATAAGCCTATTTCAGAGTCTTGCAAACAAGTTGGTTGCTATGAAAATGAATATAGATGATGAGATGCAGGGATTATTACTTCTCAGCTCTTTACCAGAAAGTTGGGAAACGTATGTGGTGACTATTTGTAACTCCACGCCAGAGGGGACTCTAACTATAGATATGGTTAAAGACAGTTTGCTAAATGAAGATGCCAGAAGGAAAGAATAGGGTGAATCTTCTTCTGGTGCATTTGTTACTGAAAAACAAGAAAGACGTGGAAGAAGTCATAGCAGAAATCCACATGGATATAAGGGAAGATCCAAGTCTAGAAGAGATATCAAATGTTTTCACTGTAACAGGCCAGGTCACATGAAGAAAGAGTGTAGGTTTTGGAAGCGAGACAGAATGAAATGAAGAAAAATGAGAAAGAGACCAATACAATTACTACTGAAGGTAATATCACTATTGTCTGTGATGAAGGTTGTGTTAGCTGTTAGGATCGAGAGCACTAAGAGGGGGGGGGGGGTGAATTAGTGCAGCGGAAATCTTACAGCGATTAAAACCAAAAGCTGCGTTCGTTCAATAAAAACTATTATGATGCAAAAGCTAATTCTCAGTTTGTATCTAAGTGCAGATTGCGTCTAAGCGCAGATTGCGTCTAAGCGCAGTTTGCGTCTAAACACAGTTTGCGTCTAAGCGCAGATTGTGTCTAAGTGCAGTTTACGTCTAAACGCAGTTTGCATCTAAACACAGTTTGCGTCTAAGAGCAGATTGCGTCTAAGCGCAGTTTACGTCTAAACGCAGATTTACGTCTAAACGCAGTTTTACGTCTAAACGCAGATTTACGTCTAAACGTAGTTTTACGTCTAAACGCAGATTTACGTCTGAACTTAGATTTACGTCTAAACGTAGTTTTACGTTTAAACGCAAATTTACGTCTGAACGCAATTTTACGTCTAAACGCAGATTTACGTCTAAACTCAGTTTACGTCTAAAACGTCTTTACACAGTTTGAGCAGTTTTACGTCTAAACGCAATTTTACGTATAGACGCAGTTTCAAAGGGATCTGAACTTTAGAAACTCGTTCGTAAAAGCGCAGAAGACAGTTTTGCAGAATCAAGGCGTAAACGTAAACTGCGATGTAAATATCGTACGAAAACGTTGGTTTACGTCTGAAAACATATTCGGACAGATCAGCACTTAAAAACTTGTTCGTGAAGGCGTAGAAGACAGTTTTGCAGAATCAAAACGTAAACGTAAACTGTAATGTACGAAAACACCGATTTACGTCTGAATGTAGATTCGGAAAGAACATCACTTAGAACTTGTTCGTAAAAGCGCAGAATGCAGTAGTTATGAAGGAGGTTTGCAGTAATGATAAAGTGCTCAAAATAAACGCAAACCAGAGATTTAGAGTGGTTCGGTCAGTCTTGACCTACTCCACTTTTGGCTTCCTCCACCAACGAGGTCACCGACGTCAACTAGAGGCCTTCCTTCAATTAGGCGAAGGCCAACTGCCCTTTTTACAGTTTCTCTCATTTTGGCAGGCTCAGGAGACAACCTTTACAGACCTTTCTCTCCTCACTTTACAACTCAAAACTTGAAGAACAGAAGGAGGAGACTTAAAGGCTTTACAACACTTTTGAGCTCTTAGAATCACAGAAAAGATCAAGATTTCGGTATAGGTCTGTATCTTTTCAGTGCTGAATGGGTGGGGTATTTATAGGCCCCAACCCAGTTCAAATTTGGAGCTCAAAACGATCAAATCCCGGAATTCCGGGATCAGGCGGTTGCACCTCCTGACTGGAGAGGTTGCACCGCCTGGCAGAGCTCGAAGACCGAGCTCAGGCGGTGCCACCTCTCTGTCAGGGAGGTTGCACCGCCCAGTCTTGCTCGAAGACTGAGCTCAGGCGGTGCCACCTCTCTATCAGGGAGGTTGCACCGCCCAGTCTTGCTCGAAGACTGAGCTCAGGCGGTGCCACCTCCCGGCTGGAGAGGTTGCACCGCCCAGTCTCGCTGGGAGGCTTAGCCCAGGCGGTGCCACCTCCTGGCCTAGGCGGTTGCACCTCCTGGTGCAATCAGGGTCCGAATGGTTAGCTCCATTCGGCCCAATTTCAGCCTTTCAGGGGCCCAATTGCCCCAAGATTAGGCTAATGGGATCACCTCCCATTTTCCAACTTAATCAACGTGCTAACTACGATTAGATCTAAGACAATTTCTGCAGCTTTGCTTCGGTGCGTCAATCGCTTCTTCCGGCGAGTTTCCGGCGAACTTCCGTCGATCATCCGATGAACCCTCGGTGATGCTCCTACGGACTTCCGGCAAACTCCTGGACTTTGCGACGATCCACTTGGCAAGTTCCGATGAGCTTCGCTTGGAAAGCTTCTGGACTTCTCGGATCTGTTCTCGCAGAACCTCCGACGACCGTCCGAACTTCCGTCGAACTCTCGAACTCCCAACGTGATCATGAACTTGACTCCGGCGCAACTCCTGCTGCTTGTCTAACTTTCATCGTAGTTAATCCTGCACACTTATCTCAAACACATAGATTAGACAACAAATGACAATTGACTTCATCATCAAAATCCGAGATTCAACAATCTCCCCCTTTTTGATGATGACAATCAATTGATAATGGAGTTATCCTTAACTCCCCCTGTCTATATGCCATAGTTGAGATAAGTCAACCTTGAATTCAAGACCTGAGAATTCAAGTGACGTATTGATAAGTTAGATCAGTTAAACTCATCAATACTCCCATCATGATACTCATCATGATGTATCTCTTCAAGGATGATGTCAAGGCTTGACATACATCATCAAGTTTGTATGATTGTGTTTGTAACTATTCATCATGTAGTTTGAACATTATCATATAAAGCTGTGAAGCACTATTACATGATGCACACATTTGAAATATTCTAGCAAGTTTTGCATTTTCTTCACATGATAAGATATCAACTTAAGGCATAATGCAAAATTTAGCACATGTTCATATATCTCTTGGTGATGCAAGGATGGCATAATCATAGCAGTGTGTTTATAGCATCACTCATAGTATTTCTAATCATGGCAGTGTTTATCAATTCATATATCTATTCATATATCTCTCCCTTTGTCATCAACAAAAAGCATAGTAATTATGATACCAGGAAAATAATAATAGCAAGCTTATAGAGGAACTTTACATAGATTGCTTTAAATACTTCTTCCCCTTTTTGTTATAATCCATTGTCTATGTAAAGATTTTGCAGGATGGAATACATACACATGAATCACTTCATCAAATCTATTTCAGAAACTTATTTTTCATGAAAGTGTACGAGAAAATCTGGTGTATAGCATTCAAAAAATAATTTTAACAGATTTATCTATTCGGACACATCAACATTCCTAATTCTGAATCAAAGCACAAGGTTTTCAAAACTTTTAGTTTCAAAGCACAACATTCTTAATTTGGACACATCACATACCAAACAGTAATGATACCATAAAAATCTGAGATAACTTTTACCACAATGTGCAAGATATATGTTTACCACGATAGATGTTTACGGCCAGCACATCAGAAGTGAGTAAGAAGTTTACAACAACAACAGGTGTTCAACAAGTTCATTGATGAGGTGGAAAATTAAAGTGCCTAAACAAGGAGTCAAATTGACTATGAATTTGCTACAGCTCAGATAGGATTTGATCTTGTCGTTGTTCAATCCGTTCTTGTCTCTGTTCGAATCGATCCATTCGAATCCCAATTTCTTCGATGGATGTATGAGTTTGCTCAACTGGATGTGTTTCCTCAAAGGGAAGGGTCGGAGGAGATTGGGTACCCCTAAATACTGGTGTTTCCGGTTCTGGTTCAGGTTGAGGGTGATCGGTCCTTCTAGGGATTCTAACCCAGTTACCGTTTCTATAGTAACATCTTAGTCGGTGAAGTAGATTTTTGTTTATTATGCTGAATCGATCTACTTTCATTACTTCTTCTTCTGGTGGTATTAGAATGTCGTAAGCTTTCATTATTCTTGTGATTATACCACCATATAGGAGCATCATATCTTTCTTAGATAATTCTAACATATTTTGTTGAATAAGATAGCCAAGACAGATGTCATGTCCCTTCATGATTGAGTACATAGTTCCTAATTCTAATTGACTTATTTCATCATGATGGTATTGTTTAGGAAGAATTATACTAGTCATGATATAATGAAGTATCTTAGTGTTCAAAGGCAATAGATGTTCACAACTTTTAGGAACTAATGCTATGTTAGGATTGTCAAAGATTGTTCCTAAGGCTTCAACATAGGATGTTCCAATACTTTCATCATCCCATGATCCTCTAAAGTAAAGTCCTATGCTTTTTATGGGAATGCCTATTATATCACAAATGAACCTATCAGTGATTGTGATGTGTTGTCCTAAAAGATAAGTGGACATCCTTTCTTCATCATCTATTTGTATGTTATTGTAAAATAATCTAACTAGCCTAGGATAGATGGGTTCGTTAATCTGCAAGATTGGAAGTAGATCTAGGTTTGCAAACCATTGGATAGTCTCTAAGTCTCTTAGTTCATTTAGATCTACGTATTTTCCCTTACTGATACATCTAAGTTCGAAAGAGGGAAATTTTTCAGCATGGTATTTTGAATCGAAAAGAGTGAAATCAAACTCTTCTATTAATCTCCTCTTTCCCTTGTCCCTTGAGGATCTTCTAGATCCCATAACTACTGCTGTTCAGAGGGATGATGATGAGCAAGAGTAAATGAAGAGCAAAACAGAATTTAAGGGCTTCTTAGAGAGTACCTTTGTGAAATCTTCAAGAGAAGGAAGGATTCTTGATGTTTTGCTCCGAAATGGAAGATATTTGGATGGCTTAGAGGAGTGAAATGAGAATGGAGGAGACTTGGAAGAGTAGAGGAGGAAATGGGAGTGAGTTGGGGTCGGTTTCACCGCCAGCCCTAGTGTGGGTTTAAAAAGGCAGAGTTGCGGGCGGTTGCACCTCTGGCTGGAGCGGTGCAACCTCTGGCAACCCGTGGTAGCTGGAGGTGCCACCGCCTGCAGCCAGTGAGCACCTAATATGATTTGATCAGGGAGCCTTTGCCTTGAGGAGAGTTTCATAGCAATTAATGTTTGTTACGTGATTTCGTATGAGTTTTTATTTAAGGAAGAAGCTCTTGTACGATCAAGATAGATCTTTTAACATGCATATGTCATACGTATTTTGATAGTTTGTTTGGTATCCCTTTTAAGATCATGACATATTTAGTTTCTTCATGATACAAGAATTAATTCGTAGATGATAGTGTTAACGGGTTTTGAAGATCAAGGGGATATGTGAATTTGGATATCATATGTTTCTAATAAGGTTGTATCCAAATCGTATTTGTGATTTCATAACTTCCACTTGTTACTTAAGCGTTGCGAGTTCCTTTTTTATTCTTGGTTTATGACCATCAAGAGTCAAGGAGCAGAATATTATTTCTTGCTCCGGCCTAAAATTTTAATGTTTTTATAGGAAGGGATGATCTTTAGGAACCCATTTCCTTTTGGGTGCCTCATAAATAGATCTACATTTTTTATCATGTTGCATAGAATTTGTCATGGTTCCTTTAGGAACCCAAATCAATTTGTTTGGACTTATTTTCTTGAATGGACAACAATGTGTCTTGTGTCCAGATTTGCAACAGAAGTTGCACTTGGTTTGGTGTTGAACATGTAAGATGGAGCCTTTTATGAAGGTGGTTGGATTTTGGTGAGGACTTCTCACAAATCCAATTTCACTCCTTTTGGGAACGTGACCCTTGTTTGTAAGGATCATATTCAATGACTTGCTACCAACCTCGAATTTCTTCAAGGTGTCTTTAAGTAGCAAGTTTTCTTTTTGGAGAGTTTCTAGATTATGGCATTTTATGCATGGGCTTAAACTATCATGATGTTCAGCATTTAACTTATCGAAATTACAAATAAGACTATCATGCTCCTTCTTTAGCAATTTGTATTTAACACTGATAGTCTTATACTCATCAAACAATTCATGGAAAGCATTTAATAATTCATCGAAAGATAAATCTGTATCTATTGAATTTGTTACCTCATCTTCGATGGCCATTAAGGCGTAATGAGCAACTTGCTCGGTGTTGGACTCTTCTTCTTCGGATGCGCTTGAGTCATCCCATGTTGCTTGAAGCGCTTTTTTCTTTGATGTTCTCTTCTTGACTTGGGGACAATCACTCTTGTAGTGTCCCGGCTTTTTGCATTCATAGCAGATTACTTGGTCCTTCTTGGGTTCAAGTTTATTTTTTGCATCATTCTTAAACTTGTTTCTTTTAAAGAACTTTTTAAACTTTCTTGTTAAAAGTGCCAAGTCATCATCACAGTCCTCATCACTTGAGTTTTCTCTCAAGTGGCATTCAGAAGTTTTGAGTGCCATATCCTTCCTGTTCTTTGGAATGATGTCTTCTTGCTCTTCATGAGCTTTACAAGTCATTTCGTAGGTCATTAATGACCCGATTAGTTCTTCAAGAGGGAAATTTCGTAAATCTTTTGCCTCTTGAATAGCAGTGACTTTAGGATCCCAACTCTTAGGAAGGGATCTTAGTATTTTGTTAACAAGCTCAAAATACGAAAAGCTCTTTCCGAGTCCTTTTAGACCGTTGACGACATCCGTGAAACGGGTAAACATGTCGCCAATGGTTTCACTCGGTTTCATGTGGAAAAGTTCAAAAGAATGTAACAACAAATTGATTTTTGACTCTTTTACTCTACTTGTGCCCTCATGGGTCACAAGTTGAAACACGGTTAAACTCGTTTTTATCAAGTGCACAAAATAAGGCATTCATAGCCTTTGCATTAAGAGCGAAAGCCTTCTTCTCCAAATCCTTCCAATCGATCATTAGAAGAGAAGACTTCGAAAATCCGTTTTCGACAAGATTCCATAGTTCAAAATCCATAGAAATAAGAAAGATCCTCATTCGGGTCTTCCAGTAGGTGTAGTCCGTCCCACTGAACATGGGTGGACGCGTAATAGAATGCCCCTCTTGGTTTCCGGCGTATGCCATTTCTCTTTGGGTTTTAATCCGTTAGAGAGTTAACCTTGCTCTGATACCAATTGTTAGGATCGAGAGCACTAAGAGGGGGGGGGGGGGTGAATTAGTGCAGCGGAAATCTTACAGCGATTAAAACCAAAAGCTGCATTCGTTCAATAAAAACTATTATGATGCAAAAGCTAATTCTCAGTTTGTATCTAAGTGTAGATTGCGTCTAAGCGCAGATTGCGTCTAAGCGCAGTTTGCGTCTAAACACAGTTTGCGTCTAAGTGCAGATTGCGTCTAAGTGCAGTTTACGTCTAAACGCAGTTTGCGTCTAAACACAGTTTGCGTCTAAGTGCAGATTGCGTCTAAGCGCAGTTTACGTCTAAATGCAGATTTACGTCTAAACGCAGTTTTACGTCTAAACGCAGATTTACGTCTAAACGCAGTTTTACGTCTAAACGCAGATTTACGTCTAAACTCAAATTTACGTCTAAACTCAGATTTACGTCTAAACGCAGTTTTACGTTTAAACGTAGATTTACGTCTAAACGCAGTTTTACGTCTAAACGCATATTTACATCTAAACTCAGTTTACGTCTAAAACGTCTTTACACAGTTTGAGCAGTTTTACGTCTAAATGCAATTTTACGTCTAGACGCAGTTTCAAAGGGATTTGAACTTTAGAAACTCGTTCGTAAAAGCGCAGAAGACAGTTTTGCAGAATCAAGGCGTAAACGTAAACTGCGATGTAAATATCGTACGAAAATGCTGGTTTACGTCTGAAAACAGATTCGGATAGATCAGCACTTAAAAACTTGTTCGTGAAGGCGTAGAAGACAGTTTTGCAGAATCAAAACGTAAACGTAAACTGTAATGTACGAAAACACCGATTTACGTCTGAATGCAGATTCGGAAAGAACAACACTTAGAACTTGTTCGTAAAAGCGCAGAATGCAGTAGTTATGAAGGAGGTTTGCAGTAATGATAAAGTGCTCAAAATAAACGCAAACCAGAGATTTAGAGTGGTTCGGTCAGTCTTGACCTACTCCACTTTTGGCTTCCTCCACCGACGAGGTCACCGACGTCAACTAGAGGCCTTCCTTCAATTAGGCGAAGGCCAACTGCCCTTTTTACAGTTTCTCTCCTTTTGGCAGGCTCAGGAGACAACCTTTACAGACCTTTCTCTCCTCACTTTACAACTCAAAACTTGAAGAACAGAAGGAGGAGACTTAAAGGCTTTACAACACTTTTGAGCTCTTAGAATCACAGAAAAGATCAAGATTTCGGTATAGGTCTGTATCTTTTCAGTGCTGAATGGGTGGGGTATTTATAGGCCCCAACCCAGTTCAAATTTGGAACTCAAAACGATCAAATCCCGGAATTCCGGGATCAGGCGGTTGCACCTCCTGACTGGAGAGGTTGCACCGCCTGGCAGAGCTCGAAGACCGAGCTCAGGCGGTGCCACCTCTCTGTCAGGGAGGTTGCACCGCCCAGTCTTGCTCGAAGACTGAGCTCAGGCGGTGCCACCTCTCTGTCAGGGAGGTTGCACCGCCCAGTCTTGCTCGAAGACTGAGCTCAGGCGGTGCCACCTCCCGGCTGGAGAGGTTGCACCGCCCAGTCTCGCTGGGAGGCTTAGCCCAGGCGGTGCCACCTCCTGGCCTAGGCGGTTGCACCTCCTGGTGCAATCAGGGTCCGAATGGTTAGCTCCATTCGGCCCAATTTCAGTCTTTCAGGGGCCCAATTGCCCCAAGATTAAGCTAATGGGATCACCTCCCATTTTCCAACTTAATCAGCGTGCTAACTATGATTAGATCTAAGACAATTTCTGCAGCTTTGCTTCGGTGCGTCAATCGCTTCTTCCGGCGAGTTTCCGGCGAACTTCCGTCGATCATCCGATGAACCCTCGGTGATGCTCCTGCGGACTTCCGGCAAACTCCTGGACTTTGCGATGATCCACTTGGCAAGTTCCGACGAGCTTCGCTTGGCAAGCTTCTGGACTTCTCGGATCTGTTCTCACAGAACCTCCGACGACCGTCCGAACTTCCGTCGAACTCTCAAACTCCCAACGTGATCATGAACTTGACTCCGGCGCAACTCCTGCTGCTTGTCTAACTTTCATCGTAGTTAATCCTGCACACTTATCTCAAACACATAGATTAGACAACAAATGACAATTGACTTCATCATCAAAATCCGAGATTCAACATTAGCCTTGTAGCTCAGGACAATAATTAGGTAATTGACTTTGGTGCTTCATTTCATGTTACTTCTCATGGAGATTTCTTTAGATCTTACACTGCTGGTGATTTTGGTAATGTCAGAATGGGAAACAACGGTACATCTAAGATTGTGGGTATTGGAGATATTTGCTTGGAGACCAGTATTGGGAGTAAATTGATACTCAAAGATGTAAGACATGCTCCAAATATTCGTCTTAACTTGATATCTACAGGTAGACTTGATGATGAGGGCTTTGCACATTATTTTGGTGAAAGCAAATGGAAACTCACTAAAGGTTCTCTAATAGTGGCAAAAGGAAAGAAGATTAACTCTTTTTATGTCATGAAAGCTAAGCTACACAAAGGAGAGATTAATGCAATTCGAAAAGGTGAAAGTATAGATCTTTGGCATAAGAGGCTTGGACATATCAGCGAGAAGGGACTTCAAACTCTTGCTAGAAAGCAGTTCTTACCAGAGTTGCAAGGTACATCTCTTAAATCGTGTGATCATTGCTTAGCTGGAAAAACACATAGAGTTGCATTTCAGACATATCCATCATCTAGAAGATCAGATGTTATTGATTTAGTTCATACTGATGTTTGTACTATGCAAACTAGAACTCTTGGAGGTGCTCTTTATTTTGTTACTTTTATTGATGACCATTCTAGAAAAGTGTGGGCTTTTGCTTTGAAATCTAAAGACCAGGTACTCGATGTTTTCAAGGAGTTTCATGTCAGTGTTGAAAGAGAAACTGGCAGAAAACTAAAGTGTATTCGATCAGATAATTGTGGCGAGTACAAGGGTCCTTTTGAGAATTATTGCAGGTTTCATAGTATCAGGCTTGAGAAAACAGTTCCTAAAACTCCTCAGCAGAACGGTGTGGCAGAAAGGATGAACAGAACCATTGAAGAAAGGATTAGGTGTATGCTTTCTCACGCCAAGTTACCAAAGTCATTTTGGGGGGAGGCTATGAGAACTACAGTTGACGTGATAAATCTTTCTCCATCAGTTCCTCTGCAAGGTGATGTTCCAGAGAGAGTATGGAGAGGAAAAAATATATCTTATAATCATTTGAGAGTCTTTGGGTGTAAAGCATTTGTTCATATTCCCAAAGATGAGAGATCCAAGCTTGATAATAAGGCAAAAGCATGTATCTTCTTGGGATATGGTCATGAAGAGTTTGGGTACAGATTATGGGATCCAGTGAACAAGAAGATTATTAGAAGCAGAGATGTTGTATTTCTTGAAGACCAATTATTTGATGATGGTGATAATATTGAGAAGCCAGAAACCTCTGTTTATATTCCTTGGAGTTTGAATCCAGTTCCTTCACTTGTAGTTCATGATGATCATGGGGGAGATGAACAAGAAGATCATGGTGAGAATGTAAGTGATGATACACCTACAGTTGATGATGTTGAACCAACTGAACCAGCACCTCCACCACCAATTGAGATTCCATTGAGAAGATCCACTAGAGAGCGACAACCCTCTACCAGATATCCTCCACATGAGTATGTTATGCTTACTGATGGGTGAGAGCCAAAAACTTACCAAGAAGCTATTCTACATAAGAATAAAAATGAGTGGGTTAAAGCCATGCAAGAAGAGATGAGATCCCTGCTTGAGAACCACACCTATGACTTAGTAAAGTTGCCTAAAGAGAAGAAAGCTCTCAAGAATAAGTGGGTTTATAAATTGAAGACTGAAAATAATAGCTCACAACAGAGATACAAGGCACGACTAGTTGTGAAAGGATTCAGTCAAAAGAAAGGTATTGACTTTGAAGAAATATTTTCTCCGGTTGTGAAAATGTCCTCTATCCGAGTTGTTCTTTGTTTGGCTGCCCGCTTGAATTTAGAAGTTAAGCAACTTGATATAAAAACAACATTTCTTCATGGTGACTTAGAAGAAGAAATTTACATGGAGCAACCAGAAGGTTTCAAAGTCAAGGGAAAAGAAAATCTGGTATGTAAGCTTAAGAAAAGCTTATATGGACTCAAACAGGCACCTAGACAATGGTATAAGAAGTTTGATTCCTTTATGATGAGCCAAGGGTATGATAGAACCACATCTGATCATTGTGTGTTTATGAATAAATTTTCAGATGATGATTTTATTATTTTACTGCTATATGTTGATGATATGTTGATTGTTGACCATGATGTTGAAAAAATTAGAAAGTTTAAAAGAGAGCTAAGTAAGTCTTTTGCCATGAAAGACTTGAGATCAGTGAAACAAATACTTAGCATGAAGATTCTTCGTGATAGGAAGAAAAGTAAGATTTGGCTATCTCAGGAGACTTACATTGAAAAGGTTCTTGAAATATTCAACATGAGTAAAGCCAAAGCAGTTTATTCCCCACTTGCAGGTCATTTCAAGCTTAGTTCGAAACAATGTCCTACAAGTGAGAAAGAAAAAGAAGAAATGTCCAGAGTGCCTTACTCATCTGCAGTAGGCAGTTCGATGTATGCTATGGTTTGTACTAGGCTAGATATAACTCATGCAGTTGGAGTTGTCAACCGATTTCTCTATGATCCTAGAAAGGAACATTGGGCAGTAGTGAAATGAATATTAAGATATCTAAAAGGTACTTACAGGTTGTGTTTATGTTTTGGCAGTGATGAACCTGTGTTAGAAGGCTACACAAATACAGACATGGCAGGTGATACTGATTCAAGGAAGTCCACTTCGGGATTCTTGATGACATTTGCAGAAGGAGCAGTCTCTTGGCAGTCTAAGTTACAGAAGTGTGTTGCTCTATCAACCACAGAAGCAGAATACATAGCAATTTCTGAAGCCTGCAAGGAAGCTTTATGGCTGAAAAAGTTTCTACAGGAATTGGGCTTGAAACAGGAAGGATATACTGTTTACTGTGATAGTCAGAGCGCCATTCACCTCTCCAAGAATTCAACATACCATTCTAGATCCAAGCATATTGATGTGAGATATCACTGGATTCGTGATGAACTTGAGTTGAAAGAATTACAGTTGGAAAAGGTGCATACCAATGATAATGGTTCAGATATGTTGACAAAGTCTTTGCCGAAGGAGAAGCTTGAAGCATGTAGGCGAAGAGCGGGCTTGGTATAGCCCACCATATGAGCTGGAGGGGGAGAATTGTTGGGTCCAGCCCATATGTGGGCTTGGATAATTGGGCCTATTGAGCCCAAATCAGCAAATGAAAGAAATTAAAAAGAGGAGAGAGCAGGTGAAGAAAATAGAACAGATTGCAGCGTGCAGCGTGCAGAGGAAAGAGGAGAGAGAAAGATTAGGTTTCTGAGTTTTCTGCTTGACGATCGGTGGCCAAACGTTGTCAGTTTTGGCCCAAATTTTATGTGGAGAATCCTTGCAGCAAACTCTACAATCCCAACGGTGTTGATCTGTAGTTTACCCTCTCTAAGGTACTTTTCTATGATATCCACTCTGTGAGACCTAGAATTATCTTTCGAGGAGATCCATCCTACATGATGAAGAAATGCTATTGTTGAGCTAACATCTATGTTCTTGATGTTATTCTGATCCTCTAGTTATTCTAGAGAAGACCTATTGTAAACCTGTTATCATTATTATTGATAGTGGAAGTTTGAGGTGGACTACGGTCCCGTAGTTTTTCCCACATTGGGTTTTCCACGTTAAAAAGATTTGGTCTCACTGTGTGATTGATTTTTGCTCTATTATTTATGTTGTGCTAGTTGATATTTTCATTTGGATATCAAGTTGGTATTTTGATGAGGAACTTATTTTGATATACAAAGAGGGAAAGAATTATTCCGCTTTAACAGGTTTCTTCCTAACATTTTTGAAGCATACTCTGGATCCACAGTAGAAGAAATCCGAAATTAAGGTTAAACCGTTTGCATTAAACCAATATGAGCTTGCCAAATCATTGTAAGACCTCACCAATTAGCAAGACATTAACATGTAAATTCTAAGAAAATGCATGTCGTAAGACTTCAAAAGGAAAACGTGTTGAGGCAATGCCCGTGATAAACATCAGACTATTGTAAACATAGACTATGAAAATGCATCTGTCGATGCGTTGGTCGTCTAAACATTTATAGTGCTGAGGCTTCAAACGGAAAAAGAAGATTTTCGGCCACCATTTATACTAACAAAATAGATATAAATAGTTGATGGATGTACTCTCATCTATTAGTGGACAAGAAATGTGTCAACCTCATTGCTTTTTGTATTCGTCCCAATTGATACTATGAGTTTCTTGTTGATAGAAGATAAGAAAATCCTCTATTTTGTTGAGGAAAATCCTTTCTACTAATCTGTATAAATAAGAGAGGGAACATATTAATGTATTAAAGCATTTTTCATTTCTTCAATAAAGTTTTTTCACTTCTTTAATAAAGCTTATTCTGTTCTTATCTTCTATTCTTTTCATCACTTGTGTCACGAAACTAATGCGAGAAGATGGGCATGACAGACAAATACTAATTCATCAAGCTTTTTAACCTTTGTCAGTTCCCTCCATTTAATTTATCAACGAGGATTTTGTTCAAAACCGAGGTTAAAACTTTAAAACCATATTCAAGACAGAGGTTTTCAACCGAGAATTACAGCAATTTGAACAAGAAATCACAAATGATATACAAAGTTTCACAAGGTACACATCTATCTTGTTTTTTAATGTTTCAGCAGTGCTAGTATTTTAGCAGTTATTTTTCAAATCAAAAAGTTGTTTCGTGTATAATCACAAATCGTAAGTTATCACTTGTTATTTAACAGAAAGAAAAAAAGAAACTCTTAAACAGAGTTGAAGACGTACATGTCAGAATTTGATGTAAAAGGAGACGGCTGCATGCATTAATCGAGCTAATACATGGATTTCAAAAGTATCCCTTTAAACCAATATTTATAAGGCCTATCACATGTCCAGACACACGTCTCATTGCATGTGGAACACAGTTTTTGACTTGAAATAATTGTTAGAACATGCCTAGCACTCATCCTCGTCTACTACTACATAAGAAGCAAAAAAATCTAAAATGGAAACAATTAAAGGTCTACTACAGACAATTGAAAATAAAAACAAATTGTGTACCTGCTTACAATAAAAAAAAAAAAGCATTAACAAGCGCTATCTGTTCAGAATTACTAGAACTCAAATGTCTAAAGCAACTTTACCACATCTAATAGTTTCGGTGCTTAAAATCCTGAAGAGACTAAGAAATACTAGACTTAGTTATCATTTGGTTGATAACCAGATGCATATGCACGAACTACATCGTCTCTCTTTAATATTGAGAAGAACAATGATTTCCAAAATCATATAAGCTCCTTAGTTGGATTGTGGGGCATGCACAAAAACTACACGTGATAAGTGCATCACTTGTTTCAGTGACTCACTATTTAAGGCATGAAAATATGTCAAAATATGCAGAAAAGAAGCTTAGAAGTTAACTAGAATTGTTCGCATCAGTAAATTATCTAATGTTATCATGCATTTGAATAGAAGTGTAAAAGGCATGAAAATATGTCAAAATATGCAGAAAAGAAGCTTAGAAGTTAACTGGAATTGTTCGCATCAATAAATTATCTAATGTTATCATGCATCTGAACAGAAGTGTAAAAGGCATGAAAATATGTCAAAATATGCAAAAAAAGAAGCTTAGAAGTTAACTGGAATTGTTCGCATCAGTAAATTATCTAATGTTATCATGCATCTGAACAGAAGTGTAAACTATACTTGCCTGAACTAAATCCTTCTCTTCTATCAATGCCTTTACCGTTCCACCTTTTGATAAAAGCTCAAAAAGTATCTGCGGACATTGAATCAATAAAACTAATGAAAAAAAGGGGTAAAATGAGACATCACTAAACTTTTGTGATGCACACAACGTGTTATTTGAACTCCATGTATGGATGTTTTAGCATGTGACACATGAATGCATACATAGGAACAACACTAGCATCCTTTCCTATAAAAGCCACCACAGTAAGAGCATAAATAAATAAATTGCAGTCTTGTTGGTTTGGTTGTAGTTTGTGAGTTATTTGGTAGGAGGATATATGAGAGAGCTACTCAGTGTGATCAACAGATATAAAGCCAAACGACTTTATCATATATAAGTTATTTATCAATATAATGACTTTTATGATATTATCATGTTCTTAGAAAACTTATCAGAAAGAGCATTTAACCCAATTAAAAATGTGATATCACATAAGATTTAAGGTCAAAGCACAAGGCAAAAGAGAAATAACCAACGATTGATTGTTTCTCCAAAAAGAAACATAGTATGCTTAATTAAAGTCAGATTCCCAGTGAGAATGTGACAATAAAGAAAAAAATTAGGAGACCACAACCATTTTTCTTGATGAGACAAGTAGCTAGTTAGTTATCGACAGTTTCATTTACATCAGATGTGCCATAATAAAAGTATTGAATAAAATGTTCATACCAAGGAAGTGCAAAAGATCACACTTTTACCTCCTTCCCAATCTTCCCACTAATGGTTCCATTTTTTATTGAAGTTATTAACTCAGAAAGCTCTACTGGTGTTAATTTGATTTCATTCATTGAAAGTCATTCATTCTTCAGAAAAGCTGCAATGTCGCCCATAATCCAGTTGGCAGCCAACTTTGCATCAGCACCATTCTCAACAGAAGCATCAAAAAATTCAGCAACCTGAGAAATTTATATGCTCAGTGTGGCCATCTTTTACCAGCTTAACAAAAAATAGCTACTATTTCTAAAGTTACTTACCATTCATAAGTGATACTTACATGATTGTCATTGGCAAGAAAGAGAACATCTTGCATGTTGAGACCCAATTTTTCATATCGTCTACGTTTTGCTTCTGGGAGCTCAGGCAAAACTTGTTGAATTTTGTCAACATAGTCTTTTGTCAGAATAACTTCAGGTAGGTCAGGCTCAGGAAAATATATGTACTCTGCTAGTCCTTCCTTTTTCCTCATTGTAAAAGTTTTCTGCAAACAGAAAAAGTCACGATTAAATATAAAAAATTACATGTACAACTGATGGAGATGGAGTTACGTACTAGAAGGAAGATGACAACCTGAGCACCTTCTTCCCATAAACGAGTTTCTTGTACAATTTGATCACTTTGACCTCGGCTATGAAGAAGAACCTGTCTTGAGATCTCATAATCTATGGCCCTATTCATTTCAGAAAATGAATTCATGTTCTTTATTTCAACCTGTGAATGCAACAAGCAAAAGTGTGCTAACCATCAATCTCTGTGATAAAAATTTAAGATCATTTGTGCTATATCATGCAACAGTTATAACCAAATAGAAGCACTAACAATGGTCAAATAATAAATCTTTAATAAATAAAATAATAAACTGATACACTGTTAATTGACCCTGGAACCCTATCGAGGACCAGTTTAAATCAAGTTTATGCATAACCTGGGCCTAATTGGCCATGGATCAGCCTTCTTGATCATTGAAGGGGCTAGCATTTTTGGTTGGTTCAGCATGTTATAGCCCAATAGAGCCTAATAATAATAAAAAAAAAGGACGTTTACAGAGATTAGAAGAAGCAGACAAAGATAGGAAAGAGAAGCCCAATCCTAGTATAAGTCAGGGAAAGACCTTCAAATTGCACTCCTAAAAAAATTTGGAAAGAAGAAGGCAGATTTACATTGTAACAAATCTTGGTGATACTTATAGTATTTTTCCTGTAATTTTTGGACTAATTTTATCATTTTAGTAGTTATTTTAGGAAGTATTTGCGATCTTATTATAAGCCCAACTAGCGTCCGGTCTTCCTATGGCATGATATAGGTTAGACAAAACATTTTACTAACAGTAAATATATTTTAGAGGGTTTCAAAATCACTTTTCATGGGATTTCATGGAATAATGAGGATTCAAAAATAAATATCACAAGCCATTTTAGCAACCTATACATATGTTAGCTTGTAAGCACATATAAATTGTTATGTTTCTCTGTTTATCTTTCTTTATTACAGTATATTAATTTTGTTTAGAAAAATTTTCTAGTGTAACCCTGTAACTTCATGAAATATCCTATATACCAATGTAAAATTGCATATATTATATATATCCCTACAAAGTCAAAAACCATGTTACTGTACCACTGCCCTTGAATTACTCGGTCAGTGTGAGACTTAAAAGAGTGTTAAGGCTGGATTAATGCTGGTGAAAGAGTAGGTAACCAGTATTAAACTAACAGGAGTTAAATTGGCAAAAAAAAATGCTCCTGCATGGTGAAATGTTGACCTGTTGCAAGGTTACAACTACTTTTATCTACCGATGAAAGAGAAGAAAAACCCCGGTCAACACTAGATGACAAGGACTCTGTGTTTTATTTATATGAAAGACTAACAGTAGACCATGTGGATTATGAAATAAGCAAATAGTACCTTTGTTCCAAAATTTGATTGTCCTACTAGACGGACAAAAATATTTACATCACAACGAAGTGAACCTTCCTGCATATTTCCAATGCTTATTCCAAGATACCTAACCAGCCTCTCTATCTCTGCAGCATATTCTGCAGCCGCAAGTCCACTCCTCATATCGGGCTCAGAGACAATCTCCAGTAAAGGCACCCCTGCCCTATTCAGATCCACCTGCCAAAACAGCCCCACAAAGCATTTGATATCACCATGCATATATCATGTTAGCAAACTACAAATACTTCCAAGTATAACAAGAGAAACTGACCTGGGAATTGTTAGGCTGGCAGCCCACAAATTCAGTCCATAGTGGGCTTGGGCAGCCCACAGCTCACCCCCTCTTAACCTAACTCTAATTAACATTAGGGGGGTATGGAGGCTGTGTTTTGGAGGCAGAAAAAGACATAAATAGGGCAGTAATGTGAGAGAAGAGAACAGCCATGAGATTTCAAAGAAAATGAGGAAAACAAGGTAGAAAAGGAAGAGAAAGAAAGGGAAGAAGACAAGGACAACGCAGAGAGGTTGTTCTCAATCATCTAGCAGTGTTCTATCTCAGGTTGGATCAAATCTATAGTAGACTCTTGCTGTGATTACTTGGGGAGGTTTTAGATATTGTGGGCAGTGACGTGATCCTTGTATCCCAGTTATTCTCTTGAGATTGTTGCTAGGGTTTAGGGCAAGAGATTGAGATTTGTATATTCATTATTCTCATAGTGGATTATCTCTTGTTTGCCCCGTGGTTTTTACCCTTCACATTGGAGGGGTTTTCCACGTATATCTTGGTGTTCTGTTTGATTATGCTTCCATTTAATTCCGCTGCGTATTATAGTATTCTAGTATTTGTTCATATACAAAGGTTGTTCCTGTTTATATCCCCATCAATTGGTATCAGAGCAGGGGGTTTTGGTGATTTAATTTTTGTATTTGAACATGGAGGCCAGTAATGTTTCTCGTATGATTAGTTTGAATGGAAACAATTGGATGATATGGAAACCAAGAATGGAAGATCTCTTGTATTTCAAAGATTTGTATGGACCTTTACAGGGGAATAGTGTAAAACCGACAACTATGATAGATGATGAGTGGGAGATGTTAAATCGAAAAATAATCGGGTTTATTAGACAGTGGCTCGATGATAGTGTCTTTCACTATGTTTCTACTGAAATTTCTACATATTCTCTTTGGAAAAAGTTGGAAAGTCTCTATGAAAGAAAAACAACTGGCAACAAAGCTTTTTTAATCTGAAAACTTGTGAACCTAAAATATAGAGAGGGTGCTTCTATTGCTGAGCATTTGAATGAAATTCAAAGTATTACTAACTAGTTATTCTCTATGAAAATATCTCTTGATGATGAGTTGCAGGCATTGTTACTTCTCAGTTCATTACCAGAAAGTTGGGAGACACTAGTGGTTTCCCTTAGTAATTCTGCGCCAGATTGTCACGGACAAACTTCTCAACAAGATGTTGGATGTAATGCTTATGTGTGTCCGTGTCTTTTGGCATGTTCATGCCCTGTATAGAATGTAAAGGGGCGGCCGAAGGCTTATAAGTCCCATTTTAGTTAGGTGGTGGCCTCTTTAGGCTTGTAAATAAAGGTTGTGTCATGTGGACACGTGCGAGAGCTTGTCGGTCTGTAATGGACCATTTTACCCTTTGTTGTGCCACTGTTCAGAGCTTGTAAAGTCTGTTTGTAATTTGCATTGTCTATGAAGTGTTTTTCGGACATGTTTGCTTGTGGATCTCGTTTGAGGCTTTCTCTCTAACCCGTTCTCTCTTTTGATGGTCCTAAGGGACAATGGGAGGCTTCGGGGAGGCTGACCTTTGCGGACGGACACGCAAGGGTGCCGCACGACTTAGGCAAAACCAGCTAAGTTCGTGTCATATGGTATCAGAGCGGGACAAGCACTCATAGAAACACTTAGCATGCAAACGTGGGGGACCTAGCGGGGCTGCGTTGAGGGCAGTCAGCACACGCGCGACCGTTTGGGGGAAAACGGGCATGGAGATGTAGGGAAAAGAGTCGCTCAGAGGAGCGGGCATCTGAGATTGGCATTCACAGGAATGGCCAACCCTTCGCGCAAGAGGCACCACGAGAACAGGCAAGCTTGGAAGAATTTGGAGCGCACAAAGGTTGGGATGGCTGAGTTTGAGCTACGGCTCAACGTTGACAACTATACTTGATGGTGCTCTAGGCAAGCGAGGCGCTTGGCAAGAATGAGACCATCCAAGGTGGAATGAGTTGCTCAACGACCAAAAGAGTTAGGCCAAAGCTCACAGAGGTGAGAGGAATTGCTAACTCGAAGAATTTGGTACTCATGCAGGGGCTTGTATGCGGACGATGGAATGTCCGTGGCCATCCCAAGGCGGCCGAGACTCGGCACCATGGAGCATTGAAACTTTCTCTTCGGCATGTGAAAGATACGTCCGTAGGCGGCTGAAGTGTGCAATGAGTTCAGCATGTTGCTAGACCTTGAGGGGTGCAGTGGGGGCTGTATTGACGGGGAGTCGCAATCTAGCAAGTGCGTTTGCAGGAGGCAGAACAATGCACAGTTTGTTTAGCAGATCGGAGTAGTCCAAGGGGATGGTGGTCTCCGAAACGAAGAGAGATGTTGCTCCAACGGGATAGTTATCCAGGAGGGATAAGTCTCGGCACTCCAGAGGGAGAATCATGTGAGACGGACTTCACATGTTGAGGAGGAGTACCTCACAAACAACAACTCCACGAAGCTCAATGGACCGAGCAAGCAGCGAGGAGTTGCCGCATGATCTCGCTCGAGAGAATGCATTGGTGGATGCATTGCGAGATCAAGTGGGGGAGCGACCTGGAGCAACACAAATGAAGGCACACTTGGAGTCGATATGAGATCGGACTCAAGGGAGGGCTGACCCGTGGAATGGTGGGCACGAGGGCCACCATCGACTCAATGCAACAACGAGGAGCGAGCAACTTGGGTGTAACTTGGTGAAGTACCCAAGCCGCATGAAGGGAGCCAGCAGAGAAGTTGGAACATGGAGCAGAGGCACAGTGCTTTTCTTAGACAGAGGTCAAGGACATGAGCTCTTGCAGAGGCAAGAGCAGGATCATGTTGTTCCATGGGTCCTTCATTCTGACGGAGTGGACTCATCTTGCATGGTGCCAAAGACGAAGGGAGCTTCGGGGCACATGCACCTTATCTCGGAGAAGCATTTGATGGAGGAACTAAGGCGACTCAATTTGCGGAGGCGAAGTTGGGTTCAGAAGGCCTTAGCACGGGGCAAGAGGACGCAGAGGCGGGTACTCTTGAAGAATATGCCACAGTGTTGCCATTCGAGTTGCTATGAAGAAAGCGGTGCGCAGTGGAGATTGTGCTGGTAGGGGCAGAGGCCTAGGATCCAGACAATGGTGCATCAATTGCAGCGAAGTCGGGGGACTTCGGGAGCTACTAGGCGACGGACTGTCCTAGAGCGGTGCTTCATCTAGGTGTGGCCCAAGAGTGGGTGGATGAAGGTCGATTGCCAAAGGAGCGAACAAAATCGAAGGTGGATGAGACCCTGCGATGTATTGGCAGAGGCCACACATGGAGGGTTCACAATTCGAGTTTATTCCACAAGGATCAGAATGCAATGGAGATGTCACCAGGAGGCGACATGGTGCAGCGGATCGTGGTGGAACAGTTCGTGGCAATGCGATACACACGACAGTGGGTCCCGTGAGGGATGAGATCATATGGAGGTATGATCGGGAGCTACTGGGAGCTCCGCTTTGGTGAACAACACGACGGCAAGAAGGGCTATGGATTCAAGGAGTGAAGGCCATGGTACCACAGAGGCGGGTCTTCCGGGCGTGCACCGAATTTTGCATCGGATGAAAACCTTGGTCATCAGCATATGGGGGCTGGGTTCCACCAAGGGAAAAGTTCGTATGCAAGTACCAGGGAGTCCCATGGGAGGGACTTGATCATGCAGAGGTATGATCGAAGCAGCTGGAGAGTTGGACTGCTTCAGAGCTCATATTCGCTTAAGGGAGCCCGGCAAGTCAGAGGACAAGGCCGAGTAAGCGAACGTTGCTACCAAGGAAGCTATGGAGAACAGAATCGGTGCAAACCCTACAATGCGATGGCAGAGGCCATGCATGGGAGTGCAGTCTGTCTTTCCATCGACCAAACAGACTGCTTGGAGAACACAGAGGTGTTGAAGCAGGGGGTCGAAAGGGGCGAGGAAGCGACGATGAGTCCAGAGGGACTTAGCTACCCAAAGTCAAGCAATCAGTTAGAATGGAGGTGGACTCAGAGGAGTGCCACGGAGACATCTCTACTGATCGTGAAGAAAAGGGATGCAGATGCGAGGTGACGGATAGTAGGGCCATGGGCATGGCAGCGCCATGGTACCGCAGAGGCGGGACTTCCGTCAAAGTCATTGATCCCTTGCTCTCACGGAGGGAGAGCGTTTGGTCGTGAAAGGGGCCGAGGAGGTGGAGTATGCAGAGGCAATCTCCAAGTACCGAGACAAGGCTGAAGGGCAGAGGCCAAGAAACTTCGTAAGACCGGTGTCAACAAGTTTCTCATCAAGATAGCCGTAAGTGAAGGACTTCGGGTCATGCAAGAGTGCACGACCAAGGAACGAAGCAAGCAGTACGCGGTGCTGTACCTTTGCTACTCAGTGGAGTAGGCGGCAGGGTTGATGGAGAAGACGGTACAATCCCAGAGGCGACCTCATCTATTAGAGAATTACTCCAAGTTGGGGTGAAAACTTCCCGCATTCCAGAAGTTCGATGGCATTGAGAAGGTGAATCACAGTAACTAACTCAATGCAAGGAGTGCAAACACTTCATGTGCTTCAGAAGTGTGAGCAAAGAGCAGGCGAAGGCCAGTAACCAGCTCGATGCATGAAGTACAACCTCGAGGAGGCGGGCGAAGTCAAGTAACCTTTGCCTTCTCAACTCTTAAGAGAATGGGCGAAACCGAGTACCCCAGTTCTCTTATCTATCCAGCAGAGGAGCTCTGCACAAGTTCAAAGACCCTTCGAAGATAATGGAAGACAATAGTTGTCAAATCCTCACCAACGGTGATCAGTGCTACTGAGAGTAGATTGTCCGCTTCATTTCCCAACGAAATGCCAATCGAAAGCGGAAGTGATGCGAACCTACTTGGATGTGACAACTAACTGAAAGAAGAGTCAATGGGCAGATTTTGTGGAGGAAGGACCCAAAAACTTCAGAAGTTTGCGAGGCGATGCTCGTTAAAGCTCCAACAAGCATCCACCCAGTTCAAGCAGCATGTGGGAATTTTGAGAGACTGGCGCAGTAAAGATGGTCTTTTCCTTCATCTGGGAGATCCGCAGGAATCAACAAGGATCAACACAACTCAGCCAACCCCACACCACAGTCAGAGTCATTGGTGAGTTGAAGCAGCATGGCGGATCAAAGTTCGACTACTCAAAAATAGCAGCGGAGAGCAGCTGGGAGCCAGGAGGCGCATTGCAGCTGGAGCAGAAGATTGAAGACTCAGCAAAGGCGAAGAGTTGCAGTGTTCACAAAGGCTTCGACGAGGACGTCGAAGGGATAAGTGGGGGAGAATGTCACGGACAAACTTCTCAACAAGATGTTGGATGTAATGCTTATGTGTGTCCGTGTCTTTTGGCATGTTCATGCCCTGTATAGAATGTAAAGGGGCGGCCGAAGGCTTATAAGTCCCATTTTAGTTAGGTGGTGGCCTCTTTAGGCTTGTAAATAAAGGTTGTGTCATGTGGACACGTGCGAGAGCTTGTCGGTCTGTAATGGACCATTTTACCCTTTGTTGTGCCACTGTTCAGAGCTTGTAAAGTCTGTTTGTAATTTGCATTGTCTATGAAGTGTTTTTCGGACATGTTTGCTTGTGGATCTCGTTTGAGGCGTTCTCTCTAACCCGTTCTCTCTTTTGATGGTCCTAAGGGACAATGGGAGGCTTCGGGGAGGCTGACCTTTGCGGACGGACACGCAAGGGTGCCGCACGACTTAGGCAAAACCAGCTAAGTTCGTGTCAAGATGGTGTTGTCACTATGAGTCAAGTAACAAGCAGTTTGTTGAATGAGGAGTTGAGAAGAAAGACTTCGGCAACATCTCAGAATGATTCACAGACACTTATCTCAGAGAATAGAGGAAGGTCAAAGTCTAGAAGTAGTTCACGCATGGGTAGAAGCAAGTCAAGATCAAGAAAAGATATTGTTTGCTATAATTATGGTGAGAAAGGACATTACAAGAACCAATATAAACAACCTAAGAAGAGCAAGAAAAAGGGAAAAGAAGTGGAGTCTATAGAGTCTAAAGATAATATCATAGCTATAATGCAGGGTGGTGATTATTTGATTTTGTCTCCTTCTGATGATATTTTTTCTTGTGTGTGTCAGGATCTTGAGTGGGTGATTGACACAGGTGCTTCTTATCATGCTACACCACGGAGAGAGTTTTTTGCTACATACAGGTCTGGAAAATTTCGGTGTTGTCAAGATGGGCAACTATGGCACAACAGACATCATAGGCATGGGTGATATCCATTTAAAGACCAACCTTGACTGCAAGTTGGTGCTTAAGGATGTGAGGCATGTGATTGACTTGAGGCTGAATTTTATTTCAGATGGAAGACTAGATGATGAAGACTATGAAAGCTTATTTCACAAAGGGCAATGGAAGCTCAGTAAGGGTTCTCTTGTTATAGCTAGTGGAAAGAAATGTCACAAAGGGCTTTGAGGACTGCAGTTGATGTGATCAACTTGTCACCATGTACAACCCTAGATGGTGATATTGCATAGTATGTATGGTTAGGGAAAGATGTTTCCTACAAGCATTTAAGAGTGTTTGGTTATCGCGCATTTGCATATATTCCAAACAATGAGAGGTCCAAGCTGGATGGTAAGACTAAAGAATATATTTTTCTTGGCTACTCACATGATCATTTTGGTTACAGGCTTTGGGATCCAGAAAAATAGAAGGTGTTCAGAAGCAAAGATGTAGTCTTCTTTGAGGATCAAACATTTGAAGATTTGAAAAAGAAGACATCGGCCAAGACTTCTGCAAAGGATTAGCAGATTGTGACCCAGTTATTCCTCCAGTATATCACGGTGATGGGGGAGATGTGCAGGAAGATAGTGTAGAGCTTGATATTGATATACCTACAGGACATGTTGAGCAAGAAGAAGTAGGAGAGCAAGTTCCAACAGAACTTTAGTTTAGAAGATCTTCTAGACAATGTTAACCTTCCAGAAGATACTCTACAAATAAGTATATGATGCTTACTGATGCAGGTGAACCAGAGAGTTACCAGGAAGCAGTTGAAAGTGAGAAGAAAGAGAAGTGGTTACTTGCTATACAGGAAGAGATGGATGCTCTTCAGAAGAACCACACTTATGATTTGGTGCTGCTACCAAATGGAATGAAGGCCTTAAATAATAAGTGGGTTTTTAGGTTGAAGACTCAAGAATATTATTCTCAACCGAAGTACGAAGCTACATTGATTGTGAAAGGCTTTGGTCAAAAGAAAGGTATTGACTTTGAAGAGATTTTCTCTCCTGTTGTTAAAATGTCTTCTATTCGTGTTGCTCTTGGTATTGCTGCTTGACAGGACTTGAAGGTTGAGCAGTTATATGTGAAGACAGCTTTCCTTCATGGTGATTTGGAGGAGGAAATTTATATGGAGCAACCAGAAGGCTTCAAAGTCAAAGGTAAAGATAATTTTGTCTGCAAGTTGAAGAAGAGCTTGTATGGGCTAAAGCAAGCTCCAAGATAGTGGTACAGAAAGTTTGATTCATTTATGATAGAAAATGGATACAAAAGAACGACTTTAGATCATTGTGTATACATCAAATGGTTTGGTGAGGATTTTATTATTCTCTTACTTTATGTTGATGATATGCTTATTCTTAGAAAAAATATGTCTAAAATTGACAAGTTGAAGAAGGAACTGAGTGAGTCTTTTGCAATGAAGGACATGGGACTAGCAAAGCAAATACTAGGTATGTAGATTTCCCGTAACAGGAAAAATAAGAAGATTTGGTTGTCACAGGAGAAATACATCGAGAAGATATTGGAAAGATTCAGTATGAGCAATGCAAAACCAGTTGGTTCTCCTCTTGCAGGTCACTTCAAGTTGTGCTCAGAATAGAGTCCATCGAGTGATGAGGAGGAGGAGAAAATGCAAAAGGTTCCTTATGCTTCAGCAGTTGAAAGTTTAATGTATGCAATGGTATGTACGAGGTCAGACATCGCATATGCAGTGAGTGTTACTAGTAGATTTCTTGCAAATCCAGGCAAAGAGCACTGGGCAGCAGTGAAATTGATTTTTAGATATCTCAAAGGGAGCTCTAAGGTTTGTTTAAGCTTTGGAGATGCACCACATGTGTTGACAGGTTACACAGATGCTGTTATGGCAAGAGATATAGATGCGAGAAAGTCTACTTCAGGTTATGTACTTACTTTTGTAGGGGGAGCTGTGTCATGGCAATCCAGGTTACAAAGGTGTATTGCTCTCTCCACCACAGAAGCATAATATATTGTTGCTATAGAGGTATGCAAAGAAATGTTATGGATGACAGAATTCTTACAAGAATTGGGGCTGAAACAGAAAAATTATGTGGTGCATTGTGACAGCCAGAGTGTCATCCATTTGTGTAAGAACCCAATGTTTCATTCCAAGTCAAAGCATATAGATGTCAGATACCATTGGATTCGAAATATATTTGAAGAGAAGCAGTTGCAGCTTCAAAAAATTCACACAGATGACAACGGAGCAGACATGTTGACAAAAACTTTACCAAAAGAAGGACATGAGATATGCCAACAATTGGTTAGCATGGCGTCACATTGAGGAGTCATGGGACATCCTCCCTTATGGGCTGAAGGGGGAGGTTGTTAGGCTGGCAGCCCACAAATTCAGCTCATAGTGGGCTTGGGCAGCCCACAGTTCACTCCCTCTTAACCTAACCCTAATTAACATTAGGAGTGTGGAGGCTGCATTTTGGAGGCAGAAAAAGAAATAAATAGGGCAGCAACGTGGGAGAAGAGAACAACCACGGGATTCCAAAGAAAAGGATGAAAACAAGGCAGAAAAGGAAGAGAAAGAAAGGGAAGAAGACAAGGACAACACAGAGAGGCTGTTCTAAATCATCTAGCAGTGTTCTATCTCAGATTAGATCAAATCTACAGTAGACTCTGTCTGTGATTACTTAGGGAGGTTTTAGATATTGTGGGCAGTGACGTGATCCTTGTATTCCAGTTATTCTCTTGAGATTGTTGCTAGGGTTTATGGCAAGAGATTGAGATTTGTATATTCATTATTCTCATAGTGGATTATCTCTAGTTTGCCCCGTGGTTTTTACCCTTCACATTGAAGGGGTTTTCCACGTATATCTTGGTGTTCTGTTTGATTGTGCTTCCATTTAATTCCACTGCGTATTATGGTCATCTAATATTTGTTCATATACAAAGGTTATTCATGTTTATATCTCCATCAATTGGTATCAGAGCAAGGGGTTTTGGTAATTTAATTTTTGTATTTGAACATGGAGGCCAATAATGTTTCTCGCATGATTAGTTTGAATGGAAACAATTAGATAATATGGAAACCAAGAATGGAAGATCTCTTATATTGCAAAGATTTGTTTTGACCTTTGTAGGGGGATAGTGCAAAACGCACAACTATGACAGATGATGAGTGGAAGAGGTTAGATCGAAAAATAATTGGGTTTATTAGATAGAGAATAGCTTCAGAAAAATGCCAAGCATCCCTCTATGTTATATATGTGTTTAATATAGAATCAAAGAATAGATTGTGAAAGAGATGAATTTTATTCATTGAGGTAATAAGTGTTTATACAAGTTTTGATAGAGTGATTTTCGTCGATTAATCACTCAAATCACACATCAGTTATTCAAATATACGATCGATCCTTAATTATAGATTGATCGAGGATATAAGGAAGCATGAATGCTATTCAATGTGTGCCTTTGTCATGATCTTCTATCATGCTCTCGTAAGATTGAGCTTCTATGAAGGATGTTAATATTGGACCAATGAAATTGAATATCTTATGGGCGAGAGACTTTGTTGAGGAAGTCTATTAATTGAATATCTTGTGAGCGAGAGACTTTTTGATAGCACACATGTATCATGATTTATAAAAGAATGAGATGGTAAATGATGATATCATGCAAAATTGTGAATGACAATTAAGCCGAGAAAGGAACATTTCCTATGGTTTACGGAAATGTTACTTCTTTGACTTTAACATTTGGTGGCTTGTGACTTTGGGGTATACCGATTAAGAAATACTAGACTTAGTTATCATTTGGTTGATAACCAGATGCATATGCACGGACTACATCATCTCTCTTTAATATTGAGAAGAACAAAGATTTCCAAAATCATATAAGCTCCTTAGTTGGATTGTGTGGCATACACAAAAACTACACGTGCTAAGTGCATCACTTGTTTCAGTGACTCACTATTTAAGGCATGAAAATATGTCAAAATATACAGAAAAGATCACTTGTTTCAGTGACTCACTATTTAAGGCATGAAAATATGTAAAAATATGCAGAAAAGAAGCTTAGAAGTTAACTGGAATTGTTCGCATCAGTAAATTATCTAATGTTATCATGCATCTGAACAGAAGTGTAAAAGGCATGAAAATATGTCAAAATATGCAAAAAAGAAGCTTAGAAGTTAACTGGAATTGTTCGCATCAGTAAATTATCTAATGTTATCATGCATCTGAACAAAAATGTAAAAGGCATGAAAATATGTCAAAATATGCAGAAAAGAAGCTTAGAAGTTAACTGGAATTGTTCGCATCAGTAAATTATCTAATGTTATCATGCATCTGAACAGAAGTGTAAAAGGCATGAAAATATGTCAAAATATGCAAAAAAGAAGCTTAGAAGTTAACTGGAATTGTTCGCATCAGTAAATTATCTAATGTTATCATGCATCTGAACAGAAATGTAAAAGGCATGAAAATATGTCAAAATATGCAGAAAAGAAGCTTAGAAGTTAACTGGAATTGTTCGCATCAGTAAATTATCTAATGTTATCATGCATCTGAACAGAAGTGTAAAAGGCATGAAAATATGTCAAAATATGCAAAAAAGAAGCTTAGAAGTTAACTGGAATTGTTCGCATCAGTAAATTATCTAATGTTATCATGCATCTGAACAGAAATATAAAAGGCATGAAAATATGTCAAAATATGCAGAAAAGAAGCTTAGAAGTTAACTGGAATTGTTCGCGTCAGTAAATTATTTAATGTTATCATGCATCTGAACAGAAGTGTAAAAGGCATGAAAATATGTCAAAATATGCAAAAAAGAAGCTTAGAAGTTAACTGGAATTGTTCGCATCAGTAAATTATCTAATGTTATCATGCATCTGAACAGAAATGTAAAAGGCATGAAAATATGTCAAAATATGCAGAAAAGAAGCTTAGAAGTTAACTGGAATTGTTCGCATCAGTAAATTATCTAATGTTATCATGCATCTGAACAAAAGTGTAAAAGGCATGAAAATATGTCAAAATATGCAAAAAAGAAGCTTAGAAGTTAACTGGAATTGTTCGCATCAGTAAATTATCTAATGTTATCATGCATCTGAACAGAAATATAAAAGGCATGAAAATATGTCAAAATATGCAGAAAAGAAGCTTAGAAGTTAACTGGAATTGTTCGCATCAGTAAATTATCTAATGTTATCATGCATCTGAACAGAAGTGTAAAAGGCATGAAAATATGTCAAAATATGAAGAAAAGAAGCTTAGAAGTTAACTGGAATTGTTCGCATCAGTAAATAATCTAATGTTATCATGCATCTGAACAGAAGTGTAAAAGGCATGAAAATATGTCAAAATATGCAGAAAAGAAGCTTAGAAGTTAACTGGAATTGTTCGCATCAGTAAATTATCTAATGTTATCATGCATCTGAATAGAAGTGTAAAAGGCATGAAAATATGTCAAAATATGCAGAAAAGAAGCTTGGTCTTTAAATGGATATCACCCATGCCTCTGATGTCTGCTGTACCATAGTTGCCCATCTTGACAACACCAAATTTTCCAGACCTATATGTAGCAAAAAACTCCCTCCGTGGTGTAGCATGATAAGAAGCACCTGTGTCAATCATCCACTCAAGATCCTGACACACACAAGAAAAAATATCATCAGAAGGAGATAAAATCAAATAATCACCACCCTGCATTGTAGCTGTGATATTATCTTTTGACTCTATAGATTCCACTTCTTTTCCCTTTTTCTTTCTCTTCTTAGGTTGCTTATATTGGTTCTTGTAATGTCCTTTCTCACCACAATTATAGCAAACAATATCTTTTCTTGATCTTGACTTGCTTCTTCCCATGCGTGAACTGCTTCTAGACTTTGACCTTCCTCTGTTCTCTGAGATAAATGCCTATGAATCATTCTGAGATGTTGCCGAACTCTTTTTCTCAACTCCTCATTCAACAAACTGCTTGTTACTGGCGCAGAATTTCTGAGAGAAACCACTAGTATCTACCAACTTTCTGGTAATGAACTGAGAAGTAACAATGCCTGTAACTCATCATCAAGAGACATTTTCATAGAGGATAACTGATTAGTAATACCTTGCATTTAATTCAAATGTTCAGCAATAGAAGCACCTTCTCTATATTTTAGGTTCACAAGTTTTTTTATCAAAAAAGCTTTGTTGCCAGCTGTTTTTCTTTCATAGAGACTTTCCAACTTTTTCCAAAAAGAATATGCAGAAATTTCAGTAGAAACATGGTAAAAGACACTATCATCAAGCCACTATCGAAGAAATCCAATTGTTTTTCGATCTAACCTCTTCCACTCATCATCTGTCATAGTTGTGGGTTTTGCACTATCCCCCTGCAAAGGTCCATACAAATCTTTACAGTACAAGAGATCTTCCATTCTTGGTTTCCATATCATCCAATTGTTTCCATTCAAACTAATCATGCAAGAAACATTACTGGCCTAATGTTCAAATACAAAAATTAAATCACCAAAACCCCTTTTTGCTCTGATACCAGTTGATAGGGATATAAACAAGAATAACCTTTGTATATGAACAAATACTAGATGACCATAATACACAGCGGAATTAAATGGAAGCACAATCAAACAGAACACCAAGATATACGTGGAAAACCCATCCAATGTGAAGAGTAAAAACCACGGGGCAAACTAAAGATAATCCACTATGAGAATAATGAATATATAAATCTCAATCTCTTGCCCTAAACCCTAGCAACAATCTCAAGAGAATAACTGGGATACAAGGATCACGTCACTACTCACAATATCTAAAACCTCCCCAAGTAATCACAGCAAGAGTCTACTATAGATTTGATCTAACCTGAGATAGAACACTACTAGATGATTGAGAACAATCTCTCTATGTTGTCCTTGTCTTCTTCCCTTTCTTTCTCTTCCTTTTCTACCTTGTTTACCTCCTTTTCTTTAGAATCTCGTGGCTGTTTCCTTCTCCCACGTTGCTGCCCTATTTATGCCTTTTTCTGCCTCCAAAACGCAGCCACCACATCCCCCTAATGTTAATTAGGGTTAGGTTAAAAGGGGGTGAGCTGTGGGCTGCCCAAGCTCACTATGGGCCGAATTTGTGGGCTGCCAGCCCAACAGCTTGAACTGATGCCTCTTTCAGAGTGCTAGTGGTGCTCTCTGCTTAGGCATTGTTGCGAGTCTTTGAAGCTTACAATGTGCGAAAAAGAGCACTACTGGTCCTGATAAACAAAGTTGATTGGTTGAGGAAAATATGGTTGGTTCTAATTCCTCCATGATATATCAAAGCCATCATCACCCCTTGATCGCCAGATATATTTAGCCCACCACCAACAAAAAGCTTCAAGCAAGCATCCCACCTAAAGAAAGCAAGAAAAATATGAGAAAATTCTAAGCAAGAGAATAGCTTCAGAAAAATGCCAAGCATCCCTCTATGTTATATATGTGTTTAATATAGAATCGAAGAATAGATTGTGAAAGAGATGAATTTTATTCATTGAGGTAATAAGTGTTTATACAAGTTTTGAGAGAGAGATTTTCGTCGATTAATCACTCAAATCACACATCAGTTATTCAAATATACGATTGATCCTTAATTATAGATTGATCGAGGATATAAGGAAGCATGAATGCTATTCAATGTGTGCCTTTGACATGATCTTCTATCATGCTCTCATAAGATTGAGCTTCTATGAAGGATGTTAATATTGGACCAATGAAATTGAATATCTTATGGGCGAGAGACTTTGTCGAGGAAGTCTACTAATTGAATATCTTGTGGGCGAGAGACTTTTTGATAGCACACATGTATCATGATTTATAAAAGAATGAGATGGTAAATGATGATATCATGCAAAATTGTGAATGACAATTAAGCCGAGAAAGGAACATTTCCTATGGTTTACGGAAATGTTACTTCTTTGACTTTAACATTTGGTGGCTTGTGACTTTGGGGTATACCGATTAACCAAGGAACAAAAAACCACACTTAGAGTCCAATATTTCCTATGGTTGACGGAAATGTTACTTCTTTGACTTTAACATCTCAAATTAATGCCGCCTTCATCTCCACTCATCTAAATTTGTCACAGTGCATGACGAGGTTTGATGCCTTTCTTATCAACCAGTTCGTGCCACTCAAACTCGATTAGCTCTTCCAACAAGAATGCAGAACCCAATCAGATGACTTGCAAGCTAAACCCGAGTTCAAGAATGGCAGCAGCAGTTGCCATCGAGATCTTGACTGCAGCAACCGAAATGGTCTCACCGTGTTCCTACCTCGGTTGACTTTCAACACCAAGTGCACATGGTATTCTTGGATTTCTTCTCCTTTGACGGATCGAAGAACCCGTTTTCTAGTGCCTACTTGTCTTCTAAAAATGCCAAACCCAAGAATCCAAAAGCAGAAATGCTAATAAAATACAGCATTCTCTCACATGCATGCACCTGAGGGAGTGTTCCCTCGTAAATCTCGGGCTGTGTTTCCTTCGTCCTTCATCCTTCAGCCACCAACACAAACACCTTCACACGAACCCTATAAATATCAGCAGTCCATTCATCAAGCTCTCCAACACCTCCACCGAGTGTATTGGTTTCAGTAGAGGCTGCGGTGCTTTCATGGCTCAGCTCAGGAGCTTCATCGTTCTCCTCCTCGTGGTCGTCTTCGACGACCTTGTGTCGTATGGGGAAGCAGCATACAACATTGCCGATTACGGCGCCAAGTCAGATGGCCGGACCGACTCGACCAAGTCGCTGCTCGCTGCATGGGAAGCGGCCTGCGGCTCGGCGGGGTCGGCCACCATGTACGTGCCGGCCGGGGACTTCTTGGTCGGCCAAGCCACCTTCGCTGGCCCATGCAGCAGCAGCAAGATCACCGTCCAGATCGACGGGACGCTCGTCTCGCCGTCCGATCTCGGCGGGGCTGGCGACTGGCTCGTGTTCCACCACGTCGAGGGCGTGTCGGTGTACGGCGGGACCGTCGACGGCCGCGGATCCTCCCTCTGGGCCTGCAAGGCCGCCGGACGTAGCTGCGCCGCCGGAGCCTCGGTGAGCTAATCATGTTACACTCGCAATCTACTTCGAATGATAAATGATAAAGATGAATCGATCGTCTTCTGCCTATGCAGTCGCTAACGTTCAGGAACTCGAAGGACATCACGATCAGCGGGCTGACATCGACGGACAGCGAGCTATACCACATCGTGATCGACGGCTGCGATGGCGTGACAGTGCAGAACGTCAAGATCACGGCACCGGGGAACAGCCCCAACACCGACGGCATCCACGTCCAAGGGTCGAGCCACGTGACGATTACCGGGGCCAGCATCAAGAACGGCGACGACTGCATCTCCGTCGGGCCCGGCACCACTAACCTGTGGATCGAACAGGTGGCGTGCGGCCCAGGCCACGGCATAAGGTAAATGAGCACTGCAAGCAGAAACCAGTGTACCATTAGCTGAGACGAAGCTGACCTGATGCGGTGGCCACAGCATCGGGAGCCTGGGGAAGGAGTACGACGAGGAGGGGGTGGAGAACGTGACGGTGAACACGGCGGTGTTCACGGGGACGGAGAATGGGCTGCGGATAAAGACATGGGGGAGGCCGAGCCAGGGGTTCGTGAAGGGGGTGGTGTTCGAGCACGCCGTGATGCAGAACGTCCAAAACCCCATCATCATCGACCAGAACTACTGCCCCGGCGACAGAGGATGCCCCGACCAGGTGAGTTGACCATCGCTATCGCCATCGCCATCGCCATCACCTACCTCTGCATATGTTTCATCAGTTGAAGAAAAAAGGAAATAAGAGAGGAACAACGACGACATGAGTCGTGTTAAGCTAACCGTCTTTCCCCACAGAGTTCCGGCGTCAGGATCAGTGGCGTGACGTACAATGACATTCATGGATCGTCTGCATCGGAAGTGGCGGTCAACTTCGACTGCAGCGCCAGCAACCCCTGCACCGGAATCGGGTTACAGGACATCAAGCTCACCTACGGGAACACGGCGGCGGAATCATCCTGTAAGCACGCCGATGGCACCGCCTCCGGCTTCGTCGTGCCGCCAAGTTGTCTATGATGGCGAACTCCGGTTGCAGCATTACCACGCAGCTCATACATAACAGTTGTAGCACTACATGTAGACGACTCAGACACAGATGGCTACTTGGATGACATAATTTAATGCATACATCAATATATATGCTCACTTGTTCACCAAAATTACAATATCTGATGTTAAAGGAAGGCTTCAGATTAAGCAGCACAGAAAATATTCTCCTATAAAAGCAAAAAAAGCAAAAAAAAAAGGAGGGTACATTAAGCTCGGATTCGGCATCTAATTGTTTCTGAAGCATACTCCTGGATCCACAGTAGAAGAAATCTGAAATTAAGGTTAAACAGTTTGCATTAAACCAATATGAGCTTGCCAAATCATCGTAAGACCTCACCAATTAGTAAGACATTAACATGTAAATTCTAAGAAAATGCATGTCGTAAGACTTCAAAAGGAAAACGTGTTGAGGCAATGCCCGGGGTAAACATCATACTATTGTAAACATAGACCATGAAAATGCATCTGTCGATGCGTTGGTCGTCTAAACATTTACAGCGCCAAGGCTTCAAAAGGAAAAAGAAGATTTTGGGCCACCATTTATACTAACAAAATAGATATAAATAGTTGATGGATGTACTCTCACCTATTTGTGGACAAAAAATGAATCAACCTCATTGCTTTTTTATTCTAATATGTATAAATAGGAGAGGAAACATTTAATGTATTGAAGCATTTTTCATTTCAATAAAGCTTCTTCAGTAATTGTTCTTATCTTCTATTCTTTTCGTCACGAAAATAATGCGAGAAGATGGGCACGACAGATAAATACTAATTCATCAAGCTTTTCATCTTTTGTCAGTTCCCTTCATTTAATTTATCAGCGAGGATTTTGTTCAAAACCGAGGTTAAAACTTTAAAACCGTATTCAAGACAGAGGTTTTCAACCGAGAATTACAGCAATTTGAACAAGAAATCACAAATGATATACAAAGTTTCGCAATGTACACATCTATCTTGCTTTTTAATGTTTCAGCAATGCTAGTATTTTAGCAGTTATTTTTCAAATCAAAAAGTTGTTTCGTGTATAATCACAAATCGTAAGTTATCACTTGTTATTTAACAAAAAAAAAAAAAAAACTCTTAAACAGAGTTGAAGACGTACATGTCAGAAGTTGATGTAAAAGGAGACGGTTGCATGCATTAATCGAGCTAATACATGGATTTCAAAAGTATCCCTTTAAACCAATATTTATAAGGCCTATCACATGTCCAGACACACGTCTCATTGCATGTGGAACACAGTTTTTGACTTGAAATAATTGTTAGAACATGCCTAGCACTCATCCTCGTCTACTACTACATAAGAAGCAAAAAAATCTAAAATGGAAACAATTAAAGGTCTACTACAGACAATTGAAAATAAAAACAAATTGTGTAACTGCTTACAATAAAAAAAAAAAGCATTAACAAGCGCTATCTGTTCAGAATTACTAGAACTCAAATGTGTAAAGCAACTTTACCACATCTAATAGTTTCGGTGCTTAAAATCCTGAAGAGACTAAGAAATACTAGACTTAGTTATCATTTGGTTGATAACCAGATGCATATGCACGGACTACATCATCTCTCTTTAATATTGAGAAGAACAAAGATTTCCAAAATCATATAAGCTCCTTAGTTGGATTGTGTGGCATACACAAAAACTACACGTGCTAAGTGCATCACTTGTTTCAGTGACTCACTATTTAAGGCATGAAAATATATCAAAATATACAGAAAAGATCACTTGTTTCAGTGACTCACTATTTAAGGCATGAAAATATGTAAAAATATGCAGAAAAGAAGCTTAGAAGTTAACTGGAATTGTTCGCATCAGTAAATTATCTAATGTTATCATGCATTTGAACAGAAGTGTAAAAGGCATGAAAATATGTCAAAATATGCAAAAAAGAAGCTTGGAAGTTAACTGGAATTGTTCGCATCAGTAAATTATCTAATGTTATCATGCATCTGAACAGAAATGTAAAAGGCATGAAAATATGTCAAAATATGCAGAAAAGAAGCTTAGAAGTTAACTAGAATTGTTCGCATCAGTAAATTATCTAATGTTATCATGCATCTGAACAGAAGTGAAAAAGGCATGAAAATATGTCAAAATATGCAAAAAAAGAAGCTTAGAAGTTAACCGGAATTGTTCCCATCAGTAAATTATCTAATGTTATCATGCATCTGAACAGAAATGTAAAAGGCATGAAAATATGTCAAAATATGCAGAAAAGAAGCTTAGAAGTTAACTAGAATTGTTCGCATCAGTAAATTATCTAATGTTATCATGCATCTGAACAGAAATATAAAAGGCATGAAAATATGTCAAAATATGCAGAAAAGAAGCTTAGAAGTTAACTGGAATTGTTCGCATCAGTAAATTATCTAATGTTATCATGCATCTGAACAGAAATGTAAAAGGCATGAAAATATGTCAAAATTTGCAAAAAAGAAGCTTAGAAGTTAACTGGAATTGTTCGCATCAGTAAATTATCTAATGTTATCATGCATCTGAACAGAAATATAAAAGGCATGTAAATATGTAAAAATATGCAGAAAAGAAGCTTAGAAGTTAACTGGAATTGTTCGCATCAGTAAATTATCTAATGTTATCATGCATCTGAACAGAAGTGTAAAAGGCAAGAAAATATGTCAAAATATGCAGAAAAGAAGCTTAGAAGTTAACTGGAATTGTTCGCATCAGTAAATTATCTAATGTTATCATGCATCTGAACAGAAATATAAAAGGCATGAAAATATGTCAAAATATGCAGAAAAGAAGCTTAGAAGTTAACTGGAATTGTTCGCATCAGTAAATTATCTAATGTTATCATGCATCTGAATAGAAGTGTAAAAGGCATGAAAATATGTCAAAATATGCAGAAAAGAAGCTTAGAAGTTAACTGGAATTGTTCGCATCAGTAAATTATCTAATGTTATCAGAAAGAAGTGTAAACTATACTTGCCTGAACTAAATCCTTCTCTTCTTTCAATTACTTTACCGTTCCACCTTTTGATAAAAGCTCAAAAAGTATATGCGGACATTGAATCAATAAAACTAATGAAAAAAAGGGGTAAAATGAGACAGCACTAAACTTTTGTGATGCACACAATGTGTTATTTGAACTCTATGTATGTATGTTTTAGCATGTGACACATGAATGCATACATAGGAACAACACTAGCATCCTTTCCTATAAAAGCCACCACAGTAAGACCATAAATAAATAAATTGCAGTCATGTTGGTTTGGTTGTAGTTTGTGAGTTATTTGGTAGGAGGATATATGAGAGAGCTACTCAGTGTGATCAACGGATATAAAGCCAAACGACTTTATCATATATAAGTTATTTATCAATATAATGACTTTTATGATATTATCATGTTCTTAGAAAACTTATCAGAAAGAGCATTTAACCCAATTAAAAATGTGATATCACATAAGATTTAAGGTCAAAGCACAAGGCAAAAGAGAAATAACCAACGATTGATTGTTTCTCCGAAAAGAAACATAGTATGCTTAATTAAAGTCAGATTCCCAGTGAGAATGCCAACAAGTAACAATTAGCTTAACACACCAGGTAGTGAAAATGTGACAATAAAGAAAAAAATTAGGAGACCACAACCATTTTTCTTGATGAGACAAGTAGCTAGTTTGTTATCTTTACAGGTCGACAGTTTCCTTTACATCAGATGTGCCATAATAAAAGTATTGAATAAAATGTTCATACCAAGGAAGTGCAAAAGATCACACTTTTACCTCCTTCCCAATCGTCCCACTAATGGTTCCATTTTTTATTGAAGTTATTTACTCAGAAAGCTCTACTGGTGTTAATTTGATTTCATTCATTGAAAGTCATTCATTCTTCAGAAAAGCTTCAATGTCGCCCATAATCCAGTTGGCAGCCAACTTTGCATCAGCACCGTTCTCAACAGAAGCATCAAAAAATTATCTTCAACTTGCAGAAAAAATTATCTTTACCTTTGACTTTGAAGCCTTCTGATTTCTCTATATAAATTTCTTCCTCCAAATCACCATGAAGGAAAGCTGTCTTCTTATCTAACTGCTCAACCTCCAAGTCCTGTCTAGCGGCAATACCAAGAGCAACACGAATAGAAGACATTTTAACAATAGGAGAGAAAATCTCTTCAAAGTCAATACCTTTCTTTTGACCAAAGCCTTTCACAATCAATCTAGCTTTGTACTTCGGTTGAGAACAATATTCTTGAGTCTTCAACCTAAAAACCCACTTGTTCTTCAAGGCCTTCATTCCATTTGGTAGCAGCACCAAATCATAAGTGTGGTTCTTTTGAAGAGCATCCATCTCTTCCTGCATAGCAAGTAACCATTTCTCTTTCTGCTCACTTTCAACTGCTTCCTGGTAACTCTCTGGTTCACCTGCATCAGTAAGCATCACATACTCATCTGTAGAGTATCTTTTGGAAGGTTGACGTTGTCTAGAAGATCTTCTCAACTGAGGATCTGTTGGAACTTGCTCTCCTACTTCTTCTTGCTCAACATGTCATGTAGGTAGATCAATATCAGGCTCTACACTATCTTCCTGCACATCTCCCCCATCACCGTGATATACTGGAGGAATAACTGGGTCACAATCTGCTAATCCTTCTGCAGAAGTCTTGGCCGGTGTCTTCTTCTTCAAATCTTCAAAGGTTTGATCCTCAAAGAAGACTACATCTTTGCTTCTAAACACCTTCTGCTTTTCTGGATCCCAAAGCCTGTAACCAAAATGATCATGTGAGTAGCCAAGAAAAATACATTCTTTAGTCTTACCATCCAGCTTGGACCTCTCATTGTCTGGAATATGTGCAAATGCACGACAACCAAACACTCTCAAATACTTGTAGGAAACATCTTTCCCTGACCATACATGCTCTGCAACATCACCATCGAATGTTGTACATGGTGATAAGTTGATCACATCAACTACAGTCCTCAAAGCCTCATCCCAAAACCTTTTGGGTAGCTTGGCCTGTGAAAGCATACATCTGATCTTTTCCATGATGGTGCAGTTCATCCTCTCTGTAATTATGCTGAGGTGTACCAGAAACTGTCATCTCATGTTGGATCCCATGTGACCTGCAATAGTCATTAAACAATCCTATATACTCACCACAATTATCTGATCTTATGTATTTCAATTTCCTTTCTATCTCCCTTTCAACCCTGGCATGAAACTCTTTGAAGACATTAATCACTTGATCTTTAGTCTTCAAAGCATAGACCCAAACTTTCTTGGAAAAATCATCTATAAAAGTGACAAAATAAAGTGCACCACTTATACCAAGAACATCAACAGATCCACTATGAGTTTTTGTCCTCAAAGGACCACATACATCTGTATAAACACGGTCTAAGACATGCATTTTTTAGACAAAGCAGCACAAGCAAATGAAACTCTATGTTGTTTACCTGCTAAACAATCAATACAAGGGTTCAGATGTATACCTCTGAGGTATGGTAATACCTCTCTCTTAGAAATAGCTTGCAGCCCCTTCTCGCTCATGTGTCCCAGTCGCCTATGCCACAACTCCATGCTGAAGTCTTTTTCTGTAGCATTTAACTGCTCACCATAAACTTTAGCCTGCAACCTGTACAAAGTATGACATTTCTTTCCATTAGCTATAACAAGAGAACCCTTACTGATCTTCCATTGCCCTTTGTGAAATCTGCTATCATAGTTTTCATCATCTATCCTTCCAACTGAAATTAGATTCAGCCTCAAGTTAACCACATGCCTCACATCCTTAAGCACAAACTTGCAGCCAAGGTTGGTCTTTAAATGGATATCACCCATGCCTCTGATGTCTGCTGTACCATAGTTGCCCATCTTGATAATACCAAAGTTTCCAGACCTATATGTAGCAAAAAACTCCCTCCGTGGTGTAGCATGATAAGAAGCACCTGTGTCAATCATCCACTCAAGATCCTGACACACACAAGAAAAAATATCATCAGAAGGAGATAAAATCAAATAATCACCACCCTGCATTGTAGCTGTGATATTATCTTTTGACTCTATAGATTCCACTTCTTTTCCCTTTTTCTTTCTCTTCTTAGGTTGCTTATATTGGTTCTTGTAATGTCCTTTCTCACCACAATTATAGCAAACAATATCTTTTCTTGATCTTGACTTGCTTCTACCCATGCGTGAACTGCTTCTAGACTTTGACCTTCCTCTGTTCTCTGAGATAAATGCCTGTGAATCATTCTGAGATGTTGCCGAACTCTTTTTCTCAACTCCTCATTCAACAAACTGCTTGTTACTTGACTCATAGTGACAACACCATCTGACGCAGAATTACTGAGAGAAACCACTAGTATCTCCCAACTTTCTAGTAATGAACTGAGAAGTAACAATGCCTGTAACTCATCATCAAGAGACATTTTCATAGAGGATAACTAATTAGTAATACCTTTCATTTCATTCAAATGTTCAGCAATAGAAGCACCTTCTCTATATTTTAGGTTCACAAGTTTTTTTATCAAAAAAGCTTTGTTGCCAGCTGTTTTTCTTTCATAGAGACTTTTCAACTTTTTCCAAAAAGAATATGCAGAAATTTCAGTAGAAACATGGTAAAAGACACTATCATCAAGCCACTATCGAAGAAATCCAATTGTTTTTCGATCTAACCTCTTCCACTCATCATCTGTCATAGTTGTGGGTTTTGCACTATCCCCCTGTAAAGGTCCATACAAATCTTTATAGTACAAAAGATCTTCCATTCTTGGTTTCCATATCATCCAATTGTTTCCATTCAAACTAATCATGCAAGAAACATTACTGGCCTAATGTTCAAATACAAAAATTAAATCACCAAAACCCCTTTTTGCTCTGATACCAGTTGATAGGGATATAAACAAGAATAACCTTTGTATATGAACAAATACTAGACGACCATAATACGCAGCGGAATTAAATGGAAGCACAATCAAACAGAACACCAAGATATACGTGGAAAACCCCTCCAATGTGAAGAGTAAAAACCACGGGGCAAACTAGAGATAATCCACTATGAGAATAATGAATATATAAATCTCAATCTCTTGCCCTAAACCCTAGCAACAATCTCAAGAGAATAACTGGGATACAAGGATCACGTCACTGCTCACAATATCTAAAACCTCCCCAAGTAATCACAGCAAGAGTCTACTATAGATTTGATCTAACCTGAGATAGAACACTGCTAGATGATTGAGAACAATCTCTCTACGTTGTCCTTGTCTTCTTCCCTTTCTTTCTCTTCCTTTTCTACCTTGTTTACCTCCTTTTCTTTGGAATCTCGTGGCTGTTTCCTTCTCTCACGTTGCCGCCCTATTTATGCCTTTTTCTGCCTCCAAAACGCAGCCACCACATCCCCCTAATGTTAATTAGGGTTAGGTTAAAAGGGGGTGAGCTGTGGGCTGCCCAAGCTCACTATGGGCCGAATTTGTGGGCTGCCAGCCCAACAGCTTGAACTGATGCCTCTTTCAGAGTGCTAGTGGTGCTCTCTGCTTAGGCATTGTTGCGAGTCTTTGAAGCTTACAATGTGCGAAAAAGAGCACTACTGGTCCTGATAAACAAAGCTGATTGGTTGAGGAAAATATGGTTGGTTCTAATTCCTCCATGATATATCAAAGCCATCATCACCCCTTGATCGCCAGATATATTTAGCCCACCACCAACAAAAAGCTTCAAGCAAGCATCCCACCTAAAGAAAGCAAGAAAAATCCGAGAAAATTCTAAGCAAGTGAATAGCTTCAGAAAAATGCCAAGCATCCCTCTATGTTATATATGTGTTTAATATAGAATTGAAGAATAGATTGTGAAAGAGATGAATTTTATTCATTGAGGTAATAATTGTTTATACAAGTTTTGATAGAGAGATTTTGGTCGATTAATCACTCAAATCACACATCAGTTATTCAAATATACGATTGATCCTTAATTATAGATTGATCGACGATATAAGGAAGCATGAATGCTATTCAATGTGTGTCTTTATCATGATCTTCTATCATGCTCTCGTAAAATTGAGCTTCTATGAAGGATGTTAATATTGGACCAATGAAATTGAATATATTATGGGCGAGAGACTTTGTTGAGGAAGTCTACTAATTGAATATCTTGTGGGCGAGAGACTTTTTGATAGCACACATGTATCATGATTTATAAAAGAATGAGATGGTAAATGATGATATCATGCAAAATTGTGAATGACAATTAAGCCAAGAAAGGAACATTTCCTATGGTTTACGAGAAATGTTACTTCTTTGACTTTAACATTTGGTGGCTTGTGACTTTGGGGTATACCGATTAACCAAGGAACAAAAAACCACACTTAGAGGCCAATATTTCCTATGGTTGACGGAAATGTTACTTCTTTGAATTTAACATCTCAAATTAATGCCGCCTTCATCTCCACTCATCTAAATTTGTCACAGTGCATGACGAGGTTTGATGCCTTTCTTATCAACCAGTTCGTGCCACTCAAACTCGATTAGCTCTTCCAACAAGAATGCAGAACCCAATCAGATGACTTGCAAGCTAAACCCGAGTTCAAGAATGGCAGCAGCAGTTGCCATCGAGATCTTGATTGCAGCAACCGAAATGGTCTCACCGTGTTCCTACCTCGGTTGACTTTCAACACCAAGTGCACATGGTATTCTTGGATTTCTTCTCCTTTGACGGATCGAAGAACCCGTTTTCCAGTGCCTACTTGTCTTCTAAAAATGCCAAACCCAAGAATCCAAAAGCAGAAATGCTAATAAAATACAGCATTCTCTCACATGCATGCACCTGAGGGAGTGTTCCCTCGTAAATCTCGGGCTGTGTTTGCTTCGTCCTTCATCCTTCAGCCACCAACACAAACACCTTCACACGAACCCTATAAATATCAGCAGTCCATTCATCAAGCTCTCCAACACCTCCACCGAGTGTATTGGTTTCAGTAGAGGCTGCGGTGCTTTCATGGCTCAGCTCAGGAGCTTCATCGTTCTCCTCCTCGTGGTCGTCTTCGACGACCTTGTGTCGTATGGGGAAGCAGCATACAACATTGCCGATTACGGCGCCAAGTCAGATGGCCGGACCGACTCGACCAAGTCGCTGCTCGCTGCATGGGAAGCGGCCTGCGGCTCGGCGGGGTCGGCCACCATGTACGTGCCGGCCGGGGACTTCTTGGTCGGCCAAGCCACCTTCGCTGGCCCATGCAGCAGCAGCAAGATCACCGTCCAGATCGACGGGACGCTCGTCTCGCCGTCCGATCTCGGCGGGCCTGGCGACTGGCTCGTGTTCCACCACGTCGAGGGCGTGTCGGTGTACGGCGGGACCGTCGACGGCCGCGGATCCTCCCTCTGGGCCTGCAAGGCCGCCGGACGTAGCTGCGCCGCCGGAGCCTCGGTGAGCTAATCATGTTACACTCGCAATCTACTTCGAATGATAAATGATAAAGATGAATCGATCGTCTTCTGCCTATGCAGTCGCTAACGTTCAGGAACTCGAAGGACATCACGATCAGCGGGCTGACATCGACGGACAGCGAGCTATACCACATCGTGATCGACGGCTGCGATGGCGTGACAGTGAAGAACGTCAAGATCACGGCACCGGGGAACAGCCCCAACACCGACGGCATCCACGTCCAAGGGTCGAGCCACGTGACGATTACCGGGGCCAGCATCAAGACCGGCGACGACTGCATCTCCGTCGGGCCCGGCACCACTAACCTGTGGATCGAACAGGTGGCGTGCGGCCCAGGCCACGGCATAAGGTAAATAAGCACTGCAAGCAGAAACCAGTGTACCATTAGCTGAGACGAAGCTGACCTGATGCGGTGGCCACAGCATCGGGAGCCTGGGGAAGGAGTACGACGAGGAGGGGGTGGAGAACGTGACGGTGAACACGGCGGTGTTCACGGGGACGGAGAATGGGCTGCGGATAAAGACATGGGGGAGGCCGAGCCAGGGGTTCGTGAAGGGGGTGGTGTTCGAGCACGCCGTGATGCAGAACGTCCAAAACCCCATCATCATCGACCAGAACTACTGCCCCGGCGACAGAGGATGCCCCGACCAGGTGAGTTGACCATCGCTATCGCCATCGCCATCGCCATCACCTACCTCTGCATATGTTTCATCAGTTGAAGAAAAAAGGAAATAAGAGAGGAACAACGACGACATGAGTCGTGTTAAGCTAACCGTCTTTCCCCACAGAGTTCCGGCGTCAGGATCAGTGGCGTGACGTACAATGACATTCATGGATCGTCTGCATCGGAAGTGGCGGTCAACTTCGACTGCAGCGCCAGCAACCCCTGCACCGGAATCGGGTTACAGGACATCAAGCTCACCTACGGGAACACGGCGGCGGAATCATCCTGTAAGCACGCCGATGGCACCGCCTCCGGCTTCATCGTGCCGCCAAGTTGTCTATGATGGCGAACTCCGGTTGCAGCATTACCACGCAGCTCATACATAACAGTTGTAGCACTACATGTAGACGACTCAGACACAGATGGCTACTTGGATGACATAATTTAATGCATACATCAATATATATGCTCACTTGTTCACCAAAATTACAATATCTGATGTTAAAGGAAGGCTTCAGATTAAGCAGCACAGAAAATATTCTCCTATAAAAGCAAAAAAAAAAAGGAGGGTACATTAAGCTCGGATTCGGCATCTAATTGTTTCTGAAGCATACTCCTGGATCCACAGTAGAAGAAATCTGAAATTAAGGTTAAACAGTTTTCATTAAACCAATATGAGCTTGCCAAATCATCTTAAGACCTCACCAATTAGCAAGACATTAACATGTAAATTCTAAGAAAATGCATGTTGTAAGACTTCAAAAGGAAAACGTGTTGAGGCAATGCCCGGGGTAAACATCATACTATTGTAAACATAGACCATGAAAATGCATCTGTCGATGCGTTGGTCGTCTAAACATTTACAGCACCAAGGCTTCAAAAGGAAAAAGAAGATTTTGGGCCACCATTTATACTAACAAAATAGATATAAATAGTTGATGGATGTACTCTCACCTATTTGTGGACAAAAAATGAATCAACCTCATTGTTTTTTGTATTCTAATATGTATAAATAGGAGAGGAAACATTTAATGTATTGAAGCATTTTTCTTATCTTCAATAAAGCTTCTTCAGTAATTGTTCTTATCTTCTATTCTTTTCGTCACGAAATTAATGCGAGAAGATGGGCACGACAGATAAATACTAATTCATCAAGCTTTTCATCTTTTGTCAGTTCCCTTCATTTAATTTATCAGCGAGGATTTTGTTCAAAACCGAGGTTAAAACTTTAAAACCGTATTCAAGACAGAGGTTTTCAACCGAGAATTACAGCAATTTGAACAAGAAATCACAAATGATATACAAAGTTTCGCAATGTACACATCTATCTTGTTTTTTAATGTTTCAGCAATGCTAGTATTTTAGCAGTTATTTTTCAAATCAAAAAGTTGTTTCGTGTATAATCACAAATCGTAAGTTATCACTTGTTATTTAACAAAAAAAAAAAAAAAACTCTTAAACAGAGTTGAAGACGTACATGTCAGAAGTTGATGTAAAAGGAGACGGTTGCATGCATTAATCGAGCTAATACATGGATTTCAAAAGTATCCCTTTAAACCAATATTTATAAGGCCTATCACATGTCCAGACACACGTCTCATTGCATGTGGAACACAGTTTTTTACTTGAAATAATTGTTAGAACATGCCTAGCACTCATCCTCGTCTACTACTACATAAGAAGCAAAAAAATCTAAAATGGAAACAATTAAAGGTCTACTACAGACAATTGAAAATAAAAACAAATTGTGTAACTGCTTACAATAAAAAAAAAAAGCATTAACAAGCGCTATCTGTTCAGAATTACTAGAACTCAAATGTGTAAAGCAACTTTACCACATCTAATAGTTTCGGTGCTTAAAATCCTGAAGAGACTAAGAAATAATAGACTTAGTTATCATTTGGTTGATAACCAGATGCATATGCACGGACTACATCATCTCTCTTTAATATTGAGAAGAACAAAGATTTCCAAAATCATATAAGCTCCTTAGTTGGATTGTGTGGCATACACAAAAACTACACGTGCTAAGTGCATCACTTGTTTCAGTGACTCACTATTTAAGGCATGAAAATATGTCAAAATATACAGAAAAGATCACTTGTTTCAGTGACTCACTATTTAAGGCATGAAAATATGTAAAAATATGCAGAAAAGAAGCTTAGAAGTTAACTGGAATTGTTCGCATCAGTAAATTATCTAATGTTATCATGCATCTGAACAGAAGTGTAAAAGGCATGAAAATATGTCAAAATATGCAAAAAAGAAGCTTAGAAGTTAACTGGAATTGTTCGCATCAGTAAATTATCTAATGTTATCATGCATCTGAACAGAAATGTAAAAGGCATGAAAATATGTCAAAATATGCAGAAAAGAAGCTTAGAAGTTAACTAGAATTGTTCGCATCAGTAAATTATCTAATGTTATCATGCATCTGAACAGAAGTGTAAAAGGCATGAAAATATGTCAAAATATGCAAAAAAGAAGCTTAGAAGTTAACTGGAATTGTTCCCATCAGTAAATTATCTAATGTTATCATGCATCTGAACAGAAATGTAAAAGGCATGAAAATATGTCAAAATATGCAGAAAAGAAGCTTAGAAGTTAACTAGAATTATTCGCATCAGTAAATTATCTAATGTTATCATGCATCTGAACAGAAGTGTAAAAGGCATGAAAATATGTCAAAAAAGAAGCTTAGAAGTTAACTGGAATTGTTCGCATCAGTAAATTATCTAATGTTATCATGCATCTGAACAGAAATATAAAAGGCATGAAAATATGTCAAAATATGCAGAAAAGAAGCTTAGAAGTTAACTGGAATTGTTCGCATCAGTAAATTATCTAATGTTATCATGCATCTGAACAGAAGTGTAAAAGGCATGAAAATATGTCAAAATATGCAGAAAAGAAGCTTAGAAGTTAACTAGAATTGTTCGCATTAGTAAATTATCTAATGTTATCATGCATCTGAACAGAAGTGTAAAAGGCATGAAAATATGTCAAAATATGCAGAAAAGAAGCTTAGAAGTTAACTGGAATTGTTCGCATCAGTAAACCAATATGAGCTTGCCAAATCATCGTAAGACCTCACCAATTAGTAAGACATTAACATGTAAATTCTAAGAAAATGCATGTCGTAAGACTTCAAAAGGAAAACGTGTTGAGGCAATGCCCGGAGTAAACATCAGACTATTGTAAACATAGACCATGAAAATGCATCCGTCGATGCGTTGGTCGTCTAAACATTTACAGCGCTGAGGCTTCAAAAGGAAAAAGAAGATTTTGGGCCACCATTTATACTAACAAAATAGATATAAATAGTTGATGGATGTACTCTCACCTATTTGTGGACAAAAAATGAATCAACCTCATTGCTTTTTATATTCTAATCTGTATAAATAGGAGACGGAAAATGTTAATGTATTGAAGAATTTTTCATTTCTTCAATAAAGCTTCTTCACTTCTTCAATAAAGCTTCTTCAGTAATTATTTTTATTTTCTATTCTTTTCATCACTTGTGTCACGAAACTAATGCGAGAAGACGGGCACGACAGACAAATACTAATTCATCAAGCTTTTCAACTTTTGTCAGTTCCCTCCATTTAATTTATCAGCGAGGATTTTGTTCAAAACCAATATATTTGCCTTGCCCTTGGACTCCTTCATTACCTGGAGAACCAGAGTTTAAAACTTTAAAACCATATTCAAGACAGAGGTTTTCAACCGAGAATTACAGCAATTTGAACAAGAAAACACAAATGATATACAAAGTTTCGCAAGGTACACATCTATCTTGTTTTTTTAATGTTTCAGCAGTGCTAGTACTTTAGCAGTTATTTTTCAAATCAAAAAGTTGTTTCGAGTATAATCACAAATCGTAAGTTATCACTTGTTATTTAACAAAAAAAAAAACTCTTAAACAGAGTTGAAGACGTACATGTCAGAAGTTGATGTAAAAGGAGACGGCTGCATGCATTAATCGAGCTAATACATGGATTTCAAAAGTATCCCTTTAAACCAATATTTATAAGGCCTATCACATGTCCAGACACAGTCTCATTGCATGTGGAACACATTTTTTGACTTGAAATAATTGTTAGAACATGCCTAGCACTCATCCTCGTCTACTACTACATATGAAGCAAAAAAATCTAAAATGGAAACAATTAAAGGTCTACTACAGACAATTGAAAATAAAAACAAATTGTGTAACTGCTTACAATAAAAAAACAAAAGCATTAACAAGCGCTATTTGTTCAGAATTACTAGAACTCAAATGTGTAAAGCAACTTTACCACATCTAATAGTTTCGTTGTTTAAAATCCTGAAGAGACTAAGAAATACTAGACTTAGTTATCATTTGGTTGATAACCAGATGCATATGCACGGACTACATCATCTCTCTTTAATATTGAGAAGAACAATGATTTCCAAAATCATATAAGCTCCTTAGTTGGATTGTGGGGCATACACAAAAACTACATGTGCTAAGTGCATCACTTGTTTCAGTGACTCACTATTTAAGGCATGAAAATATGTCAAAATATGCAGAAAAGAAGTTTAGATTTTATGTAAGTTAACTGGAATTGTTCGCATCAGTAAATTATCTAATGTTATCATGCATCTAAACAGAAATGTAAAATATACTTGTCTGAACTAAATCATTCTCTTCTATCAATGACTTTACCGTTCCACCTTTTGATAAAAGTTCAAAAAGTATCTCACTAAAACTAATGAAAAAAAGGGGTAAAATGAGACATCACTAAACTTTTGTGATGCACACAATGTGTTATTTGAACTCCATGTATGGATGTTTTAGAATGTGACACATGAATGCATACATAGAAACAACACTAGCATCCTTTCCTATAAAAGCCACCACAGTAAGACCATAAATAAATAAATTGCAGTCATGTTGGTTTGGTTGTAGTTTGTGAGTTATTTGGTAGGAGGATATATGAGAGAGCTACTCAGTGTGATCAACAGATATAAAGCCAAACGACTTTATCATATATAAGTTATTTATCAATATAATGACTTTTATGATATTATCATGTTCTTAGAAAATTTATCAGAAAGAGCATTTAACCCAATTAAAAATGTGATATCACATAAGATTTAAGGTCAAAGCACAAGGCAAAAGAGAAATAACCAACGATTGATTGTTTCTCCGAAAAGAAACATAGTATGCTTAATTAAAGTCAGATTCCCAGCGAGAATGCCAACAAGTAAAAATTAGCTTAACACACCAGGTAGTGAAAATGTGACAATAAAGAAAATATAATAATTAAAAAATAAAAGGGTGTTCACAAAGATTAAGAGAAGCAGACAAAGATAGGAAAGAGAAGCCCAATCCTAATATAAGTCAGGATGGGAAAGACCTTCAAATTGCACTCCTAATAAAATTAGGAAAGAAGAGGACAGATTTACATTGTAACGACTCTTAGTGATACTTATAGCATTTTTCCTGTAATTTTTGGAATAATTTTATCATTTTAGTAATTATTTTATGAAGTATTTGTGATCTTATTATAAGCCCAACTAGCGTCCAGTGGTCTTCCTATTGCATGATATAGGTTAGACAAAACATTTTGCTAACAGTACATATATTTTATAGGGTTTCAATATCACAAGCCATTTTAGTAACCTATACATATGTTAGCATGTAAGCAGCACATATAAATTGTTATGTTTCTCTGTTTATCTTTCTTTATTACAGTATATTAATTTTGTTTAGAAAAATTTTCTAGTGTAACCCTGTAACTTCATGAAATATCTTATATACCCATGTAAAATTGCATATATTATATATATCCCTACAAAGTCAAAAACCGTGTTACTGTACCACTACCCTTGAATTACTCAGTTAGTGTGAGACTTAAAAGAGTGTTAAGGCTAGATTAATGCTGGTGAAAGAGTAGGTAACCAGTATTAAACTAACAGGAGTTAAATTGGCAAAAAAATTGCATCTGCATGGTCAAATGTTGACATGTTGCAAGGTTACAACTACTTTTATCTACCGATGAAAGAGAAGAAAAACCCCGATCAACACTAGATGACAAGGACTCGGTGTTTTATTTATATGAAAGACTAACAGTAGACCATGTGGATTATGAAATAAGCAAATAGTACCTTTGTTCCAAAATTTGATTGTCCTACTGGACGAACAGAAATATTTACATCACAACGAAGTGAACCTTCCTGCATATTTCCATTGCTTATTCCAAGATACCTAACCAGCCTCTGTATCTCTGCAGCATATTCTGCAGCCTCAAGTCAACTCCTCATATCGGGCTCAGAGATAATCTCTAGTAAAGGCACCCCTGCCCTATTCAGATCCACCTGCCAAAAAAGCACCACAAAGCATTTGATATCACCATGCATATATCATGTTAGCAAACTACAAATAGTTCCAATTATAACAAGAGAAATTGACCTGGGAATTGTTAGGCTGGCAGCCCACAAATTCAGTCCATAGTGGGCTTGGGCAGCCCACAACTCACCCCCTCTTAACCTAACCCTAATTAACATTAGGGGGGGTATGGAGGCTGTGTTTTGGAGGCAGAAAAAGACATAAATAGGGCAGCAACGTGGGAGAAGAGAACAACCATGAGATTTCAAAGAAAATGAGGAAAACAAGGTAGAAAAGGAAGAGAAAGAAAGGGAAGAAGATAAGGACAACGCAGAGAGGCTGTTCTCAATCATCTAGCATTGTTCTATCTCAGGTTAGATCAAATCTATAGTAGACTCTTGCTGTGATTACTTGGGGAGGTTTTAGATATTATGGGCAGTGACATGATCCTTGTATCCCAGTTATTCTCCTGAGATTGTTGCTAGGGTTTAGGGCAAGAGATTGAGATTTGTATATTCATTATTCTCATAGTGGATTATCTCTTGTTTGCCCCGTGGTTTTTACCCTTTACATTGGAGGGGTTTTCCACGTATATCTTGGTGTTCTGTTTGATTATGCTTCCATTTAATTCTGCTGCGTATTATAGTCTTCTAGTATTTGTTCATATACAAAGGTTATTCCTGTTTATATCCCCATAAATTGGTATTAGAGCAGGGAGTTTTGGTGATTTAATTTTTGTATTTGAACATGGAGGCCAGTAATGTTTCTCACATGATTAGTTTGAATAGAAACAATTGGATGATATGGAAACCAAGAATGGAAGATCTCTTATATTTCAAAGATTTGTATGGACCTTTACAGGGGGATAGTGCAAAACCGACAATTATGACAGATGATAAGTGGAAGAGTTTAGATCGAAAAACAATTGGGTTTATTAGACAGTGGCTTGATGATAGTGTCTTTCACTATGTTTCTACTTAATTTCTACATATTCTCTTTGGAAAAACATGGAAAGTCTCTATGAAAGAAAAACAGCTGGCAACAAAGGTTTTTTGATCTGAAAACTTGTGAACCTAAAATATAGAGAGGGTGCTTCTATTGCTGAGCATTTGAATGAAATGCAGAGTATTACTAACCAGTTATCCTCTATGAAAATATCTCTTGATGATGAGTTGCAGGCATTGTTACTTCTCAGTTCATTACCAAAAAGTTAGGAGACACTGGTGGTTTCCCTCAGTAATTCTGCGCCAGATGGTGTTGTCACTATGAGTCAAGTAACAAGCAGTTTGTTGAATGAGGAGTTGAGAAGAAAGACTTCTGCAACATCTCAGAATGATTCACAGACACTTATCTCAGAGAACAGAGGAAGGTCAACGTCTAGAAGTAGTTCACGCATGGGTAGAAGCAAGTCAAGATCAAGAAAATATATTGTTTGCTATAATTGTGGTGAGAAAGGACATTACAAGAACCAATGTAAACAACCTAAGAAGAGCAAGAAAAAGGGAAAAGAAGTGGAGTCTATAGAGTCTAAAGATAATATCATAGCTATAATGCAGGGTGGTGATTATTTGATTTTGTCTCCTTCTGATGATATTTTTTCTTGTGTGTGTCAGGATCTTGAGTGGGTGATTGACACAGGTGCTTCTTATCATGCTACACCACGGAGAGAGTTTTTTGCTACATACAGGTCTGGAAATTTCGGTGTTGTCAAGATGGGCAACTATGACACAACAGACATCATAGGCATGGGTGATATCCATTTAAAGACCAACCTTGACTGCAAGTTGGTCCTTAAGGATGTGAGGCATGTGATTGACTTGAGGCTAAATTTTATTTCAGTTGGAAGACTAGATGACGAAGACTATAAAAGCATATTTCACAAAGGGCAATGGAAGCTCAGTAAGGGTACTCTTGTTATAGCTAGTGGAAAGAAATGTCATACTTTGTACAGGTTGCAGGCTAAAGCTTATGGTGAGCAGTTAAATGCTAAAGAGAAAGACTTTAGTATGGAGTTGTGGCATAGGCGATTGAGACACATGAGCGAGAAGGGGCTGCAAGCACTTTCCAAGAGAGAGGTATTACCAGACCTCAGAGGTATACATCTGAACCCTTGTATTGATTGTTTGGCTGGTAAACAACATAGAGTTTCATTTGCTAGTGCTGCTTTATCTAGAAAAATGCATGTCTTAGACTGTGTTTATACAGATGTATGTGGTCTTTTGAGGACAAAAACTCCTAGTGGATCTGTTGATGTTCTTGGTATAAGTGGTACACTTTATTTTGTCACTTTTAAAGATGATTTTTCCAGAAAAGTTTGGGCCTATGCTTTGAAGACTAAAGATCATTTGATTAATGTCTTCAAAGAGTTTTATGCTAGGGGTGAAAGGGAGACATAAAGGAAATTAAAATGCATAAGATCAGATAATGGTGGTGAGTATACAGGATTGTTTAATGACTATTGCAGGTCACATGGGATCCAACATGAGATGACAGTTCCTGGTATACCTCAGCATAATGCAATTGCAGAGAGGATGAACCGCACCATCATCGAAAAGATCAGATCTATGCTTTCACAGGCCAAGCTACCCAAAAGGTTTTGGGATGAGACTTTGAGGACTGCAGTTGATGTGATCAACTTATCACCATGTACAACCTTAGATGGTGATATTGCAGAGCATGTATGGTCAGGGAAAGATTTTTCCTATAAGCATTTAAGAGTGTTTGGTTATCGTGCATTTGCCCATATTCCAGACAATGAGAGCTCCAAGCTGGATGGTAAGACTAAAGAATGTATTTTTTTTGGCTACTCACATGATCATTTTGGTTACAGGCCTTGGGATCCAGAAAAGCAGAAGGTGTTCAGAAGCAGAGATGTAGTCTTCTTTGAGGATCAAACCTTTGAAGATTTGAAGAAGAAGACACCGGCCAAGACTTCTGTAGAAGGATTAGCAGATTGTGACCCAGTTATTCCTCCAATATATCACGGTGCTGGGGGAGATGTGCAGGAAGATAGTATAGAGCCTGATATTGATCTATCTACAGGACATGTTGAGGAAGAAGAAGTAGGAGAGCAAGTTCCAACAGAACCTCAGTTGAGAAGATCTTCTAGACAACGTCAACCTTCCAGAAGATACTTTACAGATAAGTATGTGATGCTTACTGATATAGGTGAACCATAGAGTTACCAGGAAGTAGTTGAAAGTGAGTAGAAAGAGAAGTGGTTACTTTCTATGCAGGAAGATATGGATGCTCTTTAGAAGAACCACACTTATGATTTGGTGCTGCTACCAAATGGAATGAAGGCCTTGAAGAATAAGTAGGTTTTTAGGTTGAAGACTCAAGAATATTGTTCTCAACCTAAGTACAAAGCTAGATTGATTGTGAAAGGCTTTGGTCAAAAGAAAGGTATTGACTTTAAAGAGATTTTCTCTCTTGTTGTTAAAATTTTTTCTATTCGTGTTGCTCTTGGTATTGCTGCTAGACAGGACTTGGAGGTTGAGCAGTTAGATGTGAAGACAGCTTTCCTTCATGGTGATTTGGAGGAGGAAATTTATATGGAGCAACCAGAAGGCTTCAAAGTCAAAGGTAAAGATAATTTTGTCTGCAAGTTGAAGAAGAGCTTGTATGGGCTAAAGCAAGCTCCAAGACAGTGGTACATAAAGTTTGATTCATTTATGATAGAAAATGGATACAAAAGAACGACTTTAGATCATTATGTATACATCAAATGGTTTGGTGAGGATTTTATTATTCTCTTACTTTATGTTGATGATATGCTTATTCTTGGAAAAAATATGCCTAAAATTGACAGGTTGAAGAAGGAACTGAGTGAGTCTTTTGCAATGAAGGACATGGGGCCAGCAAAGCAAATACTAGGTATGCAGATTTCCCATAACAGGAAAAATAAGAAGATTTGGTTGTCACAGGAGAAATATATCGAGAAGATATTGGAAAGATTCAGTATGAGCAATGCAAAACCAGTTGGTTCTCCTTTTGCAGGTCACTTCAAGTTGTGCTCAGAATAGAGTCCATCGAGTGATGAGGAGAAGGAGAAAATGCAAAAGGTTCCTTATGCTTCAGCAGTTGGAAGTTTAATGTATGCAATGGTATGTACGAGGCCAGACATCGCATATGCAGTGGGTGTTACTAGCAGATTTCTTGCAAATCCAGGCAAAAAGCACTGGGCAGCAGTGAAGTTGATTTTTAGATATCTCAAAGGGAGCTCTAAGGTTTGTTTAAGCTTTGGAGATGGACCACATGTGTTGACAGGTTACACAGATGCAGATATGGCAAGAGATATAGATATGAGAAAGTCTACTTCAGGTTATGTACTTACTTTTGTAGGGGGAGCTGTGTCATGGCAATTCAGGTAGCAAAGGTGTATTGCTCTCTCCACCACATAAGCAGAATATATTGCTGCTACAGAGGTATGCAAAGAAATGTTATGGATGAAATAATTCTTACAAGAATTGGGGCTGAAACAGAAAAATTATATGGTGTATTGTAACAGCCAAAGTGTCATCCATTTGTGTAAGAACCTAATGTTTCATTCCAAGTCAAAGCATATAGATGTCAGATACCACTGGATTCGAAATGTATTTTAAGAGAAGTAGTTGCAACTTCAGAAAATTCACACAGATGATAACAGAGCAGACATGTTAACAAAAACTTTACCAAAAGAAAGACAAGAGATATACCGACAACTGGTCGGCATGGTGTCGCATTGAGGAGTCATGGGACAGCCTCCCTTATGGGCTGAAGGGGGAGGTTGTTAGGCTGGCAGCCCACAAATTCAGCCCATAGCGGGCTTAGGCAGCCCACAGCTCACTCCCTCTTAACCTAACCCTAATTAACATTAGGGGGAGTGTGGAGGCTGCATTTTGGAGGCAGTAAAAGACATAAATAGGGCAGCAACATGGGAGAAGAGAACAACCACGGGATTCCAAAGAAAAGGAGGAAAACAAGGCAGAAAAGAAAGAGAAAGAAAGGGAAGAAGACAAGGACAACACAGAGAGGCTGTTCTCAATCATCTAGCAGTGTTCTATCTCAGATTAGATCAAATCTACAGTAGACTCTTGCTGTGATTACTTAGGGAGGTTTTAGATATTGTGGGCAGTGACGTGATATTTGTATTCCAGTTATTCTCTTGAGATTGTTGCTAGGGTTTAGGGCAAGAGATTGAGATTTGTATATTCATTATTCTCATAGTGGATTATCTCTAGTTTGCCCTGTGGTTTTTACCCTTCACATTGAAGGGGTTTTCCACGTATATCTTGGTGTTCTGTTTGATTGTGCTTCCATTTAATTCCGCTGCGTATCATGGTCTTCTAATATTTGTTCATATACAAAGGTTATTCCTATTTATATCCCCATCAATTGGTATCAGAGCAAGGGGTTTTGGTGATTTAATTTTTGTATTTAAACATGAAGGCCAGTAATGTTTCTCGCATGATTAGTTTGAATGGAAACAATTAGATAATATGGAAACCAAGAATAGAATATCTCTTATATTGCAAAGATTTGTATTGACCTTTGTAGGGGGATAGTGCAAAACCCACAACTATGACAGATGATGAGTGAAAGAGATTAGATCGAAAAATAATTGGGTTTATTAGACAGAGAATAGCTTCAGAAAAATGCCAAGCATCCCTCTATGTTATATATGTGTTTAATATAGAATCGAAGAATAGATTGTGAAAGAGATGAATTTTATTCATTGAGGTAATAAGTGTTTATACAAGTTTTGATAGAGAGATTTTCGTCGATTAATCACTCAAATCACACATCAGTTATTCAAATATACGATTGATCCTTAATTATAGATTGATTGATCCTTAATCACACATCAGTTATTCATTGTGGTAACAAGTATTTATACAAGTTGAGGAGGTTAATTTTGTCTCAGTATATCGACAAGTTCATCAGGGATCAAAGGAGAGAGAGAGAGAGAGAGAGAGAGAGTTCAAATAAGAGAGCAAGAGGATGCGGGTAAAGAAGAATGAGATAGGCTTAATTTAGATTGGCATAGATGAATCGAATTGAACAACCAATTAATGACTCCTACCTACCTTAATGTCATATTTTCGTGTGTGTATTAATAAACACAAATGATTTATCGTGTATATTGAGTCTAGTAGTTGGCTTGGGGTGAGATCAATAAAGTTTTATTGTATATCCAATTTTTTTATTGAGCTGTCAAATAATTTTTTTATTAATTATTATTACTAGGACATCGGAACTACATATATAGTTATAGTGATTATCGTGGTTGAAGTAATTTTCTAAGTTGTTTGGGTTAAGATTATCATCATAATTGGAGAGTTGATAATGTAACGGAGGATGATAGCCCTTTATGTTATATATGTGTTGAATATAGAATTAAAGAATAGATTGTGAAAGAGATGAATTTTATTCATTGAGGTAATAAGTATTTATACAAGTTTTGATAGAGAGATTTTCCTCGATTAATCACCCAAATCACACATAAGTTATTCAAATATACGATTGATCCTTAATTATAGATTGATCGAGGATATAAGGAAGCATGAATGCTATTCAATGTGTGCCTTTATCATGATCTTCTATCATGCCCTCGTAAGATTGAGCTTCTATGAAGGATGTTAATATTTGACCAATGAAATTGAATATCTTATGGGCGAGAGACTTTGTTGAGGGAGTCTACTAATTGAATATCTTGTGGGTGAGAGACTTTTTGGTAGCGCACATGTATCATGATTTATAAAAGAATGAGATGGTAAATGATGATATCATGCAAAATTGTGAATGACAATTAAGCCGAGAAAGGAACATTTCCTATGGTTTACGGAAATGTTACTTCTTTGACTTTTAACTTTTGGTGGCTTGTGACTTTGGGGTATACCGATTAACCAAGGAACAAAAAACCACACTTAGAGTCCAATATTTCCTATGGTTGACGGAAATGTTACTTCTTTGACTTTAACATCTCAAATTAATGCCGCCTTCATCTCCACTCATCTAAATTTGTCACAGTGCATGACGAGGTTTGATGCCTTTCTTATCAACCAGTTCGTGCCACTCAAACTCGATTAGCTCTTCCAACAAGAATGCAGAACCCAATCAGATGACTTGCAAGCTAAACCCGAGTTCAAGAATGGCAGCAGCAGTTGCCATCGAGATCTTGACTGCAGCAACCGAAATGGTCTCACCGTGTTCCTACCTCGGTTGACTTTCAACACCAAGTGCACATGGTATTCTTGGATTTCTTCTCCTTTAACGGATCGAAGAACCCGTTTTCTAGTGCCTACTTGTCTTCTAAAAATGCCAAACCCAAGAATCCAAAAGCAGAAATGCTAATAAAATACAGCATTCTCTCACATGCATGCACCTGAGGGAGTGTTCCCTCGTAAATCTCGGGCTGTGTTTGCTTCGTCCTTCATCCTTCAGCCACCAACACAAACACCTTCACACGAACCCTATAAATATCAGCAGTCCATTCATCAAGCTCTCCAACACCTCCACCGAGTGTATTGGTTTCAGTAGAGGCTGCGGTGCTTTCATGGCTCAGCTCAGGAGCTTCATCGTTCTCCTCCTCGTGGTCGTCTTCGACGACCTTGTGTCGTATGGGGAATCAGCATACAACATTGCCGATTACGGCGCCAAGTCAGATGGCCGGACCGACTCGACCAAGTCGCTGCTCGCTGCATGGGAAGCGGCCTGCGGTGGAATTGTTTTCAAGACATATTTTGAAAACATGTCAAAATATGCAAAAAAGAAGCTTAGAAGTTAACTGGAATTGTTCGCATCAGTAAATTATCTAATGTTATCATGCATCTGAACAGAAAGTGTAAAAGGCATGAAAATATGTCAAAATATGCAAAAAAAGAAGCTTAGAAGTTAACTAGAATTGTTCGCTTCAGTAAATTATCTAATGTTATCATGCATCTGAACAGAAATGTAAAAGGCATGAAAATATGTCAAAATATGCAGAAAAGAAGCTTAGAAGTTAACTGGAATTGTTCGCATCAGTAAATTATCTAATGTTATCATGCATCTGAACAGAAGTGTAAAAGGCATGAAAATATGTCAAATATATGCAGAAAAGAAGTTTAGAAGTTAACTGGAATTGTTCGCATCAGTAAATTATCTAATGTTATCATGCATCTGAACAGAAGTGTAAACTATACTTGCGTGAACTAAATCCTTCTCTTCTATCAATGACTTTACCGTTCCACCTTTTGATAAAAGATCAAAAAGTATCTGCGGACATTGAATCAATAAAACTAATGAAAAAAAGGTGTAAAATGAGACAGCACTAAACTTTTGTGATGCACACAGTGTGTTATTTGAACTCCATGTATGGATGTTTTAGCATGTGACACATGAATGCATACATAGGAACAACACTAGCATCCTTTCCTATAAAAGCCACCACAGTAAGAGCATAAATAAATAAATTGCAGTCTTGTTGGTTTGGTTGTAGTTTGTGAGTTATTTGGTAGGAGGATACATGAGAGAGCTACTCAGTGTGATCAACAGATATAAAGCCAAACGACTTTATGATATATAAGTTATTTATCAATATAATGACTTTTATGATATTATCATGTTCTTAGAAAACTTATCAGAAAGAGCATTTAACCCAATTAAAAATGTGATATCACATAAGATTTAAGGTCAAAGCACAAGGCAAAAGAGAAATAACCAACGATTGATTGTTTCTCCGAAAAGAAACATAGTATGCTTAATTAAAGTCAGATTCCCAGTGAGAATGCCAACAAGTAACAATTAGCTTAACACACCAGGTAGTGAAAATGTGACAATAAAGAAAAAAATTAGGAGACCACAACCATTTTTCTTGATGAGACAAGTAGCTAGTTAGTTATCTTTACATGTCGACAGTTTCCTTTACATCAGATGTGCCATAATAAAAGTATTGAATAAAATGTTCATACCAAGGAAGTGCAAAAGATCACACTTTTACCTCCTTCCCAATCTTCCCACCAATGGTTCCATTTTTTATTGAAGTTATTAACTCAGAAAGCTCTACTGGTGTTAATTTGATTTCATTCATTGAAAGTCATTCATTCTTCAGAAAAGCTGCAATGTCGCCCATAATCCAGTTGGCAGCCAACTTTGCATCAGCACCATTCTCAACAGAAGCATCAAAAAATTCAGCAACCTGAGAAATTTATATGCTCAGTGTGGCCATCTTTTACCAGCTTAACAAAAAATAGCTACTATTTCTAAAGTTACTTACCATTCATAATTGATACTTACATGATTGTCATTGGCAAGAAAGAGAACATCTTGCATGTTGACACCCAATTTTTCATATCGTCTGCGTTTTGCTTCTGGGAGCTCAGGCAAAACTTGTTGAATTTTGTCAACATAGTCTTTTGTCAGAATAACTTCAGGTAGGTCAGGCTCAGGAAAATATATGTACTCTGCTAGTCCTTCCTTTTTCCTCATTGTAAAAGTTTTCTGCAAACAGAAAAAGTCACGATTAAATATAAAAAATTACATGTACAACTGATGGAGATGGAGTTACGTACTAGAAGGAAGATGACAACCTGAGCACCTTCTTCCCATAAACGAGTTTCTTGTACAATTTGATCACTTTGACCTCGGCTATGAAGAAGAACCTGTCTTGAGATCTCATAATCTATGGCCCTATTCATTGCAGAAAATGAATTCATGTTCTTTATTTCAACCTGTGAATGCAACAAGCAAAAGTGTGCTAACCATCAATCTCTGTGATAAAAATTTAAGATCATTTGTGCTATATCAAGCAACAGTTATAACCAAATAGAAGCACTAACAATGGTCAAATAATAAATCTTTAATAAATAAAATAATAAACTGATACACTGTTAATTGACCCTGGAACCCTATGGAGGACTAGTTTAATTCAAGTTTATGCATAACCTGGGCCTAATTGGTCATGGATCAGCCTTCTTGATCATTGAAGGGGCCAACATTTTTGGTTGGTTCAGCATGTTATAGCCCAATAGAGCCTAATAATAATAAAAAAAAAGGACGTTTACAGAGATTAGAAGAAGCAGACAAAGATAGGAAAGAGAAGCCCAATCCTAGTATAAGTAAGGATGGGAAAGACCTTCAAATTGCACTCCTAAAAAAATTTGGAAAGAAGAAGGCAGATTTACATTGTAACGAATCTTGGTGATACTTATAGTATTTTTCCTGTAATTTTTGGAATAATTTTATCATTTTAGTAGTTATTTTAGGAAGTATTTGCGATCTTATTATAAGCCCAACTAGCGTCCAGTGGTCTTCCTATGGCATGATATAGGTTAGACAAAACATTTTACTAACAGTACATATATTTTAGAGGGTTTCAAAATCACTTTTCATGGGATTTCATGGAATAATGAGGGTTCAAAAATAAATATCACAAGCCATTTTAGCAACCTATACATATGTTAGATTATAAGCATATATAAATTGTTGTGTTTCTCTGTTTATCTTTCTTTATTACAGTATATTAATTTTGTTTAGAAAAATTTTCTAGTGTAACCCTGTAACTTCATGAAATATCCAATATACCAATGTAAAATTGCATATATTATATATATCCCTACAAAGTCAAAAACCATGTTACTGTACCACTGCCCTTGAATTACTCGGTCAGTGTGAGACTTAAAAGAGTGTTAAGGCTGGATTAATGCTGCTGAAAGAGTAGGTAACCAGTATTAAACTAACAGGAGTTAAATTGGGGAAAAAAAATGCTCCTGCATGGTGAAATGTTGACCTGTTGCAAGGTTACAACTACTTTTATCTACCGATGAAAGAGAAGAAAAACCCCGGTCAACACTAGATGACAAGGACTCTGTGTTTTATTTATATGAAAGACTAACAGTAGACCATGTGGATTATGAAATAAGCAAATAGTACCTTTGTTCCAAAATTTGATTGTCCTACTAGACGGACAAAAATATTTACATCACAACGAAGTGAACCTTCTTGCATATTTCCAATGCTTATTCCAAGATACCTAACCAGCCTCTCTATCTCTGCAGCATATTCTGCAACCGCAAGTCCACTCCTTATATCGGGCTCAGAGACAATCTCCAGTAAAGGCACCCCTGCCCTATTCAGATCCACCTGCCAAAACAGCCCCACAAAGCATTTGATATCACCATGCATATATCATGTTAGCAAACTACAAATACATCCAAGTATAACAAGAGAAACTGACCTGGGAATTGTTAGGCTGGCAGCCCACAAATTAAGTCCATAGTGGGCTTGGGCAGCCCACAGCTCACCCCCTCTTAACCTAACCCTAACTAACATTAGGGGGGTTATGGAGGCTGTGTTTTGGAGGCAGAAAAAGACATAAATAGGGCAGCAACGTGGGAGAAGAGAACAACCATGAGATTTCAAAGAAAATGAGGAAAACAAGGTAGAAAAGGAAGAGAAAGAAAGGGAAAAAGACAAGGACAACGCAGAGAGGTTGTTCTCAATCATCTAGCAGTGTTCTATCTCAGGTTAGGTCAAATCTATAGTAGACTCTTGCTGTGATTACTTGGGGAGGTTTTAGATATTGTGGGCAGTGACTTGATCCTTGTATCCCAGTTATTCTCTTGAGATTGTTGCTAGGGTTTAGGGCAAGAGATTGAGATATGTATATTCATTATTCTCATAGTGGATTATCTCTTGTTTGCCCCGTGGTTTTTACCCTTCACATTGGAGGGGCTTTCCACGTATATCTTGGTGTTCTGTTTGATTATGCTTCCATTTAATTCCGCTGCGTATTATAGTCTTCTAGTATTTGTTCATATACAAAGATTATTCCTGTTTATATCCCCATCAATTGGTATCAGAGCAGGGGGTTTTGGTGATTTAATTTTTATATTTGAACATGGAGGCCAGTAATGTTTCTCGTATGATTAGTTTGAATGGAAACAATTTGATGATATGGAAACCAAGAATGGAAGATCTCTTGTATTTCAAAGATTTGTATGGACCTTTACAAGGGGATCGTCCAAAACCGGCAACTATGACAGATGATGAGTGGGAGAGGTTAGATCGAAAAACAATCGGGTTTATTAGACAGTGGCTTGATGATAGTGTCTTTCATTATGTTTCTACTGAAATTTCTACATATTTTATGGAAAAAGTTGGAAAGTCTCTATGAAAGAAAAACAACTGGCAACAAAGCTTTCTTGATCTGAAAACTTGTGAACCTAAAATATAGAGAGGGTGCTTCTATTGCTGAGCATTTGAATGAAATGCAGAGTATTACTAACCAGTTATCCTCTATGAAAATATCTCTTGATGATGAGTTGCAGGCATTGTTACTTCTCAGTTCATTACCAGAAAGTTGGGAGACACTGGTGGTTTCTCTCAGTAATTCTGCGCCAGATGGTGTTGTCACTATGAGTCAAGTAACAAGCAGTTTGTTGAATGAGGAGTTGAGAAGAAAGACTTCGGCAACATCTCAGAATGATTCACAGACACTTATCTCAGAGAACAGAGGAAGGTCAAAGTCTAGAAGTAGTTCACGCATGGGTAGAAGCAAGTCAAGATCAAGAAAAGATATTGTTTGCTATAATTGTGGTGAGAAAGGACATTACAAGAACCAATGTAAACAACCTAAGAAGAGCAAGAAAAAGGGAAAAGAAGTGGAGTCTATAGAGTCTAAAGATAATATCATAGCTATAATGCAGGGTGGTGATTATTTGATTTTGTCTCCTTCTGATGATATTTTTTCTTGTGTGTGTCAGGATCTTGAGTGGGTGATTGACACAGGTGCTTCTTATCATGCTACACCACGGAGAGAGTTTTTTGCTACATACAGGTCTGAAAAATTTCGGTGTTGTCAAGATGGGCAACTATGGCACAACAGACATCATAGGCATGGGTGATATCCATTTAATGACCAACCTTGACTGCAAGTTGGTGCTTAAGGATGTGAGGCATGTGATTGACTTGAGGCTGAATTTTATTTCAGATGGAAGACTAGATGATGAAGACTATGAAAGCTGATTTCACAAAGGGTAATGGAAGCTCAGTAAGGGTTCTCTTGTTATAGCTAGTGGAAAGAAATGTCACAAAGGGCTTTGAGGACTGCAGTTGATGTGATCAACTTATCAACATGTACATCCCAAGATGGTGATATTGCAGAGTATGTATGGTCAGGGAAAGATGTTTCCTACAAGCATTTAAAAGTGTTTGGTTATCGCGCATTTGCACATATTCCAAACAATGAGAGGTCCAAGCTGGATGGTAAGACTAAAGAATGTATTTTTCTTGGCTACTCACATGATCATTTTGGTTACAGGCTTTGGGATCCAGAAAAGCAGAAGGTGTTCAAAAGAAGAGATGTAGTCTTCTTTGAGGATCAAACCTTTGAAGATTTGAAGAGGAAGACATCGGCCAAGACTTTTGCAAAGGATTAGCAGATTGTGACCCAGTTATTCCTCCAATATATCACGGTGATGGGGGAGATGTGCAAGAAGATAGTGTAGAGCTTGATATTGATATACCTACAGGACATGTTGAGCAAGAAGAAGTAGGAGAGCAAGTTCCAACAGAACTTTAGTTTAGAAGATCTTCTAGACAATGTCAACCTTCCAGAAGATACTCTACAGATAAGTATGTGATGCTTACTGATGCAGGTGAACCAGAGAATTACCAGGAAGCAGTTGAAAGTTAGAAGAAAGAGAAGTGGTTACTTGCTATGCAGGAAGAGATGGATGCTCTTCAGAAGAACCACACTTATGATTTGGTGCTGCTACCAAATGGAATGAAGGCCTTAAAGAACAAGTGGGTTTTTAGATTGAAGACTCAAGAATATTGTTCTCAACCGAAGTACAAAGCTAGATTGATTGTGAAAGACTTTGGTCAAAAGAAAGGTATTGACTTTAAAGAGATTTTCTCTCCTGTTGTTAAAATGTCTTCTATTCGTGTTGCTCTTGGTATTGCTACTAGACAGGACTTGGAGGTTGAGCAGTTAGATGTGAAGACAGCTTTCCTTCATGGTGATTTGGAGGAGGAAATTTATATGGAGCAACCAGAAGGCTTCAAAGTCAAAGGTAAAGATAATTTTGTCTGCAAGTTGAAGAAGAGCTTGTATGGGCTAAAGCAAGCTCCAAGACAGTGGTACAGAAAGTTTGATTCATTTATGATAGAAAATGGATACAAAAGAACGACTTTAGATCATTGTGTATACACCAAATGGTTTGGTGAGGATTTTATTATTCTCTTACTTTATGTTGATGATATGCTTATTCTTGGGAAAAATATGTCTAAAATTGACAGGTTGAAGAAGGAACTGAGTGAGTCTTTTGCAATGAAGGACATGGGGCCAGCAAAGCAAATACTAGGTATGCAGATTTCCCGTAATAGGAAAAATAAAAAGATTTGGTTGTCACAGGAGAAATACATCGAGAAGATATTGGAAAGATTCAATATGAGCAATGCAAAACCAGTTGGTTCTCCTCTTGCAGGTCACTTCAAGTTGTGCTCAGAATAGAGTCCATCGAGTAATGTGGAGGAGGAGAAAATGCAAAAGGTTCCTTATGCTTCAGCAGTTGAAAATTTAATGTATGCAATGATATGTACGAGGTCAGACATCGCATATGCAGTGGGTGTTACTAGCAGATTTCTTGCAAATCCAGGCAAAGAGCACTGGGCAGCAGTGAAATTGATTTTTAGATATCTCAAAGGGAGCTCTAAGGTTTGTTTAAGCTTTGGAGATGTACCACATGTGTTGACAGGTTACACAGATGCAGTTATGGCAAGAGATATAGATACGAGAAAGTCTACTTCAGGTTATGTACTTACTTTTGTAGGGGGAGCTGTGTCATGGCAATCCAGGTTGCAAAGGTGTGTTGCTCTCTCCACCACAAAAGCAGAATATATTGCTGCTATAGAGGTATGCAAAGAAATGTTATGGATGACAGAATTCTTACAAGAATTGGGGCTGAAACAGAAAAATTATGTGGTGCATTGTGACAGCCAGAGTGTCATCCATTTGTGTAAGAACCCAATGTTTCATTCCAAGTCAAAGCATATAGATGTCAGATACCATTGGATTCGAAATATATTTGAAGAGAAGCAGTTGCAGCTTCAAAAAATTCACACAGATGATAACGGAGCAGACATGTTGACAAAAACTTTACCAAAAGAAGGACAGGAGATATGCCAACAACTGGTCAGCATGACGTCACATTGAGGAGTCATGGGACATCCTCCCTTATGGGCTGAAGGGGGAGGTTGTTAGGCTGGCAGCCCACAAATTCAGCCCATAGTGGGCTTGGGTAGCCCACAGCTCACTCCCTCTTAACCTAACCCTAATTAACATTAGGGGGAGTGTGGAGGCTGCATTTTGGAGGCAGAAAAAGAAATAAATAGGGCAGCAACGTGGGAGAAGAGAACAACCACGGGATTCCAAAAAAAAGGAGGAAAACAAGGCAGAAAAGGAAGAGAAAGAAAGGGAAGAAGACAAGGACAACACAGAGAGGCTGTTCTCAATCATCTAGCAGTGTTCTATCTCAGATTAGATCAAATCTACAGTAGACTCTTGCTGTGATTACTTAGGGAGGTTTTAGATATTGTGGGCAGTGACGTGATATTTGTATTCCAGTTATTTTCTTGAGATTGTTGCTAGGGTTTAGGGCAAGAGATTGAGATTTGTATATTCATTATTCTCATAGTGGATTATCTCTAGTTTGCCCTGTGGTTTTTACCCTTCACATTGAAGGGGTTTTCCACGTATATCTTGGTGTTCTGTTTGATTGTGCTTCCATTTAATTCCGCTGCGTATTATGGTCTTCTAATATTTGTTCATATACAAAGGTTATTCCTATTTATATCCCCATCAATTGGTATCAGAGCAAGGGGTTTTGGTGATTTAATTTTTGTATTTGAACATGGAGGCCAGTAATGTTTCTCGCATGATTAGTTTGAATGGAAACAATTAGATAATATGGAAATCAAGAATATAATATCTTTTATATTACAAAGATTTGTATTGACCTTTGTAGGGGGATAGTGCAAAACCCACAACTATGACAGATGATGAGTGAAAGAGGTTAGATCGAAAAATAATTGGGTTTATTAGACAGAGAATAGCTTCAGAAAAATGCCAAGCATCCCTCTATGTTATATATGTGTTTAATATAGAATCGAAGAATAGATTGTGAAAGAGATGAATTTTATTCATTGAGGTAATAAGTGTTTATACAAGTTTTGATAGAGAGATTTTCGTCGATTAATCACTCAAATCACACATCAGTTATTCAAATATACGATTGATCCTTAATTATAGATTGATTGATCCTTAATCACACATCAGTTATTCATTGTGGTAACAAGTATTTATACAAGTTGAGGAGGTTAATTTTATCTCAGTATATCGATAAGTTCATCAGGGATCAAAGGAGAGAGAGAGAGAGAGAGAGAGAGAGAGAGTTCAAATAAGAGAGCAAGAGGATGCGGGTAAAGAAGAATGAGATAGGCTTGATTTAGATTGGCATAGATGAATCGAATTGAACAACCAATTAATGACTCCTACCTACCTTAATGTCATATTTTCGTGTGTGTATTAATAAACACAAATGATTTATCGTGTATATTGAGTCTGGTAGTTGGCTTGGGGTGAGATCAATAAAGGTTTATTGTATATCCAATTTTTTTATTGAGTTGTCAAATAATTTTTTTATTAATTATTATTACTAGGACATCGGAACTACATATATAGTTATAGTGATTATCGTGGTTGAAGTAATTTTCTAAGTTGTTTTGGTTAAGATTATCATCATAATTGGAGAGTTGATAATGTAACGGAGGATGATAGCCCTTTATGTTATATATGTGTTGAATATAGAATTAAAGAATAGATTGTGAAAGAGATGAATTTTATTCATTGAGGTAATAAGTATTTATACAAGTTTTTATAGAGAGATTTTCCTCGATTAATCACCCAAATCACACATAAGTTATTCAAATATACGATTGATCCTTAATTATAGATTGATCGAGGATATAAGGAAGCATGAATGCTATTCAATGTGTGCCTTTATCATGATCTTCTATCATGCCCTCGTAAGATTGAGCTTCTATGAAGGATGTTAATATTTGACCAATGAAATTGAATATCTTATGGGCGAGAGACTTTGTTGAGGGAGTCTACTAATTGAATATCTTGTGGGTGAGAGACTTTTTGGTAGCGCACATGTATCATGATTTATAAAAGAATGAGATGGTAAATGATGATATCATGCAAAATTGTGAATGACAATTAAGCCGAGAAAGGAACATTTCCTATGGTTTACGGAAATGTTACTTCTTTGACTTTAACATTTGGTGGCTTGTGACTTTGGGGTATACCGATTAACCAAGGAACAAAAAACCACACTTAGAGTCCAATATTTCCTATGGTTGACGGAAATGTTACTTCTTTGACTTTAACATCTCAAATTAATGCCGCCTTCATCTCCACTCATCTAAATTTGTCACAGTGCATGACGAGGTTTGATGCCTTTCTTATCAACCAGTTCGTGCCACTCAAACTCGATTAGCTCTTCCAACAAGAATGCAGAACCCAATCAGATGACTTGCAAGCTAAACCCGAGTTCAAGAATGGCAGCAGCAGTTGCCATCGAGATCTTGATTGCAGCAACCGAAATGGTCTCACCGTGTTCCTACCTCGGTTGACTTTCAACACCAAGTGCACATGGTATTCTTGGATTTCTTCTCCTTTGACGGATCGAAGAACCCGTTTTCTAGTGCCTACTTGTCTTCTAAAAATGCCAAACCCAAGAATCCAAAAGCAGAAATGCTAATAAAATACAGCATTCTCTCACATGCATGCACCTGAGGGAGTGTTCCCTCGTAAATCTCGGGCTGTGTTTGCTTCGTCCTTCATCCTTCAGCCACCAACACAAACACCTTCACACGAACCCTATAAATATCAGCAGTCCATTCATCAAGCTCTCCAAC